>NC_135511.1:10947191-11254691 GCF_051989575.1 Stigmatopora nigra | reverse complement strand
CATATATATATATATATATACATATATATATACATATATATATATATATATACATATATATATATATATATACATATATATATATATATATACATATATATATATATATATACATATATATATATATATATACATATACATATACATATACATATACATATACATATACATATACATATACATATACATATACATATACATATACATATACATATACATATACATATACATATACATATACATATATATATATATATATATATATATATATATATATATATATATATATATATATATATATATATATATATATATATATATATATATATATATATATATATATATATATATATATATATATATATATATATATATATATATATATATATATATATATATATATATATATATATATATATATATATATATATATATATATATATATATATATATATATATATATATATATATATATATATATATATATATATATATATATATATATATATATATATATATATATATATATATATATATATATATATATATATATATATATATATATATATATATATATATATATATATATATATATATATATATATATATATACACACATACATATACACACATATATACATATACATATACATATACATGTTGTAGTATCATTTTTTTTACATCCCTTTGACACTATATGCTATTAAAAGGGGAAAAAAAACAAATTCTGTATTTCATCTGACTAAAATAAATGAAGCCCCTTGATTGTGGCATCTTTTATTTTCGTGTGTAAAACCTTGTTCATATTTGAATATAAACGCACATTTTGCTCCTCAGCCATCGCGGAGGACATGATTTCTATTTGCGTGTAGCACGGTTGTCATTCCCAAATCCCAGCGTGTCCGTGCACAGTGTGAGTAATTTGCCGCGGAGCTTTGTGACGAGGTGAACAGGAACCTGGCAGGGCTGATGGCTAATGGGATTTCCACTCACCCTAACACTCAGCGTGCACCCGTGCAAATCCATGAAGAGGAGCGTTTCTATCCGAGGTGACAAAGTAATCTGTCACCCATGGCAACGGCTCATTTTCTCTAGCTGCTTCTGGGACTCTGGCCCCACTGCGTCCTTCTCTCCAAGAACTGCTAATTGCGCTGTTTTCATAGCGGGGATTAAATTCCAATCTTTTTATCCATGTTTAGAATTCTCCGCAAAAACAAACAGAACCCAGCAACAATTTCTGATGAACCTTTGCATTGATTTGCTTGCATTTCCCCCGAATTGTGCCACTGAGAACTCATACTTTTCCCTCTTGCAGGTGAGCTGCCTCTCTCACTGGCCGCGTGCACCAATCAGCCTAACATTGTGCATTATCTGACCGAGAATCCCCACAAGAAGGCCGACCTGAGGCGACAGGATTCCCGAGGCAATACGGTCCTGCACGCCTTGGTTCACATCGCGGACAACACCAAGGACAACACCCGTTTCCTCACCAAGATGTATGACCTAATTCTCATCAAGAGCGCCAAGCTTTACCCAGATTGCAGTCTGGAGAGGGTGCTCAATAATGATGGCATGTCACCTCTTATGATGGCGGCCAAACTGGGGAAGATCGGGGTAAGAACTGCAGTTAGATTTGGGGTTTTGGAAGGAAGGTTATGATCTGGCAAGGCACTTTGTTAACTTTGACAGGACAATTGGGGTCAAGGGGCTTGGAGCTTGGGGAGTTAGGACTAGATTATCAAGTTGGTTTTATCTTTATCGTCCTTAAAATGTATTCTTTTTAGAAAAGTGCTAGACCGATAGTTTCTCTTCTCTTTTGGAAATGATTAAATGAACAAAAATGCAACTGTGACACTTTGAAATGTAGTATTATTAATCCATGAAAACACTAACTATTTTACCTTTTAACTTTTTTAATAGGTTTTTCAACATATCATTCGTCGGGAAATCAAAGACGAGGATGTCCGTCATCTGTCACGCAAATTTAAAGACTGGGCTTATGGACCAGTCTACTCATCATTGTATGATTTATCTTCGTTGGACACATTTGGTGGAGAACCATCTGTGCTGGAGATACTTGTTTATAACAGTCACAGTGAGGTAAAACAAAAAAAAATACGACATACTTATATCCCATAGTTTTCTTCAAGGGTAAGAAAAATTCTCATGTCCTCTTGTTTTTCAGATCCGTCATGAGATGCTGGCGGTGGAGCCCATCAATGAACTACTAAGGGCAAAATGGCAGAAATTTGCAGCAGTGACCTTTTACATCAACGTCATTTCCTACCTATTCACCATGATCGTCTTTACCCTGGTGGCTTATTACCACCCGACACAGGGAACGGTGCGTAAAAGAAACTGTGAAACTCAGTGAGTCGATACATTTACTACATTGCCACCCCCACCTCAAAAATATACATCATATCCTTCATGATGTGTATTTTAAAGAGTACATGACTATTTTCAATTTTTGACACAGCTAAAACCTAATAGTATTTTTACATAAAGTATTCTGCTTTTACTCCTTGATGTTTTTTAATCGTCCTATGTTTTTAATGTTTTTATTTTTTTATTTTTGGCAGCCCCCGTACCCTTATACAACATCAAGTGACTATTTGCGGATGGCAGGAGAGGTCATCACATTAGCATCCGGAATCTTCTTCCTCCTTACCAACGTGAGTTGAAATCTAATATTTAATGGCTGGTTGCTTACTGGTGTCTTTAATGAGTGTTTGTTGTTGCGTTTATGGAAATGTGTCTTCAACTCATTGCAGATTAAGGACCTCTTCTTGAAGAAGTGCCCTGGGGTGAAGTCGTTATTTATTGATGGATCCTTTCAACTGCTGTAGTAAGTCTCACGCTGCCTCTTACACTCGACTTTTCCCTTACATCTTGTGCAGTTTTTCACCCGCGGCAAAATTTGTTTCCTCTTAATTGAATCGTCTAGCTGCCGTGTTTTCAAGTTTACATCTTTGATTAAAGCAGTGATTAAAACAAAGGGCCCTGAATGTTGAACAGCCCTTTTCGTTTGTTGACATGGCAGAAGTCAGCGCAGCAAATGTCATCTTTAACACCCTGTTTTTCTGCGTCCTTTTCAGTTTCATCTACTCCATACTTATCATCGTAACGGCCGCTCTCTACTTGTCTGGTATTGAGGCTTACGTGTCTGTGATGGTCTTTGCTCTTGTTCTGGGATGGATGAACACACTTTACTTCACCCGAGGTCTCAAGCTCACTGGAACCTACAGCATCATGATACAGAAGGTAGACAGCAAGCAGAGAAAATAAATATCCAGTCATCATTAAACTTCCAATAATACATGTTTGTGTTTTCTCTCCAGATTCTGTTCAAAGACCTGTTCAGGTTTCTACTGGTGTATGTACTTTTCATGATTGGATACGCTTCAGGTACTACAACAACGGGGCTACACATTTTCCTTTTAAAAATAAATGAAATGCCTTTTTTTTAAACCACACTGCTAAAAAAATAGGATCGACATGTACTGTCAATATGTATAATTTCATCCAATTGGTATGTTTTTGAGTTACATATTTGAGAAACCTATATTATAGCAAAAATGTTTTTTTCCATCACTGTATAGGACAAGCAAAATAATCCAACCATTTATTATTCCATTGAATTAATCAATACAGCACTGGTAAAAAGTACTGAAATCCTAACCCAGTCAAAATGGTTACTTCAATCCAACACTGTGCGCTAACATTTTCATACATCTTTCTATTCATGTCAATGAACACAAAGAGTACATGAGTTAAAAAAATGTTTATTCTACCTTCACACAGCCTTGGTATCCCTCCTTACCGTTTGCCCTCCCCCTGGCACGGTGTGCGATGGAGGCTGCCCGACGTACCCAAATTGCAGAGACCCTGACACCTTCAGTACTTTCTTACTGGACCTCTTCAAACTGACTATTGGCATGGGAGAGTTAGACATGATTCACAGTGCTCAATATCCCGCCGTTTTCCTCATTTTATTGGTGACCTACATCATCCTCACGTTTGTGCTGCTGCTCAACATGTTGATCGCTTTGATGGGGGAGACGGTGGGCCAGGTGTCAAAGGAGAGCAAAAAGATTTGGAAGCTGCAGGTCAGTTGGTTCTTCTTAAATCTTAAATTGCATACAACCATAACGCCATCAATTCCACATGCTTGTTATACACTGTATTTTCCGGACTATAAGTTGTAGTTTTTTTTTTTTAATGTGGCCGTTCGTTTTTCATAGTTTTGACTTATGCTGTGGAGGAACTTATGCCATTAATTTATTTATGCATTATTACGGTAAAGTATGACGGTAAAACAAACAAATCTTCTAAAGTTCAGAAAGAATGTTCTTGTCTTCAGTTGTTTTCATTTTCAGGTATTTTAATGAAGTAATTTAAATAACTAACAATGTAATATTACCTGTTTTGAAGTGGGCAACGACCATCTTGGACATCGAACGCTCATTTCCAGTATGCATTCGCAAGTCATTTAAAGTTGGTGAGATGGTGACTGTGGGGAAGAACTGGGATGGAACGCCTGACAGACGGTGGTGCTTCAGGTATTTTTCCATGTGTCAGGAGGCACCTCAAAACTCTCAGACAAAAAAAAATGAACAGTATTTAAAAACATATTTTTTTTCAATGTATGGCATTGAAGTGGTAGGGCTACAAACTACAAACAAACACTTCAAAATATTTTTTAACAGGGTGGATGAGGTGAACTGGTGCCACTGGAATCAAAATCTGGCAATAATCAATGAGGACCCAGGCAAGAATGAGACGTGTCAGTCCAACAGTCTTCAGCAAAGTGTCCGAGGCTTGAGGAGGGGTGAGAGTCTCTCTTTACTTCATGAATAGAAATAGTAACTTACATAAAGACCATTTACCGTTGGATTTTTCCCAGCTCTAGAAGTAAACTTAAACTTCAGGTTGAGTTTCCCACATTGTATGATGACACCAAGCAAGTTACAGTGTTTCAGCCATAAAAATATTTTAAAAAAATCAATGTATAATAACATCCAAAACAAGACTCTATCATCATCAAATATTCATTCAATTAAATATGCAGACTTACTTTGGGCCCAGTGTAATTGAACAATGCATTTCAGACTTAGTGCATTACCAAATGCCATCGATTAGGTTGAATGAACCATATAACAATACCTGTGTTTTTCTCCAGATCGCTGGTCCACGGTCGTTCCTCGGGCGGTGGAGTTAAGTCGAGGTCCTCGTGATCGAGTCATAGAAATGGAGGCCCTGACGTCCCGTCACTGAAAGTGTAATGCTGGTGATCTTATAACAACAAGACAGCAGGAGATGCGATGACTCTGCCGGATCAAGAAAAGAACAAACATGCAGATACTTGCCTGTTAGAATTCATGGAAACTAAGTGGAAATATTATTTCTTGATGGCTAGCGGATTTTTTTAGGTCTCAAAAATTGGACAATGGATGTGGAACGTGCCAAATTGTTTGTTTATAGAGGGAAAACTCTGAAATCAAGCATATTTATGAAGCATTATAGCGGTATAATATGTCATGAAACACAAGATTGAAACATTCTCTATTGCTGCATCTTACTCAGGGATTTCAGTCAGTCATTGTATTATTATGAATTGAGACATGACTTCATCATGGTCATTTTTTAAGAAAAAAAGCCTTCCTATTCATGGTGATTTAAAAAATTGATACTCAATTTTCTTTTGGATTGATATAAATCAATAAATCTGCTCTATGATTTGGATATACTATTTCATTCCTAAACTTTTTCAATGTAAAAATTGTACCATTTCAGAATTTATCTTCGTTAAAGGTTTATGCAATTCTCTATACAGCCTGCTAGTGACAGTAGAGCTCTGTGTTGGGAAGAAGATTTAATAGATCATATAATGAAAGTGTTATTTGGAATCACACTTTTCAGTGTATACTCGAATTGCAATAATGGCAAGTAATTATAACAAAAATGCACACTTTTAATACTGACCTGCCTGACCTTGGATGACCTCCCTGCAACACCTGGCCGGCAATTACCACCTTTGGAATTAAAGCACACTCTGGGAAACAATTTATGCTTTACTCCAATGCATTTCACCATCAATTCTTCTTCATATTTTCCATTTTACTCCTCTTTTAACATTCTATGAGGGTGATTGACTGGGCAAAACCTAGAACCTTCCACATCCTCTCATCTCTCTCTCTCTCTGAGGGCAGCATTGCTGAAGGACATGCGGGAATCTCCTGCCCCCCCAGAAGAGAGGAGGCTAATCCTCTTTGCCCCAACTTTAACTGGGCCACTAATCCTGCAGGTTTATCTAAGCAGCAAGCACCTAGTACCGCTGACAACTTGGCCTGCCCTCCTCTCGGCAGCCCCTTAAGTAGGCCGGGCCTCGGCCCCGCAAGTATCACTGTCAGCAACTCTGCAAATGCGTGCACTTGACAAAAATCTGCGTTCTTTCTCGACCAGTCGAATCGTGTTTACTAAACCGCCAATGGCTGGAAAGCTGATGTAAGCTCAGCAAATGGCAGCAGAAAATGTCCTGCCATTGTCCCGCTAGTTAAGCTTTAAAGCAGGCATGCGAGCCAAAAGTGGCCCGCTAGGGGGTCCGATCTGGCCTGCGGGGTTGTTCTTCCTGACGGGCACTTTGTAGCTCATTCATGCTTGTACGTACATAATTAAATGCTGTCAGTTTTTTTTTCCGACAAGGGCGCGGCGACACCATATGTGAGTTGTGTGATCGAGCGTGTGCACTACACTGCACTTTGCTCAATTTCTTATCCACAATCACATTTGTTCATTCAGAGCTGCCAATTAGTTAAAAGGGAACCTTAAAATGCCTCAAAACCAATAAGGGATAACCTGGAAATGCTCCCAAATCAGCAGGAATCGACAAACGAACAGGAAAGATCCAAGAAAGTTGCTCAAAATGATCCAAAAGTGACCCATGAGTACCGTAAAATGGAGCTGAAGAACAACAAATGACGCAAAATTAACAAGGAAAGATGTCCTATTGACTTAAACTGGCTGTGGATGTTCATCTTTCAGTGTCATTTCACTCCATTTTGTGTGGTATTGGCAATCGAACATACGAATTGGAATTCTAGCGACATCAATGGCTAAAGTTAACTCTCTGTGCCAAATATAAACTGATACAGTAGGCTTTAATGAACCAAACTGAGTTTGACACCCCTACTTTAAGGTGTTAAGTCTGATAAGTAGAGAGCAGATTCTTCACTGGGATTTAGCCAACTTACTTATGCACGGCACCATGTTGCTGACCAGCCATTTTCGTCCTATACCATTTCCCCCAGAATCCCCACTGAAGTCACAAAAGAGATAAATCCCAAGGCGCTTCGGCTTTAATTTTCTTCCCGGATGAATTGCGTGAAATACTTGCCCTGATCCTCGGCGAAATATTACACCGAGGTGCGGTATTTCTAAATGGAATGAGCAATCACTGGGAACGTAAAGCCAAAAACATATTGGCCATGTAGCCTTCGTGGTGACCTTTCAGTTCACGGAAGATGAAAGGAGGTCGCCAAAGTTAAAATGATTCAAGGGGGCGTCTGAAGTGACAGGCGAGAGCAGAGCGGCGTTGCGGCGGCGGTCTGCTGCGGGCCCACCGTCGGTATTTCTCCTGATTTATTGCTAAATTGCCAGGGAGTCAATGTGGCGTGCAGGTGAATGAGTTTTACTAATAAGAGGAGCATTTCTGCTCCACGGAGCTCTTTTTCTGTTTGAGTGAGCGTGCATGAAATGAGTGTGCAACCTACCGGTAGAACACACGCTTTGGTGGAGGAGGCGTCCTCATCAGTCTCCTGCTTATCCGATGTTTTTAGGTGGGTGGAGAGCTTATGAGAGAGTAGACAAAAGAAGGAAAACATTCATATTAACAGTCGGAGACTTGTGTTGTTGTTGAAAGGAGAAACGCTGTAAAAACAAAATATTTTTTCCATACAAATTGTCATTTGGCGGATTGCCGTCCAGTCTAAGTTGTATTCTGCCATCGCCCATATGTCAGCTGGGATGGTCTCCAGCACCCTTCCACCCTGCTGAGGACAAATAGTGTTGAAAATGAATGAATGATAATTGCCATTTGGATTTAAGTGCTCAAGAAAGTATTCCACATCATCTCCATGCCCATTAGAACAACAAATACTGTAGTAGTGCAACCGTATGTTACGCTTCTGTCCATTATATCAGTTGTTAAGGCACACAAGATTAATAACTTTTTGGGAAAAATGACAAGACTCTTACCTGAGATAGTGATCTGTATTGAGCCACAATTCTCTCGATTCACTTTGCTGCGTGATTAAAACAATAAGCATTATTATGGTTATATCGGAGTTTGTTTGGAGCTCACTCATTATTTTATGTATATATTCATACAGTATTTTCACGACTATAAGGCACACGTAAGTCTTAAATTTTCTCCAAAATCGACAGGGCGCCTTATAATCCAGTGTTTTTTATACATAGAAATACAATTAAAATGTGTCATTCATTGAGGGTGCGCCTTACAATGCGGTGCACCTTACAGTAGTTTAATGGCAATGCGAGATTGGGAAAATTTTAATTATGCACATTACCTGACTGTCCAAATATTTTTCATTGTTTGTGATGCATCAGGGTCCAACTACGTAACAATGGGTTTAATTACATCCGCATCTTTTTGTCTTCCCCCCCGCCCCGAAAGAATTAGGATAAGTCTGTTTTCGCCAGATGGAGAATTCTGAAATGATTTGTGGCAAATGAGATTCAAAGCGTTATAATTAGCTCGAAGACAGTCATCTGTGCTTAATCTTGACCACTTTGACCTGCTGCATGCAAAAAGATTTAGCTTTAATGGACCTCAATGCACAGAATAGGAACGCTTCAAATTTTAAGACTAATATCTGCATTACGGAATAAAAAGAATGAGCAATGGACTGAGTAGAGCAACAAAAAGGGCCTTTAGAATCCTTTGCTTTATTCACGTTTGCTAAACAATCATACACAAGAGAGAAGTGAGGTCTGACGGATAGCAAACTTGTCTATTCCAGTCCTGAGATTCGACAAAAGCAGGGGGCAGAGCACGTCTAGGGGACGGAGGGGGTCCGTGTCAGTTCCAGCAATCCAAAATGACGCTTGAGGAAAGATTGGGAGGAAATTGCACAACTGCGGAAGAAGATAAGCAATCATCGGGATGCTTGGCTTTATAGGCACATTGAAAAGTTGAAACGCCCCTGCGACAAAAACATTTTACAGCTGTGTTTAATGTTAACACCTCTTATTTTGTCTAAGATACTGTATATTATTTCCCCCCTAAATAGGCTTATTCTTTACATGTTTTCATCCTGAGGAGACAGTAACATAAATACATCACTGCTGGGAGAACAATAAGATGCTTTATATATTTCCCATTTCCATATATATTATTTTCTCAAGGTTGCTGCACCCTCACATTGTTGCTGCCTTCGAAATCATCCAGGAGAGAAAAAAAAATACAGCCCTGTTGGCCCGTTCGAGCAATCCACGCAAACCAGAAAAAGAAACAAGTGGAAAAAAGCCTTGACTTTGACATTTGGATTGAAAATAAGACATTTACAAAAGAATATTTGGAGACAATAGGCTTCTTTAGCCAAAACAATAAGGGTGAACATCCTAAATTCCTGCTTGATGGCTTTTACATGCTCATCTATTGTCATATATTATACGCCATTTGGAGAAAAAAAAAGTCATATTGGAAGGATGATAGTGATTTTTCCATATGAGCATGTGAATTATTGATTAATATATTTTCTTGCCTGGTGAGAGAACGAACTGCCCTCTGACTTTATCCGCTCCTGCCGGTAATAGACAGTGAGGGGGTGTTAGGAAGGCGCCCCGAAGGCCCAGGTTCTGACCTCTAGAAACACACATGCACACACATACACAAGCTTTACCATGTGTAGGCCGGAGAAGTAGCGCCAAGACTCTACAGAGTGAGCAGCTGCCATTGTTTTTTTTTCAAGGCGGCGTCCCTTATGGCCCTCTTGTTTTGAACCGACTCCCGTTTCCCTCTCAGGTGCATAAAAAGCAGCGGGACCTTTGCACCGACTAAAGGTCTTGAAGGGATTTACTAAAAGATCTTTACAAGAAGCACAAGTCAATTTCTGTGTGCACGGCACCCTCGGGCCAAGCGGGCGAGTGTTTCGCCGCCCTTGAAAACAGGTTAGCAGTCGATATTCTTCTGGATCTAAATGTTCTCATTGGCATGGCGCTCACATCTGTCCTTTCCTCGGAAGCGTAATTGGCTTCCAGCATTTAAAACTTAATTGATTTACAACAATGTGCTACACTGAGGCACAATATGTCTTTCAGAATGATTTGAATGGAGCTCCAATTTGAATATGGGGCCGGTGAGCTGAGCCAAAAGAGGGGGCATCTGATAGCAGCACCATGCAGGAACATGGCAATTATCCTGATTACTGATGCTTCGAGGCTTTTCTGACCCCAAAATCCCTCCCTCCGCTCTGAGATCTGTCACATTTGCACAGGGCCCCCCCGGCGGCTAAGCGGGGAGCAACCATGCATAATCCAACAGAAACACCCCCCACCCCCAAACCATCAAACACAGCCGTCGTCTTTCAAAGCCGACCGATGGGCCCGGCCGGGCGCCACGGAGCGCCGTTGAGGCCCTCCGAGACGAGTCGACGACCAGGTTTCGGCCACCGCACAGCTCCTCCCACTGACCAAACCCCGCCCCCAACAGCGTCCTCCCCTTCAACGACAGGCAGTCGTAACCTTCAGTCTGTTTTAAGTACCGCTGAACCCTGTTGGCCTTGAACGGGAGGGGGGGGGATAATGACATGCCATATGCCACTCTGCCTCTGCAGCTGAGTGAGCCATGCGTGGATCAGCTCAGGCACAAATCAATTGGACATTTAATTCTATTATCCTAATATGGCCAGAGCGCGCATTGTCCAAATTGGGAATCTGGGTTACAGCCTGGCTAAGATGCATCTGATCAAAAGAGACCTCATTAATGGAGTCCGGAACAAAAACACACATGAGCACAAGCTAAAGCTTTAAAAAACAAGCACTTTCTTTTGATATCAGTGCATGTGAATGGACACAAAGTCTTTCCTCTCTAATTACGGCACTCCTCTCTCTGTACCTTACAGGAAATCCATTCCTATTTGAAAAGGGTTTGATTTCAAGCCCTTGTGCGACTGAATACTCCCCACTGGCACTGTCACCCAATACTCCCATTTAGTTGAGAGGACGGCTGCCCCGGACCTCCACTGGTGGGAAAGGCCAGGCATCACAATCTCCACTGCCTCAAGTGCTGGCGGCTCTTGACTTCAACGTCATGTGACAGGGTTTAATGCTTGGATGCAGAAGCCAAACGGTGAGGATTTAGGGATGGGATGTATCTTTAAATCTGTCAAAATATTTCTACCAGATGGAATTTATGGCAGAATCAGACCACGACTGGAGTTGTAAGCCGTTGTCTTGGGTTTTTTAAAATATATTTTCATAGAATTTTAAGGGGACAGACATCTTGTTTAAGAAATTGGGGAAAGAAACTCATCATTGAATTTTTCAGATGTATCATAGTAGAGAAAAACGGAACGAAAACTATTTTACCAGGAAGTGGCCACATTTTAACCACTAATGAAGCCAATATGACTTGGCATTTATCACTAAATAGGTGCCTTATTCTTTTCTTCTTCATTAGAGGTCTTAAGATTTTACACGTAAATAATTACAATAATGGTCCTTTACATGATTGTAATTTATAATAGGTGTTGTCTACCCTTTAGGTTTATTGAGCAATAAATATGCAGAGAGGCTGGTGATCCGATAGCAGAGGGTCTTCAAACATCGTTAATTAAAATTTTACGTCTTGAGGCTCATTGTCATAATTTTGGTCAGCTTACAAGGGAAATGTTCAGACATTTTTTTTTTAGTCTAGGGAATCGTCATTACACAAGGATTTTAAAACGAGTTTTTTTTTATTGTTAGTATTATAAAGTGTGTTTTTTTTTGTGTTCCCAAAGGATAAAAGAAGACAACTCTACAGTTACTCGTTGACAGCAAAGGTTCGACATCACTCGTCAAACTTCCTACTCAGTCCCCCCGGGGTCCCAGTCCCCGCTGACATCTAAAAAGGACATCTAGGTTTAAAAAAAAATAATAATAACGACAGACGTCAAAAGCCGTGACGTGGCCTGTGAATATATTCTTAAAGAAATTTATTTTACACCTCAAAACAAAACAAAAAAAGGATAGGGGTAAAGGATGTGGTACATTGGGAATGTATTGACAACTGTAGTTTACATTTTTTTTTTGGTGTAAGCTCAGAGAAAAAAAATGTTCGTACAGTCATAATAATTGCACTTCATAAATCTAGACTGATGCCAGTATTTCCCAACAACAAAGCTCCAGCTTTCACTTTATTTCATAAATTGAATTTAGCATTGAAATTCCACTGACAAAAGAAATGCTAATCAAGACCACAGGTCTGCTGCACTGATCCAATTTTTCGCTTTCACTTGAATCCCACAAGGCAATAAAACATTGCAGTAATTTAAGTGCAGTACATTCAAGGGAATCTCACAGTCATAATAAATATTTCACTACTCTGAATCATCTAGTTAAGACTGGCAGGGGCTAAATGCATCCTAACCAGAGGCTAAAACCAACAAGGAAAACCAATGACCCTTGTCTCATTTCATCTGATGCCAGAGGAGAGCAAATGATTGTTTACATTTTGTATTTGCAAGCGGAGCCAATGGTTATCTCCCCACGTAAGATTTCCTTCTAGCTCGGCGGCTACCTCTACCGCTATGACGACACCTGGCAGAGAAGGCAGATGTGACAGGTACGCTTTGAAAAGGAGCCACTAAAGTCCTCCATTAAAAAGGAGGCAGAATCATCCAAAAAAAAAAAAAATCCAGTACATTACGTGGATATGCTTCGATGGGGACTGTGGTCAAAATCGCCAAAATGACACGCGAAAATAAAATTTAAAAAGTCAGAGGATTTTGAAGAGCTAAAATGCACGCGGCAACATATACAAACACAGCCACACCCACACGCTGTCGTGTGACGCACACGTACATGTATTGTTATATCAAGTACCTTGAAATTCACATTCTTCACTGTAACATTTCTGGTTCTTATTAAGTTGTTGTCTCAGAATTATTTCTTATGGAGGAGTAATAGGAAAGACACTGAAAGGAACAGCAAGATTAGGAGAAAAAAAACCTTAAATTTAGTCAGATTTTTTACTCTTTCAACAGAAAACTTGTAATTTTTAGTAATTTAAATAAATGGTCATGTTTGTCACAAGATTTGCCGACAAAAAATAAGGTGATATTTTTAAAAGGTTATGCCACCTTATTTCACCAAATCTCACAAAATTAATTTATGGATAAAAAAGATTTCCTTTAAAGTGTGGGCCTAATACTCCTTTGTAATTGGTTGTAGTGGTTGAAAAGTATCTAGGCATTAAAAATATTTGGTATTATTTTTTAAACAGGCAAACCTATTTAGTAGTAAATTGTATAGAAATCCAGTGACTAATTGGCATGTTGGTTTCTTTCTTGCATTTGCAACTGGCACAATAGAATACTCTGAACTTTTCTTCACCATATCAAAAAACATTCACCAAATGATTCTGGAAATATGTAATATGAATATTTTTTAATGCCTGGTCACTTTCCATCCAGCCTGTTTCCAGTGTTGCTTAGCACAACTAACTCCGAAGCAATGATGATGCCTCAAATCAGGACATATAAAAACTGCACATTTGCTTGAGAAGGAATATTTAAATCATAAAAACCGAGTGGGAAAAAAAAAAACCAAAGCATCAGAAACACTTTCCCCCATAGCAGCCAATACATAGAATATACCTACAAATATATAAAACAACATAAAATAGGTTCAAGTTTTTCAAGTTTCTTAAATATATCATATCCAAACTACCCAATTCCAAACTTCAAAGTTAACAAGATTCAAGCAGTGCAATTTATGTATCAATTAGAACAGCAATAATCATTAATAAGGTACTATCCTTTGCTAAATCAGACTTAATGATTCTCAAACAGAACTTTGATGTCCTACCTCTAATTTCACTGAGTCGGTCTTCATCCATCCGCATGTGGTTTTTGGATATTGTGAGCAGCCCTAAACCTTGGTCCTCTGAAGACCATATATTTCAGTGACAACCTACGCAGTAGCTTTAGTCTTATATTTTGAAGGGTGGGTACAAGTGGGGTATGCACTTCATGTCAAGCTATGATTCCACCGGAAAAAAAAAGAGGAAAAAAAGTGAAGAGTTCATTCAGGCAAGGAAAAACAGCAAGATGAAAGGAAACAGAAAGACAACCAAAACAAAACAAAAAAATTATCAATGCAAAATTCCTATTGGCAAACCGCAAAACGGATCATTAAGAGGATCCTAAAATCCCTTCTCTCCTCCATTCGCAATCCCTACTGCCTTCTCTTATTTGGAATTCTCGTAGCCCGGCTGGAAAGCGCCACCGATTGGTGCGTTGCACGACAACAGCTCTTCTCGCGTTCCCATTTAAAGCAAATCTTGGCCCCCCACAAAACAAAGTGTTCTTTGACTTACTTCAAATTTCCTTTACAAATTCCCCAACTTGATGCCTGTGATAGGGCGGCGCCTCTATCTGTAAACGGGGAGGCGGATGTGCGCGTGCTGGTGGTCCAACAGACGTGGTACCGATACAGTCTCGTAGCCTTTGCCCAGCATCTGCTCCTTAATGCATGGCGGGTGGATGTCGTTGATCAGGTATTCCAGAGACTGCAAACTGCTGCTCAACACAGATGTGTTGCACAAACTCTTACTGGGCAGGCTGCAACAGAGCCGCCCCCCGCTATCGATGGCGGGGTGATGGTGATGATGATGGTGGTGGTGATAGGGATGGTGCGGGAAGCCCACATCTCTGTGGCCCGTGACCGAGCCGCCCGTGGACGACACCAAGAGCTCTTGGGGGTTGTAGCAGTCACTATCGGGTGTCACCAGGACACTGTTCCACGGAGGTGCAAAGTACTGACCCACTGAGAAATTCCCATGCATGCCCACGCAGTTCAACGGGGAAGAACTGACTTTGTCCATCCCGCCTCCGCCGCTAGCGCTCGCCGTCATTTGGTAAGGTCTCGACGAGGACGACGAAACCTGCCCCGCCATGATCCCGTTGACCGGAATGCAACTTTCCGGGGACTTGCTGATGGCCCCTCCGCCCCCGCTGCCACCGCTGTACATTCGTAGCACGGCCTGTTGTTGTTGCTGCTGTTGCTGCTGCTGCTTTTGCCAGAGGATGTAGTCCATGCCGTCGGCGTAAACCCCCGTCTTCAACGCCTCACAATTTGGAGCCGGCGCCCCCGAACCCGTGTACACCATGTTGGTCTGAGGAGCAATTCCCACCATGTAGCCTCCACCTGAGGAGCTAGAAGAGACCCCCATGACAGTGGTGCTCTGCTTGGAAGGACTGGAATTGGAGGGAGGTGCCCCTTGACACACCTGCTGCAGAGCCTGGGCTTGGCAATGCTGGTTGATCTGGTATATGATGCTCTGGATGGAGGGGAGGTTGGACTGTGCGGGGAGAGCCAGGCCCCGCCCTCCCGTTACAGGAATCACCGAGCCAGCTACAGTGACATTAGGAGGCGCTGACAATCCGGGCCCCTCCGGAGGCTTGGCGGGCCCGGTTTGAAATCCCATCTGGCTGGGGCCAGTGACTAAAGTGCTACTACTTGGCGGGTACGGGGCGACGGCAACGTGGGCCGGAGAGAGCTTAGTCCGTCTGCCTTCGGAGTTCTTGAGAACACCTTTGGATGAGACGAAGGAGGAGGAGGACGACAAGGGGGAGGAAGAGGACTTGACGATGGCAAGTAGGCCATGGTAGCCCCCGGTGTGGAAGTGTGGATAGGGGCTGTAGCGCTGGCCGGTGGTGTCGTATCCGTTTACAGTTCTGTTAAGGTGCTTGTGCTGGGGGACCCTGATGTTGGTTGGGAAGATCTTGATGGACAGAGGACTGCTGGCAGTCTTCTGAGCAAAGGCATCAAGTTCTGCCGCGGTGGGGTAACGAGGAGAATGCGTAGGCACCACCAGGTCACCTGTGGTTTCAAAAGAGAGGAAACAACAAGTCAGTCATTTCACTCCACAGTGGTCATTTTTAATGACGATTGGACAAAAGCTAGAAATGTCGGGAAAACAATCATTTGCATATCATAATCAGGATTGGTGCTCGTATTCCAATGGAAAAACTCCTCCATTGGAGACTTCAATCTTATTTTAACTCCCTAGCCGAGTGGATCTTTTTAAAAAACTAATTCCGTCAAAAGCCTGGAACCTTAGGCGCTGTTAAATCTGTGCATCGTGAAATTAATTCGAACCCTCTTTAGCAATGAATTAGGTTAGCTTAGATACAAAGCAAAAAGGGAGTGGATCAAAGCTTGCTTAATTGGAGTGGCACATTGGAGAATTGTAAGTGGTTCAGTCCTAAAGTACATGAACAGGCCCATTTCTAATAGCAGTGGTGTGTCATCACCTAAAGGACATTAGCCCGTTATAACTTTAGATTAAATGTACACAATTTAACACATGACTTTGATTATTCACTACCAGCCCTGTCAAAATATGTTCCCTTAGAAATAGTTGATCGTATCGCATTGTCACAATGCGCACAGTCACCAATATTTTCAGCCAAATGAGACAGCTATGATGTGGTCTTTATTTACTTCTGCAAATTTTAACCATGACAGAAATGACAAGGCTTGAAGATAATTGCTTTTCTGTAATAAAACCAGAAATTGCCACGGTACAGTAAATGCGAAGAAATAATACAATAAGAAAGAGACGGTAAGCGGTAAAAGTAAACTGCACTGTGTACAGCCTCGCCTATACAAACAAAGTATGCAAAAACAATCTGCAGCAAAAGCTCAGTGGTGTTTGCAATATGAAACACTCCAATCTGAAAAATACAATTCAGCAGGGGCGGCGGCGGCGGCAAACGTGAATAGCAATGGCTCTCGTCCAGCCAGGCAAACGTCAAGGTGGAAAACGGGAAAATAGCAATTTTTGGTAGGGAGCTGAACCCTCACGTGTCATTGTTTGGAGGCTGGTCGTGGAGGTGAGGGGGCACGTTGAGATTGGATTCAAACAACATTATTCAGGCAATTTCATGGCTACTTAGCTCAGTGCAACAAAAAGTGCGTGATGGGGGGTTGGGAGGAGAACTCAATTTACAAGCGATACGTCGCCTGCCACAAATGACTTGCAACCCCTTCATAAATATCGTAGTTTTTTTTTTTATGCAGATGGCAACCAAACACACATAAATGAAGTGCCATGACTGTGCTGTCAGCAAGCTAAAGAGTGTGCGCAGGTTGCAGACTGTGACTACTACGACTCACTCCATTTCCTTTCCAATTGCAAAATCATTTAAAAAATACTCCACAGTCAAATAGCCCCAATCCTCATTTCTGGGCTTCCATTACAGATAGCGCGGGGAGTTAATTTCAACAAACCAATGGGTCTCTGACAGTAAAAATGATTAAATCTACAAGATCCATATCATAAAAGAAATAAATTTGGAATTTAACGACAGAGGGGAATGGCCATGAATATACTGAGCGGAATTCTGCGCATGACCTATTCTACTGCCTTTCCCCTTCTTGCCTTCTAATTCTAAATCCAATATATAAATCAGGCATTATAAATCTCAGAGTAAGTGTGAGACTATACAGTGTCATTGGTTGGGGCGGAGTCCGTCCGGTTTGCCAGCTTCGACCTGGCCAACCTTGATGAGCGCTGCTCAGCTTCCCTGGCGCCAGCGACATGGCAGCCAGATGCTTTGATGCTCTCGTTTCACTGCGCAAAAACTGACAAGACTTGTTTGCTTTGCTCTGAAGAGGAAAAACATGCTCATTTCAAAGCCCATTGCCGGTCCACATGCAAATGGAAAGGCAATATTTTTTTCTGATCTTCTTTACACGAGGAAAGAAAACATCTTTGATCCCCACATGGTCCAAATGAGGAAAGATTCTTGGCTTTCAGGCATATCAAGGGCCTTCTGTCCTGCCGCCCCTGACAAGCCCCCAGATGCATTATGCCCACCATTCCATCTAATTACCGCCACATGAGAGGCAAAAGTATACATATTTAAAAAAAAAAGACAGAAATTCATTAGAGGGTGGCTAATTCGTTTCACTCTCGCAGACTAAGTCCATATTTTCCATGCCTGAGCTTGCATTTCTTCAAAACGTGATGGCGATTCACTTTGCCATCTTTGCCCAGTCTAGTTCTTGTTTGTCAATAGGCAGACTTTGGCACATACCGACCTGGCATCAAAGGGCTTCACACTTCATGGACCACAGGGATTAGAGGCCTTTCAGCCCCACAAAACCCATCTAGGATCCACAAAGGCTTCCGGTTATTAGAATTCACAGGCACAAAGGAAGAAAAAAGGGAGGAGAAGGCAAATGAGCATCTGGATGCGGTTGATTTAAACATCATTTTTGTTTAAATATAAATTTCAATGGAAGAATCTTTATCATTGAGATTAAAGTTTGATTTCAAATTTAATTGAATTTACAGCAAAATGAAGCTTGTATTTTTGACATGGTTGAGAAATCTTTTTATGTAACACACTAAGAAACCCTATTTGATACATTTTTACAAAAGTTTCAGGGCTACACGGAAATCGGATATTAACAACAAAAGAGGGACGTGGTCAAACCATTCAGCATCAGCCACATGAATCTGATTACAAAATTGGTATTCAAATACATTTCTTTAACTTTACTTATAAAAAAAAGATTACATTAGCCCAAGGTGTTGACTTATTCCAAAGGCAGTTGCTTCAACAATGAATTTAAAGCATACTTGCATTGAAAGCAACGTTAATATTTCCTTTTCATTCTAATATTTGTACAGGGTAAGAATAAGTGATCCCACTTTGCACGTTATGTTAAAGTTTCACCATTTTCTGCATCATCAAACCTGTGAACCGAGCCTTGCTGATCACCGTGTCCATGAGTTTAATGTCCAAACCTTGCGTTCTCAAATTGGCAGCCTGTGACTTATTGGTTTAGTTTTAGCAGATCATAGCTAAAGGCAGCAGCTTACAGATGGCGTTGGCTAATAAAACACCCTTGGAGGCAGCCTCGCGCCTCTTCTGAGTGCACCCTCGCAAGGTAGGGGCTTTCCTGCACCTGTGCACACGCCTCAGCGCGTCTGTGCATGCAAATAGCGGGCGCCAAAGCAGGAAAACAAGGCACGCAAACAACACACGGACAAAATCTGCATCTGCACTTGTGTGTCTCATTTGACATCAGTGAAGCATGCTGTTATCCTCTGCTCTGCGCTCGCTCATGAAATGTAGGGCAGGACAACAACAGGTGCCTGTGCCGGCGACAGCCTGCAATGCCTCCTGGGCTAAATGCTTCACACTCGCTTCATTTCGACATGCGACAGCCTTGTAAGGATTAATTATTTCCCCCGAGGACGTGAGAATATGCTATTTCCCTCCCCGAGACGACGCCATTCACCAGTACGTGAAATGGCTTAGCGTAAACGAACGGGGGCGACCTGAGCCTGGGGTAAGAAACTTAAAGAAATGTAAATAAACACGGTGATGAAACTGCACGGTCCATGAGATAAAAGTGCAGGCGGACACGGGCTTATTGGGGGCAATCACGTGCTAGGGAGCGGGGTTGGCAGGGAGGCAATTAATGGGTTGACCTTCGTCCTTAATAATCCGACGCCTGGCACACAATGCCCGTGTGTCAGGGCAGCACATCTCTAAATGCCACCCTCATTAGTACAACGCACGTGGCGAGCGAGGCTATCAGTGCTGCCGTTAGACTCTCCAGCGGTCAGATGGACGCCGGGAGCAGGCGTGTGGGATAGCGTGGCAGCACGGGGCTGTGATATGATCTGGAAATCCTATTCCACTGGGAGTGCGGGCACTCTCATTTCTCTCCATTTTTGATTGGCATCACCCTCCCCGAGCCGCTCCCGTCACTGTGATTGCTTTTGTGTGTGCATGTGTGTGTGTTTGAAGAAGGGGGTGCTCAATTCTTAACACTCAATTAACACTCCTTTAATTAGCCAGCAGTACATTTTGAATTCTGATGAACTCATTTTCTTGGGGTGTGTGCGCAGGGAGAGAGGCCTGCTAAAGATGAGGTCCATTGGGTACAAAACAGCAATAAAGAAGGAACTGGTTAGAATAGACTGTAAAAAAAAAATTGATTAAATTCTGAGGACTTCTTTTGAGTGAGGGGTCAAATTGTGTGGATCGCAGCAAGGCAAAAGCAGATGGGGAGTGTGTGAGGGATGGAGAAGTAGATGCAGTTAGAGGGGTTAGGGGGGGCTGTGTACGAGTGCAAGAGTGAATCTAGAGGATCAAGAGAGCGCTTTGCATTTTAATTAAGAGTTTTAAGTGAACAAGCAAAGGAAAAAGATTTGGAGAACTAACTAAAATAGCCTTGCTTCAAATGATTGAAGTCCAGAGTGTTCAACAATTATGGAAAAGTTTCTTGTTATTAGTGAGGAAAAACTACATCAAAAAGCTCTCAGCATTTCCTTCCTCAGTTGTGCAAAGCTGATATCTCTACACACTTTGATCCCAGTGGACCATGTAGTAGGTTCAGCGGGGGAGAAAAATTGCTTGCTTAGATGAAGGGAGAAGACTGGTTGACTTGCAATTAAGATTTCACAGCAAAGTTGAGGGAACACGCTACTCGGCTGTAAGCAGTTCCGAGAGACAGTAGATTCTGATAAATACTCATTTTCACAGGTTGTGTGTTCATTTTTCAGTATTTTCATTTGAATCTGTAATACTTACACACGTAATGTTCATGCAGACAGCGTGGGTTCAGGCATTGCTCAATAATGGTGTGAAAATGTCTGTAAATAGTTATGTCTCTACCTGGAGATCGGTCTAAGATGTAGCCTGTCTCAAGTATGATCTGAAAACAGTAATGACCTTTGCTATTTTTTTTAGCTTCACCTGCATAAAACAGGGCTGGTACACATCCTAACCCGGGGATGGGCAAAACCGGTTCTCGAGGACCGCTGTAGGTGCAGTTTTTGTTGCAACCGATCCAACACAAACAGTTTAACCAATGAGGTTTCTGCTGAAACAAGAAGCACCTGACTGCAATTCACTGAATGCACTTCTAAGATAGCAGAATGGTGGAAAAGTTTCCTCTTATAAGAAAACCCGCACCCTCTGGAATACTTTGCCCAACCTTGTCCTAACCCCTAAAATCTGTAAAACATGATGAAGAGTGTGCCTTTCACCCACCAAAAATGACACTTTTTTCATCCAGTATCCATCCCAAAATGGGTTCTGACCCAATTTTAGGATAATTATTTCAAACCCTGCCAGGACTGAATACGGATGGCTCAACTGACAGTTAACTCAGATTGTCCCGTTTTATGCAATCTTTCCACAGCAAAAGCACAACCTTCAATCCCAGAAGCTGCAATGAAGCAACCAAAAAGTGCTTTCCCTTAAAGTACCATTTCACCTGAAGTATTCTAAAGCATTTGGCTAATAGAATCACAACCTGTACAACACTCTCGCCCCGCTTGGTTTGCGTCTGGATGTGGAAGAGCCACGGTGGCATCCTGAACAATACCTGCCTTGTGCTAATGGAGGTGTCATCTGGCATAGGCCTGATTAGTCAGCGATTACAGCGAGGCCTCAATTGCCGCGACAACTGCCGCAAACACAAAAGGCCTTGATAGCGCCAGCTGTTTGGTCCTCTGCAATTAACCCCACATCCCACTCGTCTCCGGCAGAGCGCTGCCTCTAATTGACTATTGTGCATACAAAACAGGGGCTCTGAGGCCGGACCCCCTGGACGTAGTCCCCCTCCAACCCAGACCTCCTCCGCTACGATAGAGGAGATAATAATAGAGGTGTCCCGTGGACTCGGCTGCCAGTCAATCAAAGCTTTAGTGCCCCATAGGAGCTTCCTGACGAGAGAGAGAGAGCAGAGGAAGCACTTGTATGAGGCCGTGCTGGAGCGCCCTCTTAGGAGGAAGGGGTGTGTGTGTGGGGGGGGGGGGGTGTTCTAGCAGTGGGTGGGAGTGGAGCGGTGAAGACAAGTTGAATATGCCTTCGGAAAAAGTACTAATCAATTCAAGTGCTTGTGAGGAAACCCTGCTGCTCGCTACATATCCGAAAAAGCATTTTTGGGAGCGCTCATCCCTCCCTGCGTTCATCTCAAGGTTGATTTTCTGGGCAAAGCAGGCAGAAAAAGAAAAAAAAACCCATCAAAGCAATTATTTGTCAGGCTTCTGTTATCTATAATTGCAAAGATAAAAATCAAACCGCAATGATTTCTCTGCGGATAGAGCTGTCTGAATTCACAGCTGCTTGTGTCATCATAATCTTCAAACAAATGCATTGTCTCCCTTCACCTAACCTCACTCACTACACTCAGTTGGGAATATTTATAATTGAGGAGGCTGAATTATCGATGGAATATTTCAGCCACGCACAGAATAAGTGGAATAAATAGCGTGTCATGCAAATTCATCTATGTGTGGACTATACGGGAGTTTATTTTTGTTTAAAATAAAAAGGGTGTAAACTGTCAAACACATGCATTATTTAACAATGCTGACATGTTACCAAGTGCAAAGAGGATAGTGACAATGTTTAAATGACTTCAACTAAGATCTGTCTAAAGCACATTGCAAAAAGTATTCAATCCTTTTTTTTTTGTTTAAATCCCAACATTTAATCATGCTAAATCATCCAAATCTAATATTACATTTCATTAAAGGCACTTTTTCCTGCACAGGCAAAAATGGGAGAGGAAAAAAACCCCAAATCTGATTCCTAATTATGGCTCTCCTTTAAACAATATGAGGCTATATTCTATTTTAGATAGTGATGCTTTTGATGGCAGTGGCGACGTCATTCTGGTCCTTTATTCATCCTTCTCCACTTTCCAGCATGATTTAAAATCACTCCATCATCTTGGCAGTCAAGCATAGTGACGACTGAGCTTCAGAATCCCATTGAAAGTCGCCTGACAGTGAACTTTTCACGCTTTTCTTTATTTTAGTACTATCCTGGAACCCACAGCTGCCACAATTTTACTGCAAATTTGCTGATTTGATTCACGCCAACGACTGCAGGGTTGCAGTACATTAAATTCAACACAGATGCTCCCGCTATTGAAATATGACTTGTCTTTGTTTCTGAAAATGTAGCATTCATTGGCATAAGCAGCCTTTTTTTTGAACCTGTATGGTGCTCATATTTGGATGAAATATTTGTCTCACACACCTGACCTCAATCATAAAAAAAATCCCCCAACTCACCTTCCCCTTTATTTAATTATGAATTTCCTTTTATTTTATTAAATCTCATCCCTTGTTATTGTACTTCTACTCATTTTATTTTCTCTTTTATTTATTTATTCATTTTCATTGAATTTTGGTAACCACACAAATCAGCCAGTTTCATTTAGTTGTGTTGATGTAACAATCTTATGCACCTTCTATTCAAACCAACCATTTATGAGGTCTCAGGGAAATTGCTGGTAAACGACTCCTCTAGCTCCCCCATCCCGTTGTTACGGAATGGCTGATAACCTTCAAAAGCTAAATACAGTACACGTTCACTTAAGATTAAAGTCCAGTGGATTAGAGTTGGAAAACAGGTGGAGCAACGAGAGAGAAATCTCAGTTGACATCGCCATAGAGTTGCTCTCTCTGACCCCATGAAGCTTTGTAATTACTTTGTAAATTCATTATGTCTTATGTCTCAGCTCCCTCTCTATCTCCATATATATACAATATATATATGCACATAATATATATTCTAATGCTTCTTGCCTCCCTCCCTCTATCTATCTACCTCTTTTTTGCTTGCCTTGTCTCTCCAAGGCTCCCCCCCCCCTTCGCCTCTGTCTTTTCCATCTCGCTCTCCGAGTAAGTGAGTTTCATCTGGGGTGCTCGGCGGGCGAAATCACCCCAGGGTGAACACTTTATTATCTGTAGTCAAAGCGTCACCACAAATACCATTCTACACACACAAGTGTCACTTTCCATTTGTCCACACTCTGGCTGCATTAGCAGAGGCGAGGCAGCCCAGGGCCTGGTGTCTCCTGCAGAAGACGAAAGCTAACAGCGTGGGAAAGCGCTCGTCCCGCATTCCTGCCCTACTGACACCAGCGCAGACGACCTGCTGCCTCTCCCTTGGGAATTAAAAAAACAACAACAAAGAATTGGCGCTAATCTGACAATGAGCAAGATCGCTTGTGAAAAGACAAATAGGGGAGGATATTTTGGCATCTTGTGATCATTGTTAGAATTCATGAGCGCACAGCAGGTGTGGAAGAGGGCGAGACAAAGGAAGGCTCCGGGTTCGAGCTGCAAGGGTTAATTAGTGATGGTCAGGCCAAGCGTCCACTAAAAACACCAGTTCTTTGAACCACTGTGGAATGCGGGACCCATGTCGGGCCTTTTGTGGGACGCCCGTGCTCCAAATAAACAAAGGACTTGAACTTTACACACCAAACGCGGTTAAAAACATGGGTAAAACACTCTGCTAATGTATAATGCCAATGTGATAGGGAAAAACTTTTGAATTCCTCACCAAAAATGGGTTGAAAACAACTTTCCAACCTAAAACCAAAGCAATTGAGTAGCACAAACAACTTTCCAACCTAAAACCAAAGCAATTGAGTAGCACAATGTTATTTATGTAGCATATAATAATCGGTAAGGGTGCAACTAGTAGTAATCAAGTGTGCATAACAGTTATGCGATCAAGGTTCAAGTCTGTATTTGAGTCTAAAAAAAGTCCAACTGAATGCAAAACTGAAGAACAATAATAGTACAAACTGAGTCCCCTTTTCCTTCCATATTTTACATTTCAAGAACAGTCAAGTTACTGGACGAGTCATAACGATATCCACTAAAAAGTACTCTAATATCATTAAGGCTTGCTTTACTGTAAATGTGCTTTGCCCCCCGGCTCGCCTGGGCCACCCTCATTGTGCACGTTGAATGGTCTCGAATAGAGAGGCTTTATCAGCAAATACCCCGAGTCAGCACGGGCAAGGGTGGTTACGCGTTGCGACTGGCATACCGTCCGATATTGTCCTGTGCGATTAGGTCTGCGCTGGTGAGCCCGTGAACTCTGAGTCGAGCCCGCCCCCTCATTTCCAGAGGTTTCCATCTCTGGCTCCTCGCCGCCTCCCTTCCGCTTTCGCATTTAACATTGAGCCCTGCCACTTCTCAATATAACCTCTATAAACCCTGCGGGAGCTGCGGAGAACTGATAAAAAGCTCGCAACAGGTCAGAGTGATGCGATTTTGAACAATAATTGTCTGGGGCCTTTCATCCAAAAGGGTCAGGCAAAGTCAAAGTAAGCCTTTGAAGGTTAATTCTTCACCTGTGAGGTGACAGAGTGGGCGGCGAAGAACATCGGAAGGCAAGGACAAACTGCATGTCCACTCCACTTAAAAAAATGAGGTGATATTAAACTGAGCCTGCCAAAGACAGCAAGTTTTTCATAGTAGCTTCTCTCTATCCGTTCTTCAGGAATAGATACTCGGCTCTGACACTGTTCTCTCAAAGGGCTCCGTGTACTGCCAAGAGCAGTTACATCCAAAACACAAACATGCACACGGGTCTGGAATAAAGGACCCGGGAGATGGCCATTGTAAGTGAGTACAAAAATAAAATAAAAAAAAAGGAAGTGGGGCCAAGAAGAGAGGAAAAAAAGTCAAAGGGGCTGAGAGTATGGTGAGGAGGGGGTGAGTTATGAGGGGGAGAGGGGCCTGGAGGCGGCTGGGCCGGCCTGTCAGAGCCCAGAAAGTGCTGCTGCACAGGCCTCCAGGTAAATGGAATAAGAAAGGCGCCTGCAGGCTGCCTGAGGCAAGCCCGGGCCCTTCTGTTCTATCATTTAAGAGACAAGTCGTTCACTGATTCCCAATTAATATTTAACACTGCATAGACAACAAGGCACTCCACTGCAGTACACATGCCAGGGGGTAAAAGAGAGCACAGGAGTGGAGAGGAGCAAGTTTTTGACCTTTTACAGACACTTTATTGCTGCTATTTTGGATTCAGGTTAAAATTGGTGAAGAGGAAAGAGAACACTGCATGAAATGTGGGCTAAAAAACACACTTGAACAAATACAGCCTCACATAGAGTCAGGAAAACAATAATATTTGAGATGTCTTTCAAGATATGGTTCTGACAGTTAATGTAAATATGTTTTTAGAGGGTCTCTTTTGATGAAATTATTGACTTTTTCGAATGTCTAATAACTCTCAAAATATTCTCAGATTTCCAGGGTCATCAAAGCCAGACATTTGCTTTTGATTAGGAAAACTTATCAACATTTTCCATCAGTAATCGAATCATAACTGATGAAATGGTAAAAAAATAATAGTTCAATCCACTATAAATGAAATAGATTGGTGGAAAGCTATCCAAATGTACCTTTGTATAGGCACATCACGGCTACGGCTGGGCTGCTCTCCCCACATAATGACTCTCTTTACAGAGAGACCTCTTGCAACAGCATATCGATCAATATTTACCATCTGTGTGTTTCAATCAAGGCTGCGAGGTTAAATGCACAGAGTTATTTACTGGAGTGGAAATGAAGACAGCAGCTTGAACAACAAAACAGAGCTGCTGCAGAGTGCCTTTAATTAAGCAGCAGGTATAGTACTTGTAAACACCCGATTGTGTGATTGTTTGTTTTTAGATTACATTTTATATATTGTGGTTAACAAAATAGTACCGATCAATGTCATAAATGTGTGGGTCGATATTTTAAAAAATAACATCATGAGAAATGGATAATGGTCGGATTTTTAAAATAATGATAATGATATGGAATAAATATTACATATGTTTCGGATTGACACCATCAATGTCGATTAATGTATTTAATTGAATTTAAAGCAGCAGGAAGAACGGGGTAGCTACTTAATTTGAGGACATCTTCCCTGACACAGCATATTTACGGCTTGAAAATTCACTGGAATTTTTTCCAAAATAAAATGGAGCCATTGGCAGAATGGTATGACAAGGGAATTTGAGTTACAAAAATGTGATAGCAGTTTACTCCTGGCCTAAATTCTTATTTTTAGGGCACTCACTGAATTCATTTGAGGCCATTTACAGTGCTCAACATTAAAATAATTTAATTTTTTTTATTTGCCCCACCCAGTCAAAATGGAATGGACACGTGGCGCTGTCTGTGGTCCTGAAAGACTAACATTCATAGTTAAACAGTGTAAAGGAGGACTTGGACATCGATTATCATCAATAGCAGGCAATTAAACAATTTAAAAAAATTATGTTAGTGGGAGCCATAATGAGTTTGTATTTCTCTATTTTTTTTATTGATTTAGATTTACTTTTTATTATGAAGTTATTAATTTATGATTTAATGATACAACCTACAGTCAATGGATATCTATTTTAATTCATTAATGATTAATAATATAAATGTTCTAATATATAACTATAAGGGTCAAACCTAGTGCCTACAAAATGTGACGTACACATGTGGAAGGCAAATGTATTTATTATTGTTGTTGCTTTTAATGATCAAAAATAGCCATTTACCCCAAAAGTGTTCATTTCATCTAATATCGGAAAAGCTGTTGGTAAAAATGTTGGTTATTTTTAATTCTGACATTTCAAAAAGTTTCCACTAGTGTGAAAAATCCATTCTCCCCATTGCCTCTCAGTTTCTACTGCCTTTTGCACAACAGCTCCCCTTACACCGGCCTCGTAAATGAGCTCTTTCAAGATGTGAAATCAGGCATTTAAATTCTTCTTGGGTTTGGTAAATGACATTTGCACATGCTTAATTCGTCCTTATTTGCATACAGGTCTCTCTGAAAGCACAAAACAAACTATGCATCCATTGAACGCATTTTACAAACGCCATCCTCCGCAGACTGATTTTCGCATCTGGTGGCACTCTCATTTAAAAATGCTCCAACCTTTAGTAAATTTCGCTCTTAGTGGATCGTTTCCTGTGCAAAATCAAAAGGACTAGGGACACTTTGTCCCCTCTATGCCCACCAGCCTGCCCCCACTCTCTGGCAGGCAAAGACAGAGGGTGTTGATGCCTGCACCTGCAGGGACACCCAAATTCCAGCTCGCTTTGGAAGTAGCAAGCTCGATTTCGATCCAGTTCCTGCTGTGAACACAGCTACAGCAGAGCCTCTCTTCCTTGAGCTCATCTCCCATGGCAGTCAGAATGCTTCACCCCCCGTGCACAAAGCAGAAGGCGAGAGGGCAGGGCGAAGGCAAAGCTCGGCGGGTCGCTGCGAGCCGGAAATGATCTTCCGTGTGCCAACAGCGTGGAGCCAACGTTTATAACCCGACACAAGGAGAGGCTTTGGCTGCTCAAAATGGTGGACTGCGATGCAAAAGCAAAGATTGCCCACAATGAGATTGCAGGAGTAGTAAATTGGCAACACGTGCATATGACAAATATTGTATGACTTGCTGGAATAATCAGAATACCTATATGGACAGTATGGCATTCTAAATGGGACGAAGAAAAAAAGGCATAGATCAGTCAGTAGGAAAAGGTCAAATAGATGCAGATTGTTCCAAGTTCCAAGAGGCAGGAAGATGCAAGAAAACACACTGTTTTAGCAGGTGTAGAATGAAGTGCAGCCTGGGATCTAACAAGTTATGTTAATGGTAGCGTGTTTTATTACTATTATTACTAGAAAGTTCCCGATCAGATGCTCTTGTGCGTTATATGGATATTTTGGGACAGATTTGGTCCTAAGACTGGATGCGATCTAGTTTTAAAAAGACCATTTTCTGAGGAGTTATCATCAGGGCTCACTAGAATATAAATAGTGAGTTTTTATTTATTGGTTGTATTATTTTAAACATTATTTTTACTGATCGAAAAGTGTTTACACTATGTGCCCTGTGGTTGGTTGATTTCAGTGTATTCCACCTGTAGGTAACTGTGATAGGATCCAGCACCCCTACCTCAAGTGGTTAAGAGGGATTAAATTAACAAACAATATTGGATCGTAATAGGGAAAACGTATCTGGGGGAAAAACAACAACAACTCAGAATCGGCGCATCCCAATTCTTACTTGCAGCCAAGCACACAAATTTCCTCGACCAATAAGAAGCTAGAACGACTAATGTCAACAAAGTGGTATTGCCTTGGCACGCTTCAAATCAAACAAACTAGCATTAGTGCCAATGGAAAAGAGTCAGCGGAGCCGTGTTGAGCCTACGAGCCAGTCAGACTAGGGCTTGTTATTCCTGCTGCTACTTAGATCACCTATTAATATTCAACTGGAAAGACTGACATCATTGCACCCCACACAATAGGTGCAGCTTCATAATCTTCCCAATGTGTGCCTCATATCCCATTAGAAAAGCACGCTACACATCGTGTACACCTCCCTGCCCCCTCCATTTAGCTAAAAGCCAGGCAAGCAAGCAAGTGTGTGCCATCTCCGGCTTCTTTGCCATCAGAGGAACAGGGCTATTAGGAAAATCCCCAGGTGATCCTCCCTACCGTGTCCCAAGGCTATGTGATGGTTGGTCTCCATCCATCAATCTAGAGGAGGTTTGAACCTGGCCTGACACGGCATGAACCGCTGATATCAGGCCTTCTGGGAACGTCTCATCTACACCGGGCTGATTGGCACGCCAGGCCTGGCGGCGGATGTCGCGGGAGGTTACTGCTGCATGTGTGCTCCATCTATCCTCTGTGCGGGAGAGCGGCTGTGTGCACGGCTTTAAGGGCACATTTAGAAAAACAAATCGGGACTTTTATAGCAGTTGATTAAATGGATTTAACTCAGATTAAACTCTTCTATCCAATTTGCCCCCACACGCGGCTAAAACAGCTATTATCCCCAAAAAGGTTAGATAACTGCTAGCGCCACTCATTCTTTTTTTTTCGCTCCCTCTTCCAACTCTGCAGGGACATTTAGGTTTGCCCACAAATCAGCAGATAATTCAACAAGCAAATGGAAAAGCTGACAAGATAATATTTTTGGAAATAGCCAGATCCCCATCCAACTGTCATGTAAGATTCTGAACCAGTTCTTTTTTTTTCTTTTTTCTACAGCTGACATGTGGCAGAGTAATTGCTGTCTGGACCAGAGAGGGGGCAGGTGGTAATTTGTGTGGGAGTGCGTGTGTGTGTGTTCAGCTCTGTCAGTGTTACTCATCACCAAAGTGGAGACCTTCCCTCTCCTGCACCCCCTCTGCCCCTCTCAGACCTTCAGATCCACAGCGGAGGGTCGTGATGAAGGAGGAGTAACGCTAGGGAGGGTTGCCTCTGGTGGAGGGTGTCCAGGGTCACTGGCTTCTATTCACCCTTCTCCCCCTGCGTGGTCTCTCTCTCTTCCTCTCTCTATTTCTCCCTGGCTTCCTCTTTCTCTCTCTGGTCTGGGCAACCTCCCTCTGGGGCACAACATGATGAGAGGCACTGGCTCCACGGACGTCTCTGCCTTTCATGTCTCCATCTAGGCCAGCGGTGAAGAGACGCGGAGGCGAGGACGAGGGCTACAAATGTCACCCATAAGGAGGATTTAATTAAAAATGACAGCGGTTGGCGCGAGAGAGTGCAGCCACATATGCGTGGAATTTGGACGCAGTGAAAGCAAGTGCCTGTGATTTATAATTCAAGTAATGCTCTGCACTACCTTTTAATTCCATGGCCAAAGGAAGAAAAAATATCAAAAGGCCGCCCCTATGAAGCTAATCCAATATGATATTTTTAAGGGCAGGCGGTCAATGGCTTTCTGAAAAGCCGGCTACTCCTGGCTCTATCTCGCCGCCCGCTGTCTCCGCCCTGCACGCCGCTCCACCCCCAGCCCCCCCGCCAGCCCGGGCTGTGATAATGGAAACATCCTACTCTCCGCCTCCCGTTTCTCCTGCTAAGCTCGGCGCGCTTGGGGGAAATTGATTGTCTGGCGAGCCGATCTGAACGCTTCCAGCTGATGGCAGAGCCTGTTAAGTCCTTTTTTATTGAGGGTATGAGGGATTTTTAATGGGAGTCGCATCAATGAACTGTGCAGTCACTCGGCATCTGCATGCGTTTTGTTTTTTTGGTGTTATGTTTTTTTTTTTTTTTTGCAAAAAACCATTTACCCTCCCGTTCTGGCCCTCTCTCATTTTTACACGCTTGCAAACTGGCGCACATTACAGTCAAAAGGACAGAAGGGGAAAATGACACATTTTGCCTGTTTCAGTGCCAGGTACTAATCCTTTTCCTGTATGCACGCTCACAGAGTCTTTGTGTGGGGTGAATTTTGGTATGGGTACCTCCCATCGAGATCTAACAGATGCCGGCACAAAGTAGGAGCCAAACAAGACAAGAACCGGCTCAATGTGGCCCATGTCTGAGATTTAAACCAACCCCAGTGGACCTTCTTCTGAGCAACATTCACATATATTTGACATCCACATTATCTAATCTTACTTCAGTTGGTTATAATTGAAATAACATGTCTTAATGCAGGTGGAAAAAAAGGTGAAAAAAAGGCATGAGGAGAAGTGAAGGAAATTTTCTTTTACACGTTTAACATGAATCCTGACTCAACGTATCCTCAATAGATGAATCCTACCATATTAGAAAGAAATGGATAAAAGTGATATTTTTCAGGACCTTTTTCCCCATTTTGTAGTTCCGATTTACTTACATTCTCCACCTCAAGAAGCACTTTTGTTAAAGATCCCTCAATTATATTGTACTTGTAATGCATACATGAATTTTACACCCAGTTGATTTTGGCCGTCATCCAATTACACACCATCTCAGAACCGTGGGGTTGAGAATAGTGTCTGTTAACTGCTATCACTGGCAGTCACTTGGCTTGGTTTGACTACTTCCCATCCTAACAGACCTCAAATATAAGTGTTAAATAGATGAAGACATTTTGTTAATCTGATAAACATAGATTTGTCAAATCCCAATTGAACAAAGAAATAGTTCGTGTAAGCACAGTGAAGTACTTTACTTGTAATCATTTCCTGCAATGAAAAGTCAATAATTGTTTGGACCTTAGAGGTAATGGATAAGTTTTAAGGCTTTCCCTACTGTCCACCACAGAAGAAATAAGTATGCAAGCTCTTGTTTCTCTGATGCGTCTTTCGTCTTTTAATCAAGCCGGGATGTTTTTTACGGCTGCCTCGCAAATACAAAAAAAAAAAACACTTCAAAGTTGTCATTACGGAGGCACGAATCAACAGAGAGTTAAAAGGGATATCAAAGGCCTAGACTCAAATTAAGATCCAATCACTCCTCACGCTATCTGCTCGCTGCAGCTGCAAACTGGTCTCAACTAGTTAAGCGACTCAGCAACAACTCATCTTTGTCCCCCTGCACCGTTTTGCGAGTGGACAGAGGGTGGTGCCGGGAGAGCCAACACAGCAGCTGTCATGCTTTACAGGCGCCCCCAACCAGACACTGTAAATGTTTACAGACCCCTCGGGGTCACTGGGGGCCATGAGGCGCGTTAAAACACTGTCTGCTCAGCCCTGTTGACACGATGGCACAATCAGCACAGTTAAGCGCCTCCACTCGCAATGACGGGCCAAACAACACGGCAATCTGGGCTTAAAAGTGCACGTTTACCCATCCAAATGTTTGGAATTCCTCAGAGAAGCGAGGCATCGTGGCGATACAAACAGCAGAAACCAGAAAGTCCATTTTATGCTCACTGATTTACTGTCAGGGTCAGCAGTCTCTTTCCATTGGTGGCCCTGACTGATTAACGGGGGGTTATGTGGACACAACGTACGCAGTCACGGTCAATTCCTGGGCTGAGGCGCCTGCAAAGTTTTTGTGAACTTACATTTGCGTCCCAGGGCTTGCGGTGGCTCCAGGCTCTTGCTGGCACACACCGGGTGCTGTGGTGGAGGGTTCTGCCTCCTCTGCAGACAGGCCAGCATGGCGAGGTGGGCACAGTACGACAGCCGGGGGAGTTCTGCGGCCAACCTGGAGTGCAAAAAAACATATCGAGTCAGTGAAATCAAGGACTGGATTTGGGGTCAAGGCTTGTGTTTTGGTAGGATGGCTATGAGGGAGAACATTTTCAGAATAAAATGTTCTAAATAAGAGTAAAGGAATCATAACAACCATTCTAAGATATGTTGTTTGTCACAATAAGACAATCAGTGATATACCATTCCTTTCAAATAAGGTGCATTTAAATATTTTATTTGTTTCCCAAATATTGACATTAATCCAGTACACATTTAGTAAAAAATCCAGGTAGTAATGACCTCATATCTATTGGTTTGCTTGCAAGATTTTGGACAATGAGGGGAGAAAGCTTTTTTTTTTTCAAGATTTTAACAATGCATAGTTGCAACAAGCAATGGCAAATAAACAGGTGTGTATTGTGTTCAAGTACAACTCCAGGTGCTTCAGACAGGACAAGGGAATTAAATTCCAAATACTTCTGTAAAAACCTGACGTATGACTCTCATGTTCGGTCATCTGGTGACTAAATGAGTGTTTATTGCGCACTCGGTGTGACTTAGTTAAAGCTCGCCTACATTTGGAGGCTTTCGGAGCTGCATGCGTTGACTGATAAACACACACCTGGGGGAAACCGGGGGTTTCTCAGCTGACCCCCCCCCCAGCTCAGTGCACAGTGTTGCTCCACACAGCTAGCCAAGCATATCTCCTGCCTATGAAACCCTGCTCACAACAAACACACAAGTAGCAGCACTTTAGCACATTCCTCTCAGGGTGGCGTGCACGTGGTGATTGATGGCGTTATCTATGGACAGGCGTGGAAAAAAAAACAGCAGTCTGACTGCTAAGCATGCAGTAGCCCTGGGGGGCTGTCAAGGAGGGCCTTGGGGGACGACTGGTGTCTGCATGTATGAAGAGCCCTATTCTGTACAGTGCACTGGTGTTTGTGTTTATGAGCAATTTCAATGGAGGGTGGGGGAGACTGCCAACCGTACATCACGCCGGGTGACGGCACTAATCAATCTCTCTCCAGGCTATAAATCTATACTCTGCTCTTTCTTTTTCCCCCTACAACCACCTTCACACCGGAAAAAAAAGTGAGGCAGTGGCTGTTAGTTTCCACTGGGGAGAAAAATAGAGACAAATATTCGCTATATGGGATTAAATGGAATTTATATGGGAAGTGAAATTGAATGTTGTTTCCTCCATTTGCAACCGTTAAGCCACTGATTAATTAACTCATTCTTTGCCACCGAGTGTAGTGGATGGGTACCGTTATGTATGTATGTGCAGTTGATTTATTAACCGCACCATTGTACAAAAAATAAAAACAATCACTAATCTAGCAAAATTGAGGACATCATTTATCTGGACCGTGACAAAGCAGTTTCACAATAGTGACTGATTATGACCTCTCTTGTTGGATTATATAGCAGATGAGGACAGTTAAAGTCAAACCATGGCGGTTCACAAAGTGTTCTTATGTGATAAGAATTGATATTCCCGCACTCAACGGAAATTGTTTGGTTTCCAGGGAACAGGCACTCTGACTGTAGAATGCTGGTAAAGTCTACGCAAAGAGTCGAGCTGTGTGTGTAAAAAAGAATTGTGGCCTTGATATTAGGTCTGTCAGAACCTTGTGTCCAAAATGCATCGCTATGAATCACTATCTTGCCGACCTCCTTTCATATTAAAACAAAGAACTGCAGCAAATATTTCATCTCGGCTGTCGGTGCCTGCGTCAGCCATATTATTGAAAAATGATTTGTCATGGGCTTGTCTGAAACAGGTGTCCTGTTATTTATTTCGCCACCAGATTAACATTACACAGCCTGTTACTTTGCTTTTATACAGTCGCTGATGATTTAACTAACAAAGCAAGAAATTATAATGATTACCAAACAAATGAATGATAATCAGCAACACTGCCATGAATGAAAAAATTGAAAGAAACATTTTTTAAATCATAATACTGACATCCTATGTAAAATCCCCCCTCGGTCTGCTTTCACACACACTGCTGATGGAAAAGAGGGACCACTCTTTTGCTCTCCAGGTGCTTGTGAAAAAAGAGAGGTCGCACATAGTGTCCAACCATAGTGGCACTTTGAGCTCATTACTGTCATTTCCCATAATCCATTTCTCTGGGTTTTCTCTACTAAATGTCGCCAGTAGCCCATCCTTACAGACCATTTGTTAAAAGAGAAGACGAGTCTATGTGCTGTAGATTGGTGATGATAATATCGGGGTAGGGTGGGCTGGCTTCGTCCACATTTTTTTTTACAATGCGTGAAATAAAAGACAATCGCATAACTGCGCTCCATTTTTCTCCATTTGCCGATCCCCAAGTGTATTTGGAGGCATTCTACGTTGAGGAAAAAGAGCCACTCTTTTCAATTCAATTTGAAGCACCAATTTTCTCCCATTGTTGCCTTTCAGAGCGAGGCAGACGGGGCAAGTCTTAGGCTTGTTTGTCATGCCGCCGTCTCTTTGCCTCATCTCTTTCTTTGACGAATCCTGCTGCTTAGCAGATGTCGATCAGTGTCAGGAAATGATGCTCCCGGCGAAAAACGCTTTGACCCATCATAGCAGCTGCTGTAAAATAGCCCGTCATGCTCGGATCAATCGCCTTGAAAACGTTGAAGAATGCCAGAAAGTGGGCTCATTCAAAGCACCAGCACTTGACTTGCTCATCAAATCCACTCACAGCTCTCCTATTACGCCAGCGTGGCCATATCTCCAAAGCCAGGATGTCTATCGTTCTGATAACACTGCTGCTGGGTTGGCAATGGGGGCGGGAAGGATCTGTCCCATGAGATGAGGGAATGAGCCGGAATCAAGAGCCAGTGGGCTCGGCCAAGGGCTATTTCTTCGTTAAAAGGTTCTTAAACGGCAGAGGAGATCAGAGGAGACGTCTCTGCGCACCCAAAGCTGTCTGTCGAGATAAGCATCCTGCAAAGTGGAGGGTGTAACAGGCCGCCCGGGTGAAACAACTCTCTGGTTATTTTTGTGTGTACGTTTTAAGATGGACATGCTCAAGTGGAAGGCTGGTAATAGGGCTAGTGAAAGGATCACACTGAAAAATAAGTCTAATTTACTGCATTTTGCTCCGTATTTCAGTGGAAATTCTGTTGAGGCAAAGCCAAATGTTGCTCACTAAACAAGTAAATGACATTTCACAATAATGAGATTCGTTCAAATCCTGACTTCATTCTCAGAATTCTATTAAGAATCAATTTAGCTGTCGTATGCGATAGCTATTGATAGGAAAACTGAAATTATTTTGGTTTTTATTAGAAAAATATATACAAAGTGACGAGATGAGATAGCAGTTCTTAAAATAAACTGTTATGGACCCTCTTTTTTTATCATTGATGTATTTCTCAAGCTAAATTCCTTCTAGTTGCAGTAGACGTTTAAAATGATTAAGAAACTGAAGAATCTGGTGTTTAAATTGTTACCGTGAGTGTATAATCATTGCAGTGGATAGATGACCAATAATCTAATGTATTTTACAAGTAATGGTTATGTCAGACTAGATTGTGTGAAGGGAGCAAAGAACAAAAACAGCACTTTGTAATGTAAACCAAAGTGGTGGCGGGAAGCCTCTAAAAGTAAACGTTTTAACTGCAGGAAATCCAATGGAAAACTGATGGTAGGATTCTTTTTTTTAACTAACAGAGCAAATACTCAAAATGTCTTGCCATTCTTAGCACTCCCCATTGAAGTGTTTAAATCTTTCCCAAAAAAACCCTCCACCTTCTTAGAATGGGACCACTTGTGGACCATCATCCTGGCAAAGCTCCACCAGAATGAATTGGGTGGGTGCGGCTTGAGCCTAATTGAATGGTGACCCTGCTGGCTCACTGTGGGACACCCCATGCCGTGCTTTTAACAAGCTGCTGTGTCTCTTCTCTTAATAAGCCCAAACAAGTTAATCCAATCGACACACTCTAACCCTTTCCTTTTCTTTAACAAGGAACTGCACTAACCCCGTAATCCCTCACCCGCCTCCCTTGTCCGTCACCGCGCCGTCACACGAATACAGAGCGAGAGGGAGAAAGAAAGGTTCCATTAGCAGAGACGGGCAGGCAGTAAAAGCCTTCCGCTCGCCACTTTCCTCCACACATGGGCGCAAAAAATAATGTGCTGTACATTCCAAATGCACATATGCGAGAGAGCTCGTCCATTTTGGACCGGGTTGTGCTCGATGACCCCATTGAAAGTGAGCAAACAAACAAACAAACAACACAGTGAGGGGACATTTGCACGCACTGTGGGACATAAAAAAAGGGCATTGTTAGCCAAGCCTCCCAGCTTCACAAACACAAGCCACTGATTCTCTCACAATACGAGCCCCTGGATGCACTCACCCACTAGCACTCTGCGCAGCTTCACAGCAGCACAATAAATAACCCGCACAACAAAAGGCCATTGTGTGTAAAAGCCAGCCGTTTAGGCATCATTGCCATGATATACAGTGGCAGAATACCATACCGACAGCCCGGTTTCACGCATACGAGGCCATGTGTTGCCGTTATTGAGGCTTACGCCGCCCCGTATTCCGTGCCGACATATTTATAAGAGCGGATGAAGGGCATCTTGGCACAGACGTTCAGCTGCGAGGCCTCCGTATACCAGTCAGCTTCGATAGCTTCATCCACAGCGTAAAGGGTGAGGAATGTCTGGCAGTCCAATAGCAGCGAGCCGCCTGTCATCTCTGATCAAAATACGCCTGTCTAGACTAATGTCAACCCTGTAATCGCAATGAAGACTAATTGACTGCACAGCCAAGCGCTGCATCTTTGATTTCATTCGGGCTAAATGGAAGACGCAAAAGGCAAATAGATTCACCATGCTGAAGCCGTGGAGAACATTAAGGCAAATGGGGCGTCCTCTATCAAAAGAAACACTTGTTTTTTTTCGCAATGTCCTGCATGGTGGATTTCTTATAAATAACACATTTTCCTAAAACAAAACATAACTTATTTGCATGGAACACTAAGGTTTGTGAGGAAAAGTATTTAAAAAGATGGACACTTATTGTTAAATGATTACTAGACTCAGATCAACATGAACAACAGCCTCAGGGTTCCAACATAAATTTAAAAAAAACATGGGCACTGTCATATTTATTCTAGTGAATAATGATTATAAAAACATATTTTAAAGAAACCACTCAATACACAAACTAAAATGAATACACAATGAATGTGATGGCGTTACATCAATGACACCTCAAGTAAAGCCGCAAGACATTTTTTCGAGTTCGCGGCTGAGTTTGACCCTAAATAAAGATTGATTTGTGTGTTAAAAAGGCATATATAAAATATCAATTGTCAAAAGTTTATTCATAATCCCTACAGTGATATAACAGGTTAAGAGAGCTGACTGAGAATGAATGCATAATTTGTAATGTTAAAGATGAACGTTAAAAGAATGGAATAACAATGTCTACCTTTAAAAGAGGGATATATCTTTTGCAATAATGACTGCACGGTGTTTGGGGCCCCTGCTGGGAAAGTGTTAGCTTCTCCATGGTGCAAGCAAAAGTGCTTTTAGAACATGAGAGAGTCTCTTGTGCTCCTGCTGATACCAGCCGAAGACTTTGAGCGAGGCGTGTGTGGCTTAAAGTTGTCAAGTAAAACCGCAGGGGAAAGTCTTATGAGTTGGTCGTATTGTTTTGTAGTGACGTTGCCTGTCATCTAACCGCACTTTCACGTGCACGCCTAGTGAAAGTTGAGCAGAGCAGCTACGCACGCTAAACTGGTGATCACAGGTGCAGTCTTCTTCAGAGCCGCCATGCTGGTTTTGTGAATGTTAATGTTCTGCATACATGGAAATCCATAACCGCTGTGAAAAATGAGCAGCACTTTCTTGGCTCTCCTACTTGGATTTATATTTTCTCCATAAACCTGAATTACACACCATTTATATAGCATTGTGGCTATCGCGAAAATGTCTTATTCTAAATGTGGCACAATCTTTTATTGTTCCAGACAGGCCCATTCACAGCTTAACACGGCAACAATAAAACAAGGGATCTTTTTTCCTCCTCCCCCTTCACCCATCATCCTACAGCTTGCTTGAATATTCAAACAGTTTCCATTGTCTTTCTGTGTTTTGTTCATTGTTTGTTATGCTGTCATTTCTGTGTTTGGCCCAAGAACTTCAAAGAAAGGCTTATGTCAGTTTATGATGAAACGGTATGAGCGGGCGAGTGGAATGCATAAAAAGAAAAGGAAAACCTTCCATCAGAATGGCCCTGCCTCAAAATTCATGCTTATTAAATGCTGCTCAATAAATCAATGATATATAATTAAATTCAAAGAGTGTGATTCCTTGCCTCGGCTGCTTGAAGCCTGACTCCACACATTGCTCTCTGCCGTGCCTAAGGTGACCCCAATTCCCATGGTCCTTTCACTGGAGGGTGTCACAGATCCAATACTCAGTCATGCATAACATTAGTGCGCCGCCAAGCCCAGGAGGCAATCAAATTGCACACCGGTGAAATGTTGACAGTGAACCCAGTTGATATATTTGAAGTGTAACAAAAGGCGTTTTTGCTCTGCTGAATAGACAAAACAACTGAGGATGACACAACTGTTCATCCGTAATGCGAGCAAAGGAACGGGGATTCAATTTGGCAGCCTTTTACTTGCGAGTGGGTGCCGTCCAGCTGTCCAAGGTTGACTGGACCAGACAAAATGAGATCTGAGATCAAGAGGGAGGATGCAGCTGGTAATCACTATCTAAGACACAAGGCCAGATTTGTAGACCTTCTTTTTGCTCTACAAAGTAGGAAGTAGATTTCAACAAAGACAGCGGTTAAGGAGTAATAAGGGCTTGCGTTCCCAAGCCCAGAAACGCAAATAGAATGACATCAAGGGGCCAAAATGGTCTGGGACATGTACATGAAATGACAGTGCTGAAATGGTCATAATCCATATTCAAACAACACATGATACTGCAATTCCTTAACATTGCATTTACTGTGATTACTGTATGTTACACTTTTACACAACACATGATCAATCAAGAAACTTTTTTCGTAACCAAATCTACTCTAAACAAGTGAGACAGCCTTAACTAAAATAGGAACGGACATTGTGTAAAACACAATATTTACTGATTCAATTCCATTGACTATCGCCATCAGGAGCAGCCAATCAGTAAAAACAGTTGATGAAAAAGCATGACCACCCGCAAACACACAAAGAGCCACTATTCCAAACTGAAGTGGAAACATGGAACCTATAGAAAGCAAGTCCGTCCCCCGAAGTGCAATGATTTAAAGCATTGATCGCTTGTTTTTCCAGGCAATGGCTTGGCGTCACTGAAAGGGTCAGGTTATAATGATCTCAAATATGGTAGGTTCACTTGACAATGGCAACCTGATAAGGGCTGCATGTTATCAGACAATTTGACCAGCCACAGGCAGAAGGAAAAGGTCATCGGGGAGACAGTAGCACACGCGCCCACTCATGGATTCTTGATCCATTTGTTGTCATGTATTTGGACTGGTGTTCCGTTTCGGGTTCCACTTCAAGGAGAAAACAGCTGGCATTGAGCATTACTCTTGTGCTGCCATGACTTAAAATGATCAGACATTGCCAGAGACGCTCATTTGAAGTTTCAAGCAGGATACACAGAAGATGAAACCTGATATATTTGAGTTGGAGTGAGCATGCAACTGTCACCAAGATCAGGTGCAAAGGCTGTTAACGTTTCTCTGAGCTCCACATGAAGGAACTTGGTCAAAGTCATTTAGTTTATTGATGTTTCCGGCAGAGATTTTTCATGGTAGTCGAGCTTCCAAACACATCAAACATATCAGGAATAAGTAAGAAAAAAAAATGCCTTAGAGACATCCCTCTCCCTGCACACTTCAAGTCAGATGAGTTCTTTCAGCACTACGTGCTCCAGCATCAGTGCCTGAGTTTGTCCTTCACAAGAGACAGGTAACACTGCCAAGACCCGGTAATTAGTGCAGATGGAGACTAGAATACTTGCTATGCCTCCCTGCAAAAATGCCAAGGGAGGCAATCTATAAATTCCTGCATATTAATGCAGTTTAAAACCACTCCAGACACCTTGCTGGAGGCAGGTGATAATAAAAAGAGGAAGGCAGACTACTTGGCACACAGCTGCTGATACGATAGGAGTTCTGTCTCAGCAACTTCCTAACCAAAACCACACGTGCACACCCACACTAAGTAACTTGATCATCTTTAACCCTATTCCAGAAAATGCTCTCAAAATCCTGACCCCGGGCTTTTTCAACTTGGTCCCTATCAATAATTAACCATTAATCTAAACCCCTATTTTCCTTGGGTCATCTTTTTACCCCATTGTCCCTGCTCCTCCATCCATTTCTCCCCTTGAGTCTCAAAGATCTGGTTAGAGATGCCATTAGCATGAGAAAGCAGGCTGGTAATTGTCTTTACCCTGCTGAGTGATCCCTGGATAGAGGATTAGCTTCGAGAAAGCCTTATTTCAACTGGGAGCACAGATGCTGCCCACAGCCACCCACTTTAGATTAGATTAGACTGCAGTGGGATGAAACCCAACGGTAGATTCAGGCAAAAATTAATGGATAAGTGCAGACAGGAGGTTAACAGCAATAAACCTACTTTACGTTGCTGCCTTTCAAATCTTTGAAGGTGGTTGAGCTCCATTTTTTTTTAAATGTACCAAGAAAAGGGTTGAGAAGGTTCCTTTCCACCCCCTTCTCTCTCTCTCTGACAAACACAGAGTACAGTATTTAGCACCGCATCCCCCTAAATCATTCCCCTGGGCCACCCTGTCCGTCGCTAATCTGCCCGCCACCACCCACTCATAAGGAGGTGTCACATTTCTGGCGCTCTTCCACAGGATAAGCGCTTCAAACACCACAGCCTCTCCTCTTGACCTTTCCACGGAGATGATCGATTAAACCCATTGGATTTATTCCATCAACAGGCAGGCATCACATCAAAAAGGCAAGAATTTCACCTCAGAGGCAGGCCTAAAATCCATATAATCTTCGCAAGGGTTCCACTTTTTACTAGCTTTGGCAGCCCACTTCTCACATAGCATCAATAAGCACTTTTCTTCCGAGGCTGTTTGCTATCTGAATGACTGCAGCTCTTTAATTACTGAAGCAAATGACAACGGCAACCGAGAGGCGTTCTTTTGCAATCTGTCCTCCTTTGAAGCTGCGATGCGAGAAAAACTGTTTAGCAAGCACTACTGCCAGAAAATGACGGAAAACTTTCAATCGGAACAATGACAACGACAATAGCGCAGAACTCTGCCAAGGTTTAACCGCGGTTTTGTCTGCCTAAATTGCAGCGCAGGGGCAGTTTTTGCAATCAGCAGTGCACGCTCTGACAAGAATAAGACAATCAAAGTGATACAAATGCAAATGACGGGAATCTCACTCAAGTCACTTTCAGACATAAAGAACTGCAATTTTACCGTATGACCTGAAATCGACCTAGATTCCGGCTTTCAGACACAGAGCCATGAGCCAGAAATTACACAGGTCAGCGTTCAGATCTAAACTGAACCTGGTAATGTTTCAAACCTCAAGCGAGGTGACGAGGTAGTACATTTTTGTGAAACGTCAGAGTCCAATGCGCTGATACATTGCTGCAAAAATTGCATTCCTCTAATATTGGTTTTCTCCAGATTTTCACATATAACAAGAACAAGTGCCACCCCTCTATGGGATTTCATGGATTTTCATTTATATGTAAATCCTACTTAAAAAGAACAACCTCAACAACAAATGCTGATTACTTAAAAGAATACCTGGCACTTTCATGCTTGCAGAAGTAATGACATCAGCGCACAATGTTTTCTCAGTGTCCACAAAATTACTAACGAGGGCTATAAGCAAAAACCCAGTGAGAGTATCAAAAGGCTCTGTGACACTCCTGTTGCATGTGAGCCATTACGGTGCAAAAGTGTAAAATTGCAGTTTTCATACTTGAACACCTCTGCATGCTTTATGGAATAACAACAAAAGCGTCCAATCAAAGAAGAGAAAACGCAAAAGGACCTCAACACATTACACATCACTTCCAATATCATCCATGGATGTTAAAAGGCGAAAGGAATACAGTATGAAACCCATTTCATTTGACTGGCTCTCCCTCTGAGGAGCCCTGATACATGAGCCTTTTCTCGCTCATGATCGTACCAGCCCGTTAGCCGCTTTATGCTAATCACATCCTATTAGAATAATGAGGAAACGCCACCAATCCCACTTGCTCATTCTGCCTGCATCCTTGACGGGAGATTCTCTGATAGACACAAATTCCTTCTCCATCTATCAAGCTCTTCTCATGCATTTTTAATAGAATCTATTACTTTAGGATTAAATTATAAAAGACTGTCCTGTTTAAATTTTTAATAGTTTGCATAATTGGTATCAGGCTCGAAATGTGAACAAGAAAATAGCCAGTTTGTCCAGGAAAGGAACGGGAAATTTGCCTTACCACTCAACACAAAAGTAACGAACAGGTGAGTAGTGCTGGCACCTGATACAAAAATCAGATGAAGCGGCAGTTGCAGCCTTCCACAGAACTTTTCGTAAACTTATCAAGTATCCCAGCACTTTATTGAGCCTTTAATGGGAATGTTTATTCCTCCTCTCAGTTGTGGGCAGATTATCCGCAAATTGGATGTCATCTTCCATTGTGTATTCCAATAAAGACAACGCATACATGAGGGCAAATGTGGCATCGCCTCTAAAGTGCCCTTAGAAATCTCCGCACGTCACCATCCCCCAAATTAGCACCGCAGGGACACCCTCCTCACCGCCCCCGTCTGCTGGCGGCAGCGCTTTGGCGTATCTGTAGCGGGGAAAATATTTCACACTGCATGAATTATTAAGTGAGGGGCCAGTGCTAAGCAGTGTGGAGATAGACCCGTTATTCACAGCTCTATTGGGACAGATGCATCGGAAAGCCTGGGCCTCTCGCCTATCAGATCGTTTGTCACCAGCGATAGACAATTTACAATGAGAGAAGTTTTCAATTTATTCATTCCGCTGCCACTGCAGTTTTCTGCCTCCACTCCTTCCACTCCTCAAACATCCTCCCCCTGCATCCACTCTGTTCCTTCAGCACTGTCTCCTCTGGTGAGAAGCTCTACACCTGAACCAACCCACTTATCTCCGGCTGATACCGGAGTTCGCTTTGTCTTTTTTGTCTGCTAGGAGGAGGAAAAGGGGGACCTGAAGCGCAAGTGCAAAAAGACATAACCAGAGCAGTTTCATCGTCTGAGTGGAAGAAAGGTATGGCGGGCAAATGCTGTGACAGCCGGGAGGGGGATTTCGGCACCTGTGGCGACACGGTGGCTGCCTGTGGCACCAAAGAACAGGAAACAGGAGATGAGGGTATTTGGTTGAGCTTATTCAGAGCAGAAAAAGAGGCAGGACCACCCTATTAGATAGAAACTCAACAACCAAAATAAAATACTACTTGTTTTCTACTGCCTAACTCACAAAATAAAAAGGTGGGGGAGGATTGTGAAAGCCTAGAAAATGCAAACAAGATAATTAGATGAAATTGTTGACTTGAATTGTGGCATGAAATGCAACCCACGCATGAGGTTTTCTTTTGTTCGGTGGAAATTTGATTTAGTACAAAGCAGCGCTTTCCAATTCTGCCAAATAAAAACTCCCACACGCAGTCAGACAGTGGACTTCAGCACAACTGTCTGGAGATTGCAGCATCAACATTAATTACAGAATGACCACCTTTTTTTTAAAAATTCAAAGTGCTAAAAGTACCTGTCCTGATAAACACAACCCTCGAATTTCACACTTCTCCTTTGACATATTATGCATGGAATAACCAAGCTTTAACGACTCTCATTTCTTGCAGGTATGAAACGATCTTCTGACCAAATCCAAGACTCCAAAAATAGACAAATTGGGAGCCAATAATATATATAAGATGGGGACATCAATTATAAGTAAGGAGTAAAAAAAGAACATCAACTATTGAAGTGTAACTAATCAAAAACAAGTGTTTCTACCTTACCTTTGACAATTGCCAAGAGGTTCTAATACTGCAAAGACTGAATAAAATATAGCAACTTTTGTCGCTAAACACAGCCGTTTAACGTCAATCATATAGACGACATTTCCTGCAAGCAAACTGTATCACACAAACATTTTTACAGCACAGGACTATCACCAAAGGATGTCACGGGCTTTTGAAGCCAGAACCGAGTGAGAGCCCTTCACCCAAAAGAGCCAGCGACAGCGTTTCTTGCCTGCGAGGATCTGTGAATGCCCAACGTAAAGCCCTTGATGTGAAAGGCAGAGATTTGAGATAAATGTCTTCACAGTCAAGGCCTTTGCTCTCTTTCTGATGATGCATTCTTACACACAAAACCTTTGCCACTCCCCTTCACGTACACATTCAGATAAACAGCGTTACACATCCCAGCGAGGGCACCATGTGTTTAGGGACAAGGTGACCCTGTTGCCTAGGGGCCTGTGAACAGGCACAATGAAGGCCTCTCATCCCGCACACACCCAGCCAGTTGTGTTCTCAGCGATGACTGGCGGGTGAAGGTGGGGGGGTTGAGAGAGCGTGCATGGTGACACCCTGCAAATGCAGTGTTAAAACCCCTTTCAGGAAGCCCCCTGACATAGCCCCTTTCATACCCTTGCACAGACGGCGCAAAATCCCTGGTTGTAACCCGGAGTCACGCAGTCAACAGATGGAGCGGCTATTGAGTGAAGGATTGCGGCGGTAGAGGCGGCGGCTCCTCATCCATCCCCGCTGGAAACAATGGGGCAGCAGGTCAAGAGTGTTTTCTCCGAGAGGAGGGGGTCAGGGGTCACAACCATGCTTCCTCGCAGAGGGGCTCTACGAGTGCGAGGCAATCTTTCTCGGATAGTGGGCGGAGGGGAGAGGCTGCCGGCGGCATGCACATAGCTCTAGGGCCACTCGCTGGGGATCATACCAAGACGTGTGGGGAGACAGCGTAGGTGGGCTTGGGGTTTGTGTAGGGAAAGTGGAACTTCTACACTTGTATTTGACCTAAAAACATACAGTACACTCCTATACATGTGATGTAAATATGTACATGAGCACAACAGAGACAGAGCCACAGCCAAACCCACTTTGAATCATGTTTTGAGAACACAGCGAGTGTCCAAAATGGACCCTGCTGGCTTCAAGGAGAGTATAAAAGCATGCAATTTATTGCAGTCATGGAGCAGGTGGAAATAACAGCAGTAATTGTGCGGCATAATTGATGATTATTTTAATTGCTATACATTTTCTTTACCCCTTACACTGTTCACACTGACAACAGAGCCTACACTTCAAACCTGATGACTTCCACACAAGCAGACCTTCTCACAAGCCACAACCAGATTTTAAATGGGCATGAAATCACATTATTCAACACAAGTACTCTAAAAATCAAATAACAAAATGTATTTTATAAAAATTTAAAGAAAGCCTACCAAAAGGATCTATATATTGACAGTCAATAGAGCTCGCATCTTCACCAAGACTTCAACAAAGCTTTTTGACTAATCTGATAGTATACACAATTTACTGTCAAAGAAACTGGATCGTAATTTGATATTTATTTAAAAAGACTAACCCCCACCCCCCTGGGATAAGCTCCAGCACCCCCCACGACCCTCGTGAGGATAAGCAGTTCAGAAAATAAATGAACAAATTTCTATTGCTTGTGTTATTCATCGTGACAAGTGAGTGGGAACTTATCCTATCTGATTTTGGATACATCCCAAAACGGATGCCTGTCAATCACAGACAGGGCTAGCTGTCACTTTGGGCCCCACTGCTCCACTAAGGTTCTATTATTTTCCAAGGCCCCTGTCAATCATGGGTCCTTATCCTCTAAATGCATCAAGGTGTTCATGGCATTTCCTGATCACAGGGCACAATACAAAAACTGCTTTTGGAATAGGAAAAGCCAAAGTTTACAACAAAAAACTTTGGAAGAATAAAAACAGTGATTCAAACATTTTGTGGGCAGAGGCCCTAACTGCGTGTCCCAAGATGGCATTTCATTGTCTAAGAAGCCCGATTTCATTTTGTTGTAATGAAGCATTTATGTTCACGCCTTATCTCACACCTCCACAAAGTCTCATTAAAAGCCTATTTTTTTTCTAAATCATAGCACTACAACACACACTAAAATGCTAAACAATACAATTGGTTTGAATTTTGGACTCATTTAAAACTGGAGGCAAAGTTTTTAACTTGTTAAATGCTTTTCCACCCTCAGAGTACTAAATATACCTTGACATTCTCACCTTATTCCCTTATTGAGTTCACTATCCTTAAGGAATAATCCTTAAGATTACCTTTAAGGATTCTTCCATGGTCACCTGGGCAGGGGATTGAACTCACAACCCTTGGGTTATTTACCCTACATTCATAACAAAAATTTATTTAACTTGTGTGCTTATTGCATGTCATCATCTGCTGTTTGTTTAAGACAATAAAAAGAATGTAAAGAATAAATAAAAATACATAGTGCACAAATGTAGTAGAAGATAAGATTTTTTCTTCAACAGGTAAAGCATTAAGACAATGGGTGTATTAGAGATACCATGAATAGCACACAACATGGATAAAAACATATAATCAGCTGTTGTAGCTCCTTCTCCAATGAGCAGGCATGTTGCTATCCTGTGGCTCTGACCAAGGAGTCAAATAGTCATCTAAATAGGTCGCACTGCCTCGCCGAGTTTCCATGAGCAGAGAACACAAAGAAAGTGCACACTGACCCTTCAATTTCAGGTACTTTATACGACAGTAACATCAGAAAGGCCTGAGACACGGAACACCGCTGCCACGTGATCCACATCCTTTAAAGTTTGCTTTATGAGGCTATTTTGCACAGGAAGCCATCCATTACAGCCCAAGGTGTCAGTAACATTGCAGCAATTGTCAAGGAAGTGCACAAACTTCCCCTCTTGAAAAAAAAAAAAAAAGACTTCCTACCACCACTTGGGAAATGTTCACAAATCACACCTAATTAAACACAAAAGCCCAGTCCATGAAATTGGAGCAGAGAAAGCCGTTAAAGTTCAAGTCTAGAAAGGTTTTGCGAGTCATTAAAACACTTCAAATTGAGGGCCAAATGGAGCTGTTGCCTTTTCTCTCCGCTTCATATTACATCAATGCCATGTTGGAACAAAGTGCTCTTTAAGATCCCATTTGAAACAAAGCAACAAAGAAAAAAAATAAACTTAAGCATGCTAAAGGGGACCTCCAGGCTCTCTTGTCAGGGAGCATAAGCATAAATAGAGAGACATAAACAATCATGCCACAATCGAAACAATGTAGTTAGTTGTGGGTCGAACACAGACTTTAGTATATAAGCACCTATAAAGATTTCCAATACCCTTTTTTTTCTTAAAAACAAAGTCACAACTACACACAATGACAGCAATTTAGTCTCCATTGCCTTTTCGACAAAGTCTCATGGGGACCTCTTGGGTCTGGACTACGAATACAGCTGGTTCTCAGTCCCTTGTTTAAAAGATTAATAGTATGCTGCCTTGGCAGAGAGGCAATCAGCGAGCTTGTCTGTGACAGCAGAAAAAGCGTGAAAACAAGGAAAAGAGGGAGAGACCATTGTCACACTTACCATCGCTTCGCCGCCGCTTTTATGCCAGCCTGTCAATCACAGTAGACCGAAGCAAAAAGAAGGAATTTGAATGATAAAACCCAAGTCATGAGCAGGCGATTTTCCTGTCATCAGCTGTTTGCTAGTGACCAGTCACAGGCGGAGGGACCTCCAATGCATCCATATGGATAGTTTTACTTGGCTCTCAATCACGGGTTAACGTTTTGCCATGAATGTATTCATCAAAACTAGGCTATAAAAAAAGGATATGCATTATTTTGCATTTAAAAAAAAATCTACAAAATTACGCATTGGTCAAAGAGCAAGCTGAAATTGGCCATGTCACATGCACAACTGCTTCTCATTTTAAATATCCATTTTAAACAGACAGACATGGGTTGATGAGACAATCAGAAACACATGAGTCACTTGAGAGGTAGCAAGCAAAAGATATTGTGGGTGGGGAAACAACAGGTGACCTCAATGGGCGATCACAAGGACACTTCCCACAGGGGGAAAAAAACAAAAACAAAACCTGACCAACACAATGTGTAACACAGAATCGTGATCATTTAAACAATGGTCTCCCTTGCACTCGAGTCAAAGTCATCAATTTTGAAGATCTGTGCATACAATCCCATGCAATGTATTAAGAAGGGGAAAATGTTTTTTTGTCAGTTTGTGCCACTGGCTCTTTAAAACACTACCAGCCACTAACTCTCATGCTGTTTCTTGCCAAAAGGTATAACAATAATGGTAGGAACTGGATTTATACCCTCAATATTCAATCAATAGATGACCTGTTCAACCAACTGTGTCGCCAACAAAAAACTATTACAATCTTTAAATTTGCCAACATTTTTAAAGACTGCTGTGGTTGTAAAAATAAAGAATTGAACAGCAACCGAACAGGAAGCAATGCAGGACTGTCCCTAAATCAATAGAGTGACTCGAAATCAATAGACAATGACCCGTGAAGCCCTAAAATGACCAGGAATGACTTGTAAATGGCCCCAAAAGCAGTAAGGAAAAGTGAATACTCTAGTTTTAGTGCCATTGACGGCAATAAATGTCCAATCCAACCAAAGTGGATTATAGGACTAGTGACATCACTGGTAGCCAATAAATTTGGATAAAAAGATTGCTAGTAACCTATCATGTCCTTTTATTTTAAGCAGACACACCTTTTTAAATTGATATATTGACTCTTTCAGAGAACCTATTTTATATATATATATATATATATATATATATATATATATATATATATATATATATATATATATATATATATATATATATATATATATATATATATATATATATATATATATATATATATATATATATATATATATATATATATACACACACATATACATCAATAAAAAATATATATAAATATATAAATTTATATATGAAGCAAGTGTTCTGGTGAAGGGGGAAAACAGCTGCTGTCTCCTTTTTTCATCCCACAAGAGAGTCCCATGCGAGCTCCCTGATCCTACTTTGTGTCTGACAGAGGGGACCCAAGCTCTGTTCATCTCACATGGCAACCCTCCTCCTACTCTATCCTCGCACTGCCAGGAGGAAAGGATGGTGAGGAGGGGGAGAGCAGGGCGGAGGGGCGGGGGGGCTACATCAAGGAGAGATTCTCCCAGTGGGTTCCCGTCAGTTCCAGGCCATTGCACTTTGCTCGCTGGGATTTTGTAAGAGACACACACCCAGGTGCACGCACATACACATCCACGCACAAGCAAACGACTATTAATGGGGATGATGATGTGCCGTGTTTTCTTTTTTTTTCTTTTTCTTTGGCAGTCCCGGAACGTCTCATTTTGGACTTTCTCGTGACTGGAGAATTGTGGCAAAAATCTCAGAGAGCGCGTTGAAGTGGCTAAAATGAGTTGATCAAGTTAAAAGCGGAGTCAGTCACACGCTTGATGTGGCCATTGGCGACGTGCAGCCAAGGGCATGACACACTTCCGCGGTCTTTGGGGACAAGCTGAGAGCGACAAGCCGCCGTTGTGCGTTCCGACTCTACAGATGTTGCCTGGGAGAGAGGCTGAATGGCTGGCTGGCTGCTATGACAGCTGGACAGCTGTTCCTATGGAAGTAGGCATAGAAGCATGGTGTGGAAATAAGAGCGGGGGGATGTGGGGGGGTATTGATGACGAATATTTGGTTAATGTGTTTACAGTTCCCAGGACGTGCAAAGCTGTCACTTTCAGAATTGGTGCATGAGCATTAATAAAGGAATACGGATAGAAAAAAAAACATACACATGGTCACATATTCACAATATAAACCTAGTGGACAGCAATTTAAAAATGATTATCTTTTTATTATTAATTGTTGTATTGTATTTTTTAACATTATTTTTATATAATTAATGAAAGGTTTATAATTGAATACAATCCTAAGAGCTAATTAATGAAAATAAAATTAATCAAAAGAGAAACAAACTGGTTAAGGCCTCAAGTAACACCTCAAAAGTGATTTTTTAAATTTTTAATGGCAGCAATAAACGTCCAATTCATTTAAATTGGGAAGACTAACCATGAATGTTCACTCATCTTTCAGTCCCAATGATAGCTTTAGACATTCAATCCATTTCAATGAGTCAATGACAGCCAATGAGTTAAAGAGCGCCTAGTGGGGGTAAATAAACAACAAATAAATACAAATAGAAAAAAGCATCAATCGTGCACGAGCGGCTCCGACAATAGAAGTGATTCAAAAACAAGTTGTCATTTTTCTAACCAAAACTGAACGCTGCAGACCTCATTATACGTGGCATCAGGTGAAGCATTTAATTTACCCCCCCAAAAATCAAGAGAATGAAATTGTATTTTTAACCCTTTATCCCCAAACATGTCTGAAAACAGTTAGCGGTCTTACAAGCTGGATAACCTGCTGGACAAACATTGCACAGATCATGAAATGAACAGCTTGGAAGGACGCCAGTTAGTCCTGCCAGGACGCCCACTTTTCCAAGGCAGGCTGGGCCGTTCATTATGCCACTAAAGGTCAGCGATTTGTTCAACTCAATAAAAAACGTTAATAAAACTAAGAGCTCACAGGAGGGACGCTCTGGTGGCAGCCTGCGTTGGCCCATCAAACCAAGAGTATACGATCATGTGATTGGTCAGGTTTCCCAGAGATCAAAGGTTGAAAAACAGCAGTCATTTTAAGGGATATACTGTATCGCAATGGCCCCACAGTAATCCCGGTCAAAGTCCACCAACCGCTCGCAAATGTGGATATAAACACTTGCCGACTAACTTGTATTTACGCAGACCTATTGTAAAATGGAGTTCAAAGTACCCTAACCTGATTAGACCACCGCTAAATAAAATGTCCTGTGCCATTAGGTACTTTTTAATAGACGGCAGTTGGCTTATTATTATAAAAACAGAGACGCGAGTACAAAGTGATTACCTTGGATGCAAGTCGGGAGGGAAGTGGATGTGGGGCGGTTTATTGCTAAGCAACCAGTCATTATCCTCCAGAGTGGAGCGAGGTGACCGGCCATCCGTCTAACTCGGGTGGCGAGTCTGGCTCCTGCCTACAACAACCCGCCGCCACCCCCTCGCCCCACGCAAGCACATCGCCATTGCTCGTTCTCCGCCTTCCCCACTCTCACTGCCGTCTCCCCGTCCGAATACAAACAGAGATAAAGAACGCCGCAATCGCTCTTGACACACAAATAGGTTAACACAATAAAGCCGGCTTTGCCTGGCTCACTCGAGGGAGGAAAGCAATTCCAGCAGCAGGCAGGAGGTAATAAAACAGGCCTGGCTAGCAGTGTGTGTGTGTGTGTCTGCGTGTGTGCAATACATGTCCTCATGTCAGTGTTCCTATGTTTTTGTATGAGAGTGGAAGCAGGAAGCCAAGCTCTTTGGCCTCAGGGTCCAATATGGTCCACACTTCTAACTTTTCCTTGACACAAAAACCAGGGTGAAAGAAAACCATGGGAATTCCAGCCTCCTCCATCATTTAGATTAAGGAAACCAGAGTTTAATACCGACAATATAGCTGACTTGCACAAGCCTTTTACGCAAATCCGAAAAATGGGCAGCTGTGGGTCACTGGCTGTGTCTTTTACAGTTTGCGGCTTGGTTGAAATTAATTCACCAAGTCAACAGAATGGGTTTTATCCGCCTCGGCTTACTATCGCCGCCGCCGCTGCCAATAAATGATAAAAATCTCCAGAGTTTTATTAAATGCTGTTGCATTCACGGTCAACTTGGGGGGAGAAAATTGTGAGGTGGCTTTTGCAATTACACTCCAGGCCAGACAACATTGTTTTTTCTGCAGTCGGTGAAAATTTCATTACTTTACAGCGAGCGCCGTACAATCGGGTAATGGCCTCCTCTTCTTTTTTTTTGGTCAGAGACACAAACTATGTGGGAGGTGTGAAAGCCAAGTGCTACACATTTGAAAGAATGTACATAATATGCTACCTGCTAGAAACAGTGCAATTGCTGGTCAGCGTAATATACGCTGTGATTGGGCGATATGGAGCAAGGAAATGGAAGTCGATAGCTAATTCCTGGATAAACTGCAGTACAATCAAATTCATTGAACCTTGATGCTCCTATGCAGCTGATGTCTCCCTCCAGGAAATTAGAGGCAGATGACATGGGTCACGCATTGCCTCATCTTTTGTATGTCAATACATAGAAAGGGTGGAAATTTAGAAAAAAATTAAAGCATCTGGCAAAGTTGAAAAATGCAAAAATATATACTGTACTTGAATGAATAATTTGATGCAGTAATTTTTAATCGATCACTAACAGTCTGATTTTATTCCCCATCTATCATACTTATCCCATTTTCAGGGTTGCATATTTGTTCAAATAGTATTTTTTCCCTCAAAAGCAGAAGATAGCTATTTATGTACCTATTCCTGCAGATCGACAGGACAAATTTACTTATGTAAATAAGTAAATCAGATTTTTTTTCAGTTTTTAATTATTGTCTAATTCTACCACGAATACCTTAGGTACAATGAGACATTCCATAATGGTTAATTGATTTGTTTTGTTAAGCAAACTTACTCAGAAACATCTTTTAAAGATTTTGTATCTAAAGATAGACTGAAAAAAGGCATAAAATATCTTTATTCTGTATAAACAATGGTCCTCGAAGGCCATTGGTTAATGTCAGCAACTTTCTTTTTCTCTCCCACTATTCTCTTAATCAGGTAATCAAACAGTGCGGATGTAAATTGGTCACTTTTGTCCAATGGGAATAAATTACGAAAGCATGAAGAGAAAATATCTTATCTGTCTGATGTATTTCCTGCTTCTGCAGAAAGATACAAAGCCTGGGGAGGGAGAGCAGTCGGCCAAAATGCATGGAGAAGGAGATTAGGATGATGTGCAGTTCCTTGTTCCATTAAAGCTTGATCTTCCTCAATAGCCGAGGAGAATCAGATATCTCCATTCAAGATTAAAGTACACCCGCATGAGGGGGGGAGGATTAATCAGAGGCCTGCATGAGATAAAAAAAAACAGCCTTGCTTCTGGCATGGAAAACAGCGGCAATAAAGAGTTTGCCAGATAATGTGAAACACAATGGTGGAGCAAACAGCATGTATGGTCGGTCCTCTCCACAAAACACATCAAAGCGCAGCTGAGACTGAGATACAGTAGCTAGAGAGACAGAGCGGGGGCCCATCTGATAGCGGCCAAGACCGTCGTTGCGGTATACTGGTCGGGGTTGAAGAGGGCAAGGCGGAGGATTTTCCCATGTTGCTCACTGTCGCCAGACTCCTTGAGCCTCGCTGAGATCAATGACGCCGGGGTGATTTCACAGCAGCCTGCACTGTCACCCAGAACAAATCAATGTGAGCATGAGGAAGGCAGGAGAGACATTGTTTTTAAGGAGAGCAAATTCACACTTGGGGAGCGTGTCACATTTGTTTTTATCCTTCAGCCAGGAACACTTTGGAAGGAGCTCGCCTGCAGTTGACTCTCCCTTCCATGCAACGCCAACTAAGATGCGTAGCTATCAAGCACGCAAGAAAAACAGATGGTCGCTACTTGACAAGTCAATGATGGGGTTTTCTGCAATGTACAGCTTTCACTGTCCTTTTCACTTGAGTTTTACTGATTTTTGTGCACCCAAAAATGAAGGAACATGGAACAAACAGTAACTTTGGAGAGAATAATTAACCCGCAGGGAGAGTTTGTACCATGAAGGACGCTCAGGCCTCATGTTGTACTTATTAACCGCATACGAAAAGCAAATGGGTGCTTTTGGAGCATAAAAATAAACCAGTTCACCTTATCCTTCCAATGTTAAAGGCTACATATTAACTTGGAAGTCTGGTGGGACGTGACTTCCGTAGAGATTAACAGAATGGAAGGACATGGAGGTGGAAAGGATGGAGTGAGGTCAGGGGCTCATTGGTATACTTCATGAGACACACGGGTGTTAACAAGCTGATGGATGACTCTCATCTTAGCTGGTCACAGAAGAAACAGCCGTACTGTAAGCCACCTTCAAAATAGTCAGTCAGTTAGAATAGTTTCCATTTTTGGTGTCCAGAATATCATGATAAAGTGCTTTTTTTGTCTTTTACTATGTTAAAAATAAGTTATAGTAACAAGGTTGCATGTTATGAATTATTATTCATATTATTATTTTTGGATTTGGTCTCCGATTAAGCGAAACTACTTAGAACCTGTACGTATTATTATTTTATTTATATTATTTAAATTTGAGAATTACCTTCCCGTATAACACCTGTTTTTTATCAAATCATAATTTAGCTAATTGACTAGGATAATATTTTTTTGTCTGTCAGGGGGGAATACAAAGGCCTTTTGAGCCGGTTATCTCACAAGGGTCTCAGGGGTGCTGGAGCCTATCCCCGCTAACTATGAGTAGTAGACAGGGTACAGCCTGAATCGAATTCCAGCCAATGGGAGGACAGAAGAAGAGAAACAACGATTCACACACTCTCACAGCTAAGGACACTTTGAAGTGTCCAATCCGCCTATGGTGCATGTTTATGGGATGAGAGAGGAAACCAGAGTACCCAGAAAAACAAAGACACTTCATCGTGTGACACAAGGACGTTCTACACCGCTGAAAAGCACAGCCCCTTTTTGCTAAACCTTTTCAATCGCCTCACAAAAGCTCTCCGCCCAACCGGAATGGCAACTCTGGCGATCACAATAAAACTGGAGCACCTGATAAAAAATATGCTTTACTAGGAGCCGCCATGAACCATCATTTGACCCTGACATGGTTGAAACGGCATTAGACGGTGCAGAAAATACAAGGCGGCCGTCTGACACTCAGCCCAAACATCCTAAAATAGATTTAGTTGTGAAGGTATAGTTGCTAACTATATGGTGAGGCAACAATGTCACATCAAAGTGCCCCCCTGTGCCCCAGCAGCTGTGCAGAGAAGACCCTCACACACAAACACAGATAGACCAACATCCATGTACTGTCACATTCTATTTTGTCTACCTCATTCAACCCTCATTCAAAATGACTGGTTGAAGGGTGTGTTCATCCCACTGTCGCAATAATTAGTGAATAATGCTTTTGTTGTATGCCTTTTCATGTCTCTATGTATTGTTGATAGTGCAATAATCACAACGATGGAGGTTATATTAAATCATGAAGCTGCATAAAGCGCAAGAAAAGACAGGATGTGTCTCTTTTGTTTGCCGGCGCATTAAACTTTTCAGGAAATTAAACACTTTGATCAAGAGTCTAATGAGCAGCGTTGAGAGGAAACGGAGCTTTAAGTGTCTGCCGATGTTTACGAGTTAAAAGATATATATCTCTCTGCACGTCTGGTTCAAAGGCAGTGTGATGTGTTTCAGCATGTCTGATGTGGACAACAGAAGTGTCCTAAATGTTATTAATCAGCATAAAAAGTGCACCCACACACACACACACACACACACACACGTTCATGCTGTGACTATTTTAGTCATCGTAATTTGCTAAAAGGAGATTGGCTGCCTCCGGGAAGGTGTTGAGACAATCAAACCATGCAAGGATTAAAGAAGAGATTAATACACAGAGCAGGAAATTAAACTTCAGCAACTTAAACGATTTTCAAGAGATTCGGCTCTCTTTTCACTGCAGGCAGCCAGCTGCATTAATAAGAAGGGAATATGTTAAGGCGCCCAAACTATCAATCAATCAAACTGATGTGTAATTTAAGAAAAGGCTCAGATTCTTTTTAGCACATTAATTTGGCTGGTGAGTTCCTCGAATATTCTCACTGGCTGAAAACAGCTTTAATGAGTTGCAGATCAGATTTTGCTCCTTATAGGCGATTGCATTGTCATTTTGTTAAGGACTTGTGGTGCTAATGACAAATATAATAATAAAATAATTGATTTAGAGTACTGTAACACATACTATTGATGTCAGTATACCTTTTTCTAGTTAGCTATTATATGAATGACCAATTTATTTTCTATATCGAAGGAATAAGTTTGATTGTCAACAAAACTGTCTTTTCAATATGTTTTTTTAAAGGCATTTTTCAACATAGCCTACAAACGTTATATAAAGGAAAAAACAAACGTTATATAAAGGAAAAAACATATCTAATAGCTTGTATATATTACGCATACCTTTACTGAAGTTACCGAGCAAACATCAATGAGTTGTCAAGTTCAAAAGTTTGGATAGGAAATCTTATATTTAAAAATATACATATACTTCCATGTCGAGTGCATTGTTACAAAATGTCTTTTTTTTTTTTGCTTGTTACATTGCCTTTACATCTAATTAAGTCAGCAGGTAGACCCTGGAAAATATCAATCTGCATTACTCTCTATGGAAAAAAAAATTGATTTTCCAATCGGAAGTTGACCAGCATTCCCGTAATAGGTGATGTTTAACCTCACTTGCTCTTATGTTTTTTTTAAAGGTGGTTAAAAGCTAAAACATGAATATAGGGATGCAAAATGAGCCAGGAATTGATGTTAAAGCCTATGTGGGGTATTTGAAGGTCCAAAGTGAGAGAAAAATATCAAAAGTAAAAAGCAAGAAATGGAATAAAAAAGGGGAAAAAAACCCAGCTCAACTCTAGAAAGGTAATTCAGTGACCTAGATATTAAAGCTTCTCTGTCACGCTGTTTCCTGGTGCCTCGTCCAACCATCATGTTGAGTTAAGACAAGCATTATGCTGGGAAGACTATTTGTTTAGGTGAGGAGCAGCCGCAGAGCTAATATGAGCGCAATTTGCTCAGCAGGTCAGAGGCGCAGAGTGGAGGAAGTAAATGAGGCAGTTGTGCCCCCTCGGGTGAAGCCCCCTGCCTCATACATCACTGGATGTTTTATTCAATACAGCCAGGAAGGCTCCATGGCAGGTGCCCTGCATGGCTGGGGTGTGGGGTGGAGGTGGAGGTGGAGGGTTTAGGTATATTACCTTCAGCAAGCTGCTTGTCGACTGGAGAGAGACAGACAGGCTCCACCGAGGGAGGAAATACAGAAGATTGCAGGATAATCTTCCAACCCAGTGGTTGGGCTACCTATCTCTATGACATCATAGGACATATTTGCAACTCATTTGACTGCAAGTCAAATCATTATGCACATTCAAATGCAAAATTGCACTATATGTTGAATATGGTAAACATCCCTGAGACAAAGTACATCATATATATTATAGTTTCTGTACCGGCTAAAGCACTACCAGAACCTTGGTGTGTAATAATACTGGATTTGCTGGTACAGAAACCACCATGTGCTGGATTTCCTTGCAGGGATGTTCTTTGAAAGCTCACAGATCAGAATAGGGCATATTTACTGGTTTCTGGGTTTTCCAAAGCAGTAGGCTAATAAAAACAACAAGGTTCTTCTAAATTCTGAGTTGTAATTCTCTAAAGCAGCAAATGTTAGATTTCTTATCTGTCCGGGACTGCGGGACACACTGAGAAGCTCACTATCATCCGTGGGAGAGAAAAGTTTTAAAGTCGGACTCTCACATCTCACTGAATTTTACGAGCTCTGCAGTAAAAAGAGAATCCTGCTCATAATATCCAGGAAGACTATAAAAGCACAGAAGATGTCATTAACACTCCGGGTTGAAGAAGCACTAATTGAAGCAGACATTAGCAGTGAGAGAGGCTTCGCACGTCTGGACCAGAGCCCGCGGGATGGAGCGGTACCGGTCAATCACACTTCAAAGTGGCTCCTGGAGCCATTCGGAACATGTCCGTTTGACGACACTTGCTTTTATTGCGCTTCCCTCACAATGGGCTCCCATCCGGGACGTCGTTAGGCCAGCCGACAGCTTTTTACGAACCTTTAACATCTTTGGTTAGGAGCCCACAACGAAAAAAACAATACAAGCAGGGTTGAGAGGCTAGAAAAACATATCAATATATTTACCATAAATTGTTCCCAAGTGCAGACTAGAGCTCCATGCAGATAGACAACATTGATGGAGCGAGCTGTGTGCTCCCAATTAGAAATGCTTCATTTTGCTCCAATCCATCCAGCGATGTTAAACGATGGTTGACTTGGATCTTCTTGTAGTTAAATCCCACACTTGAAAAGCTTTTTGGGGTTTTTGTGTTTGTTTTTCTCGGATCGGCTGCCAAATTTTGCGGAAAGCTCGGTCCTCGGAGGAGCGATTGCGCACCGCAAAGTGCGCTTCAGGCTGCCGACGCTTCGCCTCCGGAGCGCGGTGAAAGGTCCCGGCTTGCTTCAAATTTCTCTCGCTCTTATCTCCAAAACCACGAAGCGGTTAGTGGAAAGACTGGCTGCTTTGATTTTATGCACTACGCAGTATTCCACAATTTAAAAAAAAGCGAGGAAGCAAGATTATAAAAGAAATAAAAATAAAAAGATTCCAGTTGTTACGCGTCGATAGAAAGTAATAAGAGAAGAAACATTTTATAAAAAGCGAGGGTACGATCCTGACACGAAACAATAAAATCGCCAAGGTTCGCCGGGGAAGAGAAAAAAAGCAATCCCGGCGATTCGGCTCCTGCTCCGTCCGTCACTTTCGCCCCTCCGAGATGTAATTTTTCCTCCGCATCCACAGTGATGGTTTCCGGCTGATCTTGTGCACTGACCTCTCACCCGGAGGGTCTCTCTTTGGTGCGCGAACCAAGACGGAGAAAGGATAAAGGAGAAAAAGGTGGAATAAGGATGAAAGAGCCGGCAGCTCCGGGATGCGGCGGTCCTGCCCTGGTGCCGAGCTGCTGAGACTGACAATAACCCGGAACGCTGCGGCTCGTCAGCCCGCACGGACCGCCTACCGACCAATCAGCGAGGCCGGCCAACACAAACATTCCCACGGCTCGGCCAATCCACGATAATTGACGATTGTTACCATAGAGATGCATGGCGTCCGCGCGTCTGAAACCACGTTGTTTACTGGCGTCAAAAAGTGTACCATACGCAGCCTATTTACTGTCAGAACAGAAACAAAAAAACGCAATGCGAGGTTTTGTCCTTCGTAGTATTTTGTCCATCTTTCAATCGCAAAGGTTCACTGTGACCTCCCTTAATGCGAGCAAATGTGACCAAAGATGTCAAAATATAAAAGTACTGCAAGGCATCCATAAGTACACATATTTCTAACATAATTGACACGTTTGGTAGATGACTGATTTAAGATATATATATTTTAAATCACACTAACTGATCTGTAAGAGTTGCACATTTAGCATTTACAAAGATAATTTGTAAAGTGGTTTTGTCATCCAAATGGAATTTATGTCCTCTTTGGCAAAAATGATCTCAAATTTAATTTGATTGCTAAGTACTACAATAATTTGGGGTATTTAATCTTATGATGAGTGACAGGTGAGGTGCTACACTTACAGAAATTTGTATTCAAGAGTTGTGTTACCTCAACGTAATGCAACTCTTTCAATAGTCCCCCCAATATTAACTCAAGTACTCATGGAGAAAAACAATCAAGTTCTTAATAAGTAGTAACTATTTTAAATAGGACATCAATAATTAATAGAAAAAAGGATATACGTAGATAATGAAAATATTTCCCTACACTGCACATTTTAGAAACCAAATGTCATCCTATTTTAGTCATTTTTTCTAATCGTGACCATTTGCAAACTCCCATCTTGCCTGACTGAAATCAGCCAAACCCATTTCTTTTGAAAAATAAATACTTTGTAAATCAAGATATAAAAAGAGAATGTCACTTACGGCCTTGAAGGTTTCTTATCTTCATTATCTTCCTCTTGCCAACACAGAAGCAAGCCACAGACACCCAAAGGGGAAGGACGAGCAATCACACATCATGGCCTCATAATAAGCTGACGCTGGGAAGTGTGTGATGCAGCACTCAGCTTATGCCAGCGCTGATAAGAGCCTGAAAGTATTACCTCGGTCTGGCAGCCCGCTCCAAGAAATCCATTGTGAGCCAGGTCATCAATTCTGCCCTATCTGATGCTCCCAAATGCCAGGTATACATGCCTGCCACCGCGCTGGCCTCTCCTGCTTTAGAAATTCACTCTATGACTTGCACATTTATACATCTGCATCACCTCTCGTCTTTATACATGTTGCACACGGTAATGATATTTCATGAGGCAAGTCAACCATTTCCAGAGCAACGGAGAGGCCCGAGTTCATCCTGGTTTAGCTGTCCACTCCCTCACTGCTTGCTGCCTTTGGATTTCATTCCCATTATGTACGTACAGAGGGCTTTACTGTAAAACAAACACACAGAGAATCGATAGAAAACGAGCCAATCAAGAGCAGGCGCCACTGCGAGCCAGGCATGAAGGCAAACAAGTCATTTGATTAGCCGATAAGCAGATGACTCAACAAACATTCAAGGCATGTGTACTGTGGTTTGATTAGAGTACGCCCAATACACCGAAGATTGGACACAAATACGTTGTGAAAACACTCAGCTGTTCCAATCCCCCAAGGCGGCACGGGGGCACATAAAAACAATGAATTATTTATGGGAGAGACGAGCGAAACATCACACGAGATAATTTACTGTGAGCTATATTAAATGGGGCTTTCAAAATAATATATTGCAGCGCGGGCATTTCCCAGATATCATTGCCGGTGACATGTCGCGTAGATAGCCCATTGGACGTGAATTTCCATTTGATAGCAATGATCTTTTCACACACAAAAAAAACAGAAATAGGTGAGTAATCCGAACACTCATTGGGCGTCCCTTTCTCGTATGTGATCAAAGCATGGCTGCTTTGTCGCTGTTAAGGTAACCAAATAAAAGAGCTTCCAATCAAGCCGGGATTGGGCATGCCTCTATAAAAAATATAAAAAGAGCTCACAATAAAGCCATTCAATAAATCCTCTCTAGCCTCTGTTTGAACAGCGCATCTCATAAATAAAGCTCTTTTACGCCTCATCCGCAGCTAACATTGGCGTCTGGCTTGAAGCTGACAGCCCTGTGTTGTTAAAATGTGCTTTTTGAAAGTAAACTCACTTTAAATGAGCAAACTTTCAACATACGGCAAAGTAACTGAGGGGGGAAATCGATGGCAACAGAGGCATGGGAAAAAGAGATAGCATTGATTTATTTGCCATCGATTGTCGGGGATCACTGCATTGTGCCCCACGGGCAAAGTATGTGTCGTCTGCCAAGGGGTGGGGATGAATCTGTAAAGGTGTCAAGTGGTTAGAGGACACACAGGTTGGAGGAAGCGCTCAGGGCGAGCTCGGGGTCGCCTAGAGTGGGGGGCAAGTGCAAGGTGGGATCAAGCAGAATAAGATTCGATAAAAACGCAATATGTGCAAGGGTAACAACACCTCTGAGCCAAGTTCAATCTTCATTGCCTGCCTTAAAATGTCCGGAAATTGATGTTGGAGAGTCCTTCAGCAGACGGAGATGGGGGGGAAAAGAAAGAATCAGAAACAAAACTGAGAAAATCAAAGAACCATTGCAAAGCCCAGGCTAATATTTTGACACCTGTTCAGAAAGCATTTTAACAACTCATTTGGGCATCAGGTATGAAAGCTTTTGTCTTATTTCTATAGCACTCTTCAAAACAATGAATACTGCGTAGTCCACAATAATAACAAACAATGAAGAAACAAAAGCAATATAGAAAGATGCATTAGAGAAGCACTAACATCTACTGGTGGGCGGTCATTTTGCATCTAAGCATTTAGTAATATCTTACTTGAACAAATATACGTCATTTTCGTCACCATGAATGAAGAAATAACTTGAAAAGTTTGTCTGTTGCATTCCTGGAATTTAAACACAAATAAAAGGTTATTTGAAATTATTATTAATATCCTCCAAAGTTACCAAAGACTTGGTTTTTCAACAACTTTTTCTATTGATTCGGAATTGAAATTGTATAATTTCAGAATGGGGAAGCGTTGAGTGTCATCTGCTTTAAAGAATAGCAGATGCAAGCCTGTATCTGTAAATACTTTACCAAGGGGAAACAAACATATGTAGTAGATGACAAATGAGCTAGGATCTAAGATGCACCCCAGGGGAACATCAATTATAATAGAAGAGCATGTTTTAACTCATTGGCTACCGTTGACAGCACTAGGCATCCAATCCATTTGAGATGGGAGCAGGCAACAATAAACATTTCTCTTAGTTCACATGGATTGGACATCTATTAGGGACATGTTATTTTAAATACACCTACCGTTGTCCATGTCACTGAAAGAGCAAATATTCACCATCAGTAATGTTTACAACACAAGGTTATGCAAAAGTTCTGAAAGATTTATATCTCGGTACTTTCCAATTGTCAGGAAATTTGAGGTGATTGGTATCCACTAAGAAAGTAGTCATTGGTTATTACTAGCCATGTTAGGTGGGTACTTGGTGACATCACAAAGTCTTATTTAAAGGTTTTTCAGGTTTTTTTCAAAATGGGACAAAGTTAAACATTTACCAAATACTTGTGTCGCAAACTTGAGTAGACAGGCATATTTTGCAATATTTTATGTCTGGCTTGGCTAATAGATGTGTCTCCGGTCCAGAGACTTCCTACCGACTGCCAGATGTTGATAGGGGGGGAAGCCAGGACAGAGATCAGGGGCCAGAGCGGCCATGCAGGCCCAGTTGATGAAATACTCTTTCACTTATATAAACTGAAGTCTTTACAACATCCTTCGACCTCGTGTGTATGTGTGCCGGCTAGAAATCACATCTTAGTGGGGATTTGTGCTGCAATTCTGCTTTTTTTTCCTCCAAGACATCCTCTCTTAAACACAGATCAGTTGGTTGCCAAATAGTGTTGCCACACCCGCATAAATGTTTGCTACTGAAAGTAACATTTCCTGGCAGGGTTTGTAAAGACATCAGTTCTGGGAAACGTCATAGCCGTGCTTGCTATTGTCACAATAATAAGAAGTGAGAACAAGTAGTGGTTTTAGGTTCAGTGTTATTTTCTTGAGGCGTGGTTTACACTTGACTAGCAATTTCAGATGTGCGTATTTAAGGAGACGGTTTTGAAAAGTGCAGTTTAAAAATATGGATTTAATGTTAGTTTTCGTATTTTTCATATGTTTACATTGTTTTTTTTTCTAGCTCTGGGGATTTACTCTTTGTCACCCCGAATGAGTCATTCTTTAATTGCTCTGTATTATTTTTATTTAATGTAATTGCTTTTTTTTTTAACAACCTGTTATTATTTTGCCACGTATTTAAGCCTGAATACATTCTTTCAAGTAAATGAATGGCTGGATTTACAAGGTTTGGTCATCCTCTTTTGATAATCCTGCAAATGGTGTTGTTTACTTTGAAACTGTATTTTCTCCATTGTCTGTCTGACGAATGTGGATGAATATGAGGGTGGTGAAGTTTTGGAGAATTTGTCATGTTTAATCTTCAAAAGCATCTAGTTTCCTGTATGACCGGTCAGAGATGAGATGTATTCATAATACACTGCCTGCAGCCTCAACAGACTTTTGCAGGAAACCATAAGCAAACATGCAGTTAAGGCACAGTTGAGGCGGTGTCTTGCTCTTCCTGATGGAGGTTTTGCTCTTTCAAGAAGTTAATATAAAAAGAAATTAAAAAAAAATACAAATATATATTCATATATACATATTTGTGTTCATCTTTTCTACTTATCTCTTCTGTTACCTAGCGATGAGGATCCTAAAGCTAGAGAAAAATAAACAACACAGTAGTTTTTTTTCATCAGTTTTGCATAACTACCCAAAAATAGTTCAAAACAGGTATCGTTTGAGAGCAAGAAAAAAGTCTGCCCAATAACAATCGATTTTGAGTTATCATAGCCTAATTACTCTAAAATACAGTTTTACACATGATTAGAAAGGATCTATTTAATATGTACCCTGACAAGATGGTTTCTAGAATTTTAATGAAAACCAGACAAAGTCTACAGCTGACCGGAGATGAAATGTGGTTTATCTCACCTTGTCAGTTCATACGTCTCTATTACAAGGCAGCAGAAACGTGTTGGAGTGTGGGGAGGTCACACACAGTGTCACAGCACTCACATTTGGGACTGTTAAACTCATTGGCTTTCTTTCCCAGGGGAAACAAAACGGCTTAGACATTTGGAAGATGTGATTGCATTTGTTACATGCAATAAGGGAAGTTATATTTCAGAAAGTGCAAGGGCACTTTAAATGCAAGTTTGGGCATCTAGCAATCTCAATTTAGCGGAAAAGAGCGGCCTACCGTCAAGAAAACCTTGTTTGTCCACACAGACACACATGCGCACAAGCACGCACACATACACGCATGAAGCATCTGGTTGAGACAGCAAAGTGAGTCTGCCAAGAACACAAACCCTGCTCCTGTTTTTTGAGGGCTTCACGTGATGGCGAGTCAGCTTGGAACTGGTGCGTGTGACAGGTGTAGGTTCTTGAAAAAACAATCAAAGAGTACCTAATTACATTCTATATCAAAGAGAGGGATGGAGTGTATAATGTATACATTAAATACATTAACAGCTATAGGTCAACCATTTAAGCTGAAGTGACTATAGTTGAATTATTCAAGGAAAAACTAGCCTGTTACTAGCCTCGTATGTCCAGGAAAAATTTTGTTAAGTTTTTTGCTCAAATTTACTGTCAGAACCTATTTGTCAAATATTGGTCAATTTTAAAATTGAGAACACATTCAACAATTGTCAAGAAATGTCACATTTAAAAGCAAATTAGTTCTTGATCAGATCATTGAAATGAAATAAAACTTCTTGTTTCATGCAAAAAAAAATCATTCGTAGTCAGAAAATCAAGTGAATACCTCCATTTAACTGTATTTATAAAACTTTGTGAAGTAGTACCCTCAGCAGGTAGACACTATTGGTTTGAAGTACGATATAATACAAAGATTTTCCACGTCTGTAGGAAGACAACACAAAAGACTTGGAAGCGCAACCCTGTGTCAGTTGTTAAACGGCACAGAAAAAGACCTTGTCAAAAGCTCAGTGCACATTCAAAAGCGCTATCGCCCGGTAATTAAAGTATTTTCAGTTGAGAAAAGAAGCCCAAAGAACCTGAAGACTCTCCCAAGGTTAACTTGTCTTGAAAGCTTTCATTGAAAAAATTATCATCGTATGAATATATTTTATTTGGTTAAACTTTTAAAGTGATGCTGGCGACTACCCAATGTCAGCATTTGCATGATTCATGCTTTTTAATCATTAATTTAAAGTGCTTTCATTGCAAATTAATGAGTGAATCTTTTAACTGGCTTGACATTAAGATTAGGAAAAAACATTATAAATGCTGTAGTTGGCAAAAGCTCAGAAATAACACTAACAAACACTTGAACAAATTCCTGTAAGCTACAGAATATTCCTTTAGTAAGCCTTTCATGCACGAATTATGATTTTCTTTAAACCTTTAAAGTCAAAATGGATCAGATGTCTGGCACAGGCATTGACGAAATATAACGATTATCAGCGAGCATGCAATAGGTTAAATATGATGTAAAAAAAAACCTCTTCAAAGCACAAATGGGACTCTAATAAATGTGTATTTCGGTTTTTATTTATTACAATTCAATTAGCATACATTTTTATCAACATTGTATTCAAATATATAAATGTATTTCTAAATATTGGTCAAATAACAAAAATATATAATCATAATTAATATTTTTTTAAATACATTTGCTCATTTTGTACTGACAAAAATAGTCCCCAAAGCATTAAAGTGTCCCAAAAAACTTTTTAAAAGAACCAAAATAGTCACACTTAAATTTAAAAATTCTTAAGTGTCAACATTTGAATAACTTCTCCCTTGTAGTGTCCACTGTCCCTGAAAAGGTTAATTTCTCCGGATTCTAAAGGTGAATGTGTGGCGCTTTTGCTTCAACTTTTTCCACATTGCTCTCTAAGTTTGACTCCAATGGACTTTGTGCTAAGCTCGGCCCAATTTTGCACCTCCGCTCGCAAGTGATAGAGTTCTATCAGTTCTGACAGCTTTCTACAGCCTACTGAGATTTGAGGACTCCCTCATTTTGCCCCCAAAACACTCCCGCACACACACAAAGACACTCAGACACACTCCTCTGCTGTCTTTCTCAAACGGACGAAGGACAGGCATGAAAAGCGGAACAAAAGCTGTCAAAGCAAAGAAAAGAAAAGGTTCGAGGATATCTGCCAGGGTTTTGGGACAATAGAAGACTTTGACACTGTTTTTCTGATTGCCTTGTTTTAATTGAAAGTATATATCAATATCTAGCATGCCTTTTTGTTTAAGTTGTGTCGGGGTTCAACCTTAATTCCACCGGAGTAGAAAAGACTAAGCTAGGTAAATACAAGCTCAGTTAAAAAAAAAAAACTTTACAAATTAGGAACTCAGTGATTTAAAAAAGGATGCACATTCTCAGAAGCATGTATTTTTGTAAATTTATTTTGTTCATGTCTGTGTGTTATCGGTATGTAGTTGTGGTCTTTAAAATGTAAAATAATCAATACATTTGATTGTCTCTTTTTTGTCATGCAAGTGCTGGAATCCAAATCCTCTACGTAATTTCAGCTTTTAGTGATAATTTTTATTCCGCTAAGAGTAAAGGTAAAGAGGCTTTATAATATCATTTTGACCTCCATATTTCAGTGGGCATACAGTCTTCACTTTTTCCCATTGTTTCCGCCTCACACTTTCCACCTGACTCATTTCTGCCTTTGTCTTCAATTGTTTTTAACCTTTGACTCCGTGTGCCACTCTTAATCCTTTTTTCGATTCAAGGAAGGGTGGAGGCTGAATTATTCAGTATTCATATTTCCATCTTCATCATCCCGCCACACTCAACTCTGACCTAAAAAAAAAGCTGCCTTTCTTTCACTCGATGAATTACTATCCCATCTTCTGCGAGACCTTGCCAATCTATTAATCTAACTTGCCATTTACTGTCTTTTCTCTGCAGCTCTGTTAAAGGTTGGCTGCCTCTCCTCTCTCTCAATCTGTCACTCAGTCTTTGTGTGCAAATCCCACATCTTACTCCTCCAGACTGAAATATTCAATTTGGATGCCATTTGTTTCACACTTGGCAATAAGAGCTGTGTGCTCTGTCCTTTGAATAAACTAGGCTGTAATCACCAAGTGCACTCACTCTTCACCCTGACCAGTCTTAACTTTGGCCTGTAATGGAACCACATTTAGTGTACACATTACTGGCTTGACACTGAAATAGTGCAGTAGCTATGTGAGAAGAGAATTTTGGAATGCCCTTGTTTTTTTTTTTTTGTTTCAGGCATTTTTACAAAAAGAAAAAACTGTGACTAAAAATCTCAACTGACATTTTGGCCATAGGAATGGCATGCAATGAGTTTGCGAATTCCCAGACAAATATTTTGCTGCAATTATAACTTCACTACGACTTTATTTTGGTGATTGTTTAGTAAAGGGGTGTCAAACTCATTTTTTTGGCCGTTATGTCTTCCAACTGGGCTGCCAAAATAAATCGATTAAAAAATTGACAGCTTTCTCGATCGTGCTAATCGATAGATCATTTTTGGACATTCAATTTAGTAATTTTTTTGCAATCTTCATTTGAATTTCATCATAAAACAGAAAGTCGGCACTCATGATTTACTTTCCCGGGCCACAAAAAATGATGCGGCGGGCCAGATTTGGCCCGTGGGCCGCCACTTTGACACCAGTGGTTTAGTACAAAAAGAGGGAAGATCGTGGTCATAGGCCAATTTTTTGTGCAAAAGTCTTAAATAGATTCAGCATTTCTGTGACAAACCGTCAATGTTCAAGTTGCAGTTGTTTCAAAGATGACTCACAAAATGCTTCATATTTTTTGCTCCACAATCTAAACGCTATTTAACGACGCTCCTCCCTGGAAAAAGCTCAATTGCCAACAGTTGACTTAATGCACCATTAGTACATCAAAGATTTCCTTGTGCTGAGATACTTAAAATGAAAATCAATGAAAATGTCACTCTCCGTTTCCACTAATGCTCTCCACTATCTTCACGCCGACAATCATGCATCCTTTGGGCCCATCTAATCTGTGATGGCACACTTTCCAAGTCCTCAAGTAACACCTCCGCTCCCTCTGCAAATGGCGACAATCCGTTGCCCGGGGAACAAACTTGTTCTTGGCCTCTGTCATGCAAATCTATTTGGGGGAAAAAAAAGGGCCGAAAAATCAAGGGAGTTGATCAAGGCACTTTGCACACTGTAATGCAAGTAGTAATGAAATTCAGCACCACTAGGACACTCTTTTCATTGGAAAGAAGGTCACCACGATCAGGAGGGCATTACAAAAAAAAACTAGTTTGCATTGAAAAAAAAAGTCAGGAAAAGAAAAGAATGAAAACCCTTTGTTCTTGCATTTAAAAGAATTGATCGAAAGGGGAAAAAGAGGAATGAGTCGTCTGGCAAATTAAATCTACTAGAGCCTGTGCGTGCCCTCACTGGGGTATTTTCTCCTCGGTGGCTTTAGAACACCCTTCTTCCTTCTAATGGAAGAGAAGCAGAACAGATGGGACACAAATTGCACTTTCATACACCTCAAGGTTCAAGGCAATTTCCCCTCTGTGCCTCTGAAGTTCTCGGATTGCCTCTCCATCCTTTGAGCCGCTCACTAATCAAAGGGGTTTGGGTTTGTTCAGTGCCCCGACTTGTTCTCTCTCTCTTTCTCTCTCCCTCTCTCCCACTGACATGAACACAAAAGCACACACACACACACACACAACACGTGAGTGAAACCACAAACCCATAAAAGCACTTTTCGCATTGACCACCCCTCATGTTTTCACTAGTCATCTATGGCAATCATTTTAATGATGTCGCTGTTACCATCAAAGCCACTCTCTCTCAAAAAACCCAACAAAAAACAGAGAAGGATGGTAGATGTTATACATAACCCTGATATTTGGTCATACATTACCAAGAATTCATTTTCTTGTCTCTGCTCATTGTGTCCTTTTAATACAACAATTATCATTACTCAGGATAAAGCCATTAAACTGGGAACAAAAACTCCGTACATTACCAGCTATGGAACAGAAAGATCTGTATTGTCTTGCAAATTCAACAAAAAATATGACTTTTTTAAATTAGAATAAAATGACTCTAAATACGACTACTACAACTACTGAACTGAGAACATTATATAAAAAATGAATACATTTTAGCTTGTTGGAGTCAATGTTGACATTTGAAGGCAGTCTCTTTTTATTTATCATGCCTATCCATATTTGGGAGAGTCCACCCTGTATAATCATACGGTAGGCAAGCCCTGGGATTGGCTGGCAAGCAATTGAGCGTCAACCCCACCTACCCTGCACCCTCATGAGGATAAGCAGCAGTATGGAAGGTGTATGAAAATTTAAATATGGAAATCGTGATGTTCCATAAATTCTTCTGATAATGGAGAAAATAATGTTTAAAGTAAAATGTCTCCCCACACAAAGGGCAGGCACTTCCTGGTAAGGCTGGCTTTTATCTACTTTTTTCTCCATTATAAATTAGGTCTCCTTTTTCCAATGTATTAAACAAGATCTTTTCACGTTGAGTGCACATAATGAAGGTGTTGTCTGTCCCTTTAACATCAACATTCAATATTTAACTCTGCGGCGAGGCAGGTTGTTATCAGACTGTGACAGCTTTAATATCAAACTCCAAATTCTTACTAACTATTCACATTAGAAAACATTGTAATATGACTATGCAAGACAAAAAAATGAATGAATATGAACTTTGTGCAGCGTCAGAATCGATTCCCTTTGATTTTCTGTCTGAGCGTCCTTGAATTTTGTGGAGCTGCTGTTGAAGTCATAAATACTTGCAGCGATATTGTTTACAGCTTCATTAACAAACAAACATTAGAGCCCATTTGACTAAATACTGCTGACAGAGAATACGGCGATCAATCTCCATAGCAACCGTGCCCATTAATTAATATTGCACTTGGAGATTCAGACAGATGATGATTATTATGGAGTGGGCCTGCTTTTTAAATATGCGTGTGTGTGTTGGTGTGTGTGTGTGTGGGTGTGTGTGTGTGTGTTTTGGTGCGTGCAAGGTTACCACAGTGCACCATCTTTCCTTTCTGGCCTTTGTCCCGCACCAAGAGGCACAGCCTTGCTCTGCATACGAACCGCTGGTTAACTCTGTCCCCAAAGCAATTACAGACAATTTTGCTAGTTAGTAATTAGTGGATTAAATGAGTCGGCCGTTGCCATGGCGATGGAATTTTTCAATAATACTTGTCAGAATGGAGAGACCTTTAAGAAGAGGAGGCGAGGGGGGGGGTATCGGGGGTAGTGGTTTGAACAGATGGAGGCAGGTACAGGTCCAGTCAATTTACTGCTATCATTAGTTTGCTTTCTCTCTCATTTCCTGAAACCGCTTCAAACTCATTAGGGTTTCAGGGGGGTGCTGGAGCATATCCCAGCTGTCTCTGGGCCTGAATCGGTGGTCAGCCAATCGCAGGGCACAAGGGGGCGGAAAACCGTACACATTCACACTCATACCTAAGGACAATTTAGAATGTCCAATCAGCTTAGCATGCTTTTGCAATGTGGGAGGAAACCGGAGTACCCGGAGGAAACCCACGCAGGCAAACTCCATAAAGGTGGACCGACCTGGACTTGAACCCAGGACCCCAGCGCTAACCAGTCGCGCCACCGGGCCGCCCCATTAGTTTGCTATTGAATGCAATTAGTACATTGAATGCACACTTTCAAGTGGAGGCAAAGAAAAGGGAAAAAAGGAAAAAACATTGTAATTAACCTAAAACAAATCAATGCAAGAGCAAAGCTCAGCATGAAATGCAGCCCGTTTGTTTACGGCAAGAAGAAGCAAGCGTGGCCGGCTTGAAAGCAAGCGCAAATACATTCTCAAGGTCTCCACTTGCACTTGAGTGTTTGGGATTTTATTTGGAGCAAGTTGCGTGCGCTTAGCTTCGATGCTTTTTTGGCTCGACTGTCATCTGCTGTAGTTATTGGCTCAGTCCTATACATATTGCCCATATATATACATTACCATCTGTGCTTTTTGTCCCTTCAGGACCCGGCATATTGAGAAGACTCATATGGAGGAGGGTAATGGATTCCAAACTACAGCATTTCATATCCTGTGTAATTTGATCGCTATTTAGTCTGGATATCTGATGCCCGCTCCTCTCCCTTTATGAAAGCACGTGTGCAAACGGGGCCCGAATCCCAAAATGATTTATGGCAGATTCATGAAGAGAGGCCAAGGGGAGAGAAACAGATTAGGTAGAAATCTAGAGAGATAAAGATGAGACGTCTGTCTGCCGCTGAGGGCAGCGAGACAAGTCCCGTCTATATCCAGCTCAGGGAAATGTGCTCAGGGCCCTGACAGACAGCGTCCAACCATCTCACAGCTGACACAGACATCATCATTCGTTTCTGCTCCTTGGGGAAGGGGAGAGCGTTGACATTGGCAATTATAAAGTCTTTAGGGTGGCCTTGTACTTCATTTAGCTCTATACTTCACTTTTATAAATGATTCCGCCAGCGACGTACGGTTGCATCTGCTAGTTTTTTGTATCTTGGAGCGGAAGAAAATTCAAGGTTTTTCTCAGTTTTGTTGTAGTTGGGTTTTGTACACCCGCTCATAACTGTGGTGGTGTTTAGAATTCATGTTAAATGGGATTCATTGCACACCTGGCATCATTTAAACTGCTCGAAATTAACCCCTGAATAAGATTCAGATGTTCTTGCAAGTGATATTCGGGACTAATTCCTTCAACCTTGTCAAAATTCTTGGCAGCAAGTAGCCCTGAAGAGGCGGTGTCCAAACTACAGCCTATAGGCCACCTGCAGCTCAGTTTTTTAAATGATTAAAATATCACTGGATATGACCCACAAAAGAATCTTAAATTCATCCTAAATTCTGTTGGATTCTTCACCTTTCACACAAGATGATTTCCAATCAAACGAGGAACCTGTAGAATTTCAGTATTTTCTTTTACGTCTATGAATTGCCGTTCATATTAGTATCATGCTGTCAATACATAAATCAGAGAAATGTATTTGAATAATTTTTTGTTGTTGTTTGCATTGATGGCAGGGGCAAGCTGAAACAATGATCAATTAAAACCATTGCCATGATGGAAATACAGGCCAAATATAATTAAAGATTCTTCTTGTAACAAAAGTAATTGTAATGGCCCGACTTAGAAAGCTATTGAAAGTGCATCTTTTTAGGAAAATCAGAACTGAAAAGATGTTGGATTACATCTATCAGCCAGATTCAGGACAGATAATAAGAGATAAGAGATGATCCCCAATGATTTTCCCACCATTCTTCATAGTCAGTTTCTCCAAGTCCCATCATCATTACATCACCCTCAACACTAGTTCTGGCCAACTTTGACTTCCTACTGTGGTGATTATTTTTTCCAGGAAGAAATGTTTATGCTGACAAAACAAGAAAAAAAAAAACCTGAGCTGATTTAGTCCATTTCTCTTGTTTTCATTTTCCATCTCCCTTTCATTTCTCCCCTCCGCTCTAGGTACGATGGCCGCCAGCCGTAATGCCGGTCGGTGGGAGGCCGCCTTGGGCCGAGTTGAGTGCTGGAAGTTTTGTGTGATTACGCCTGAAGCCCCCCCTGCTGAGGCGGAGGGAGTGCGAGGGAAAGCGGTGAGCTTTTAATACCACACACAATAGGGCACCTCAAGCCCAGACAGGCACCATATTTACACCGAGCCCAAGCTCTGCCTGAGCCTTATGACAGAGCAAGCGGAATGATCACCTCTCGCCTTGCAGCCAAGGATCCATAATTCATGAAGAAAGGTGGCTGGGGCGCAAACAGGGCATGCTTACAGGAAGAGGGGCTGAGGGGAACCGGGGTGGGCGGGGGGCTGGCTGCCTGAGGAGTGTGTCCTGAGCCCTGTGTGTCGAAGTAATTAAATGGGATTAGGTATGCACTGAACCCATTTTCAGAGAGATTGGCTGGCAATGCCATTATTATTGGAAAGGATCAGAGGGGCTTAAAGGCATTGGGGAGAAAGGTAACTGAAGGAGAGGTTTGTGGAGATTCATTAAAAGAAAAACGGGGAGAAAAAAATAAATCGCTAATGTAGGTGGCAGCCAGACCCTCATCTTTCGCGTCCACTTTTAAGAGGAGAGAGAAGCCGTGGCCGAGTTTCCCGCGGGAGTGCGGGCTGAAACGAGTTTGAGGTGGGATCGACCTCAGACTTCACCTCCGCTTTGCCCCGTAACATCCGTTTTTAATTTGTGTGACAATGCGAGTGCGGATGGCGGCTGATTTGCAAGAGAGCGCCCACAGCAAAACTCATTTGAATAAGCACACAGCCGAGTTATCAGGCGGAAGTGTTTGCAGAGGGAAAGAGTGCTAACAATCTTTCGTCACTCCAGCTAGGGCAACCTGAGAAGCCAGTTTTCTCCCTGTGCACCTGGACGGTAATCCTCACGCAGCTAACAAAGCAGGTCCAAACACAATCCTGTATTGTAATCTCAACATTTTATTTCTAATCCGAGAAGGCAAAAATCTTAGGCGGTAAACCTAATCAGAGATGATTTCCTTTTTGCCAAAAGAGCTGAGGCAACTTCTTGTTTGCGCCTCCCTTCTTCCCTTTGGCGACAGCAACCCTGGGAGAGATGCAAAAAGCACGTCCCCCAGGGAGAAAAGCTGCCTCGGGCCGCAGAAAGCCTATTTACAACAAGCTGTGCTTGTTACTTTCATCAAAATAGAGCACAGAGCGTTTTCTACCGCCATGTTTTCTGTGCTTTTGGCAGGAGGTTGTTATTGTAAAGCACTGACTCCATTGTGTGCAACCGTGCGGCCAAAGTTTAGTCAAGTGGAGATGCTCGGCCACAAAAAGCTTTGTTCCACCAGAGGTCATTGTGGTTATGGACGGTTATGGAAGGAGGTAACTTTGGGGAGGGACAAATGCGCTCCATCCTGGGCTGTCTTCTATCATCTTCGATTAAAGGATCGACGGTCTCTGGCGGGCACGTTTGTCATAATCTATTGGCGATGGCACATTCCAGATATTGAAGGAAAGGACAGAAAATCAATAGGCTGGATTGGTCTGCCAGGCCCAGAGGGAGGTCTCCTTACCCGGGCTCGCATGGCTAAGGCTCAATTCTCCTGCATCAAGGCTCTCTTTTCACTCCTGCTTGGACCATCACTTTGAATTTCGTCAAAGGGTTTTGTTCGGGGGGGGGGGGGGGGGCAAAGGGAGGGAAGATATGTAGCATGATTGTGTTGGAGTGAACTGAACTGCCATATGCCCTCTGGCTAAATATGCAATCACTTTAAGACTGTCTGTGCAGATAAAATCTTTTTGTTAGCACCACCTCACATATAGAGTCAGTGTGGTTAAGAAAAAAGAATGACTTACAAAGATACTTGGACAATTTTTTTAAAAATTAAGTATCATAAAAAAGATGTTTTTCGTTGTAGTAGAAAAGCTATCTAGCATGAATTGAATGGTAATATCGTCCTTGTACAAGTACAATGAGATGCACACATAAATAAGTAGTCATTAAAGGATTTTTAAATAGCAAAATGCAAGATAAAAATCATCAAAATGCATCAGTATTCACATCGCTTTGCTTTTTCCACATTTTGTTATGTTACACCCTCATTCAAAAATTGAATAAATGTGTTTTTCCTTCCAAGCTCCACACACAAAACCCCATAATGACAATGTGATATTTTTGGCCAGTTCCAATACACTGGACACCTACTGGTAAAAACAACTTTAAATTCACAAAGGAGAATGATGAAAGGAGCCACATGATTGGACATCTGTCATCGACTTTGGTTCTGAGAGAGTTCATCGCTCATTTTCGCAAGTGTATTAAGACTAACAAGAAATGTATACATAAGCATCAAGTGTCTTTACTACAAAGCTTAAAAGAGGCTTAGAAGCATTAGGTTTCCATTGATCATCCTGGAGATATTTCGACAACCTAATTGAAATCTTCCTGCAGTAAAAATTCACTTGATCGCACATCCGCCTCACAGTCCTGAGATCGGGGGTCCAATCGCTGGTGGGTTCCAACTAAGGATGCCAACCATCCCTTAAAACAGAGAAATAGAAGTTTGCGTCCCGTATTGATGTACAAGGGATGCGCTTTCTCCCCGAATTATCATGAAAAAATGCGAGAAAAAGGATATTACCGTTAAATTCTGTTAAATAGGGAATAAACCTTGATCTCACATTGCTTATGATGGGCTCTTAACATGCCAGAGTGGTAATGGCAACACAATGATCAATCAAGGTCAGGACCTCTTTACAAGCACGCCACCCATGTGATAATATCTCTCACTAATTTTTTATACATCAATATACGGACTTGTTTTTCTGCTTTGGATTTCTTTTCAACCGTCTATTAATTTTAAGGGGACCGATGCCATTTAATGTTACCATCTCATGGCAGCCTTAATGTCCGCTCTTTAATGTGCGTAGACATGATAATCACTGAATAACACAGTTCTCCCACAAGGCAGTAATTTGTGGTGATGTTTGTCTCCTCCAGGGGTGCTCAAACTTTTTGGCTTAAAGATCTACTTTTCAAAAAGCCATCATAGTGCGATCTTCCCTTTTTTGCTAGGCCCCTGATCAAATCTTACAGTCATACTATATACCAATAGTACCTTAGCGATCGACTGGTAGCTCGCGATCGACGTATTGAGCACCCCTTGGTCTATTCTTTCTGGCTCAAGTATTTCAAACAATGATGAAAATTAATATCCTCAAGAGGACTTGAGTCCGCCTACGAAATCTATAAAGTCTTCCATCAAAACCACCTCCGTCGCCAAATGAGGACATTAATCTGAGGTTGTATTACTTTGCAGCTCTTCAAAGCATCTTGACAGTGGGAGTTGCTTTTTTTCCAGCCTTTAAATGCTCTTCATTGCTCAAAGCTGATTCCGATGGCAGCTACGGTGGAATAAAAAACCCCAAAAAGCCACTATTGCTGCAACTTGTTTTGCTTCTAGCCTGCTTATGAACCTTCCACCCCACTACCACCATTACACACACAACTGAACACTGCCAAGCCTGTGGAGTGAGAGCATCTAGGCTGGACTGGATACAATTTAATTGGCGTTCTGTCAGCACAGGATGAGCGATATGTGCCAAACAAGTACGCGCAAGGAGCTTAAAAAGCAATCCCTCCCGTGGCGTGGCATTGTCTCTGCATTGGTCGTGATAAATGCAGTGCACGAGAGCTCCCTATCCGCCATTATCATCCGATTCATCTCCACCTGCGCTCAGTGGTCCCACTAAAGTCTTGCCACCCAGTTATTTATGACACGCTTGGAAAAGGCCCTTCTATAACAGCGCACAGAACCTGAGCTTAGGTGAATGTTGAGTAAATAAATCAAACTGCTAAACGAGGGCAGCCAGCAAAACCAATAAGACCCTGGCTCCTATTAATGACCCCCCAAACTGCGCAACTAACAGTTTCCTGATGCGGTGATTGTTCCGAAATTCCAGACTCTCTGCTAGAAGGGCTCAGCTCATCGGATGCGACCGGGGCCGTGAATTATGCGCCGTCAACGGAAAGGAGGCAAATAAAAGACGTGTGGAATAATCCCCACTAAGGAGGCTGTACACCAGTCGTTTCCTTTAACAACCTGTCCCCCTTTTTGAAAAGATTCACTTCCTAATCACAGATGAGAGATGTGCACATCAAACAGCAGCGGCGACTTTGGTCTACGCAGCTGCCTTATAAAAGCAAACAAGCTATAAATAAAAGAGAATTTTATAGAGGGGCGTCTGTCGGGCACGCCGGGCTGAAATAGAGACGGAGGAAGAGAATGAAACGCAGAGGTGAGGAAAGGGAGCGAAAGAAAACAGACAGGGAATGGGGTGGGGGGGGGGGATCAGATAAGAATGGAAAGGAAGGAAAATGACAACACACAATAGACTAGGAAAGAACAAGAGAAGATAAAACAGGAAGGGCAGACAGGGAGGTTACAATGCGTGATGTTACCGAACACAATGTGACGCTATTTAGATGGGATTCCAAGAACAGGTTGGCTTAGGGTGCGACTGGTGTCACAGCTTGTAATGAAATCCTTTCATGTGGCAGATGATAAGAGGGGGAGAGCAAGAGGAAGGCCCCTCTGGGAAGGAGAGGACACCCGACCACCACCTCCACCGGAGCAGGGGAGAGGAAAAGTGCACAGGAAGTGGCTCGGCATTGACGCGGAGAGTTGGGACTAAAGACAATCGACTGTTGACTGTGCCCATGTCAACTTTTCTATCCTAGCACAGCGTGCCGTTTTCTCTGCTCGACCAGAAAGATTTCCAATTTTGGACTCACAGTTTGACATCATTTTTAGACAAAGGCAATGACTGTCAATTTGGCCTCCACAAACAAGAAACAGCAAGGTTACGTTTCAGCGTGTTTGTTCTATTACCCGCGCGACAGGTTTGGGAGTAGGATGCACCTGATCATGATACGTTCTGGTGTAACATTTTTGGAAATGTCTTTTCTAATGATACCGTATTTTGCCTGCTATGAGCTTTACTTTTTTATTTTTTTAATAGTTTGGATGCGCTGCATTGACAGCTGCGCTGGATATGGCGGTGTGGGTCAGGGGTGGGATTGAAGAGGAACACTTTAGTGGGGTTGAATAGTGATTTAGAATTTTAAAACTAAGATATGTTGTAATGTTTTGCCTGGAGATTTTCAAATGATGGTAAGACCACCATCAGTGGCACACTGGTATGCAAGAGATTGGATTTATTGAATGTCAAAAGTAAACTTTTTTCAATCTTCTACAGTTCAGTTGTATTTAACTTATACTACTTAATTTTTAAATTATTATTTTTTTTTTGGTAAAAGATTCACAAATATTGGAACACAACTTTCCAAAAACACATTTAAAAAGTGTTGATGAAATTAAGAATTTAAAATTCTGAATGATCTACACTTTAGGCAGTCAGATGCCTCCTATACTGTTAGTGAAAATGAAGAGTGATAAAAATAAAAAATTAATAAATAAATCATATCCCCATCCTGTGCTCATCTAAGCATGTCTGTTTGTGTGCGGCCTTAAGAGCTTCACTCCCCAGGTGTCCCCAGCGGAATCAGTCGGTCATTATCAGAAATCTCCAGCTGCTGTCTCGCAGCGGCATCGCGAGCTCTGCTTTTGACATAAATCAATACGGCCGTCACAAGCAATCATCGGCCCGCTATGTGTTGGAGTGTACACCCACCGCGCACACAAAATGCGTGCGCTCTCAAATATATATCCAAACAAACAGAAGCCTGGAAACAACACACACGGGGGGGCTTTGCTTGGTGCTTTCTTTCTTTCTTTTTTTTGATTGCACACCAAGTGCAAAGGAGAAGGGGTAATTTGACTGTGAGAGACAATGCACATTGAAAGACCTTGTACTTTTGACACCGGCATGCGAGGCGTGTTATTGTCTCTTACTTTGAAGACGAGGGCAGAGCAGTAATTACATTTCTGCTTCTGAAAACACCAGAAACCACCCGCATGTTGTTTTGTCGGAGTCAAAGCCAATTGATTTGTATTAACAATGCCAGATCAGCCCAAACTTGCATACGAGATGCAAAAGGTGCTTTTTGATTCGGGAGATCGTATGCGCAAATGATGTTATTGTCTATTATGTTTGTTTTTCTCCTCGTCCCTGTTCTCAGGGGTGGGGTAGGGTTTAAGTTAGAGGTATCTTGAAGCCATCAAGGCTCTCTTTGTTTTGTTTTCTGTCTCTCCATCGGGCCAGATGCGAGGTTATCGCTGAGCCGTTTGTCCTTACAATGCTCGTAATCTGTACTGAGTCTCAAATATCAATTAAATAATCAGATGCAATCTCGTCCCATTGTTCCCTTGACGGTCCAGACCACAAAGGACTTCTGTTTACTGACCTCAATGTCATTTTAAAAATCACAATACATATTTTGTGCAAAGCAGACTCATTCAGAGTGTAGTGGGTTCACTAGTGTGGTTTTCAGGGATGAAACGTGGATTTAGTTCCTACTCAGTCATGGTATGACTCTAAGCGTGAATGGTCGAGTTTTTCTGTGTGTCAGGGGTGTCAAACTAGTCTTTGACATTAGTCATGTCGTAGTTCTGGTTTCCATTGCGTCTGCAAACTATTAGAACTGCCAGGATGAATCGACGACTATTTTTTTCCGAGATAACGAAACCTATAACGTGAGCTAAAATAAGGAAAACAATATTTGCTATTTTGAGTTACCTTTAATTGATTTTTTAAAATTTATTTACATCCGGAAATTTCTAAAAAGTATGGCAAACAGTCAGTACATATTGTTTTCTTTTTAATCTATTTTATTTCTTTAATTGAACTAAACAACAAATGTAAATTTTTGTAGCTTTTGTTAAAAATTCGTATGTACGTATTTGGTTAAAATAAGTTCCGTAGTTCTTAATTCTGTCTTTAAAGACAGCAGAAATGTCATTTAATTTGAATATTTAATGTAAAACATGATGTCAATACCCATGATTCAGTTCAAATGTCGTGAGGACTTAAAATTTCGGAAGCCCAAAAATGGTATGGGTACAAGACTAACAAGAAGTGAAAAATCAAGTGAGAAGGGCATTGAAGGGTATGTCATACCCCTACCTACAGGAGTGATGTCGCCAACACTGAGATATTTACTGTCAACGTCTAAGACAGGCTGTCATATTTGAGCAAGGGACCAATAAGCACGCACTTTCATCAAAGCAACAACTGCCACCGGCTCCTGGTTGAGGGCCCGTGTGTCACACATCATTTCACCTGGGCCTTCATGTCTTTTGGCAGGCAAATGAGCCGAGGCAAACTTTCACGTACAAACACAGCAGTGATGTGCTCATTTTAAAAATTCACCCCAGCCACACCTCATGCAGAAATTTGACTTTTACTCCTGTATGATATACTAACCATTCCAATGGCCTTAATTGTGAAATGTATTATATATATTTATGGTAAAGAATCTCCAATGTAAAGGATGGAATTGAGCATGCTTATTTCTTCTTAAATATCAAATGACAGCAGACATTCAGAACGCCTTGTCAAATTGTACTGACAGATTCCAAATGCTGTCAACTGACAACTGCAAATGGCATTGTCATTTAAAAAGGAAACAGTACATCGTCGTTGACTTTTTCCCATCTGATTGCCTTTCCAAAAGTTAGATTAAAAAGTCATGCGCGTGTCTGTGGGGGAAGGAGCTTCCTCTGATGTTCAACGACAAAGACGGTGTGAAGCCTGCGGAACTCCAAAGCACTGCTCCCAGCCTCTTAACTGTCTCTAAAAATATGCATTACTCCATCTGAAAGCACCAATTTGTTTTGATTCCCCGCACTTTAGAGTGTTATGGACTCAAAATAACCAGAAGGAACAAATGAGCTGAATCTTCGGCCAACTGACTTTTGGCAAGAGACGTCCACTATGGAATTATGAAATGTGCAAAACCTCATTTAACTCTAAGTGAGCACAACTCCAACATTCTCCGGGAATCTCATTACCGGCAAGCTACTTTTTAAATGCTGAAAACGTACGTGGTCCTGTGGTTAACCGGTCAATCCAATTCTAAACTGACCATTTTCTATATCACGTCTCGAGCCTCTTTTAAAAGGATTTCATGACAGTACATAGAGAAACCTTAAACAGTTAATACACTGCATGACATAATGCGCGCACACGGGCTGACACCTTTTTCTGTTTGTGTTCGTGACGGTTTTCACAAATGTGAGCCCACGCATAAACTGAAGGAAAAGATGAGTTGGAACACACATTTTCCCTTTTTATTTAGTTCCTAGTGTGAGTAGTGTTTCCTTGCCAAGTGGCATCACTACCTACTGGCATGTGGACTGTTATCACCATACAGTTTTTTAAATATCGAGACTAAATCATTTAAACGAGATACCTTAGTCATGCGCCAAAAGAGAAGGTTTTAAAGCCATTTTTTGTGGGCCTGTCTTCCATGGTTCCTGGAGCTTTTTCCTCTAAACTGTCCTGCCAGACCATATTTTTTTTTGGCACTTATAGACGTACCACATTCATAGCTACTCAGCCAATATTGATGCTTGATGTCGTCATTAGTGGATTTTCTTGCTCACGACTGACTAAATACTTTTTCTTTGAACCAAAAAAGTGAGGGTTTGTACTTACTTTAATTCTTTGCAGAAAGTGCATATGATAACATGAGTTTACATATAGTATAACATATTGTGATAATATTGTTTGTAATACGTGCCAAATACTGTATGTTGGTGGGTTTTTTTTGCATGTTTGTGCCATTTTACCTTTTAATCAACAAATAATGATTATTTTATGACAGTCATAAAGAGCGGGACTTAATTGTGGGATCCATTTTTTGGTCAATGATTTAAAAATAAATAATTTATAAAGCAAAATGCTAAAGTAGGTAATAAAAATCATGAGTAAATATTTTGAAATCAAATTAAAAACATTTATAATTTAAAAAAAAACACTTTTGCGATATGAAAAGGAAAAAATCCTGACATTATGAATCTTTAGCTGTTACTGACACCAACAGACATCCAATCCATTTTTAACTGGGATCAAATGATTGTTTGCGCCTCCTGAAAATGGAGTGTTTTCTGTGTTTTCAAACTCAGATTCCCCTTTCACTAAATAACCCAACAACTAATTTGTGACTGGAACTGACAGCAAAGAAGTTAAACTGATGACAACCGTTGAATTGACATCCACAGTAGTGACCACTGACCCTGAATGGCTTGAATTTCTGCTACAACATTTTTTACTTAGAAATGTATTTTTTCTCCTGTTTAATGTTTACATCTGGGTGATCAATAGTTGAGTCGCAGAAAGCTCTCTGCTCATGTTTTTTGGTACGAGTGTCTCTTGAGCCGGTGACCCCTACCGCTAGATTTACTGTGGTGACAGAAAAACAAACTCCTCCATTTTCCACTGATCACCAGAGGGCTCTTCTGGTGGTGGGTGGGGACCCAACCTATAAATTTTAAAAGGTTCCTATATAAAAGGGCACAGGAAAGTAGCTAATTCATCAAAGAGCACGCTTGTAGGCTTTTGCCAAGAGAGCAAAGGGCTCCGTAAATCATTACTAATCAGACACCCGTAAGCAAATTAAAGCGGTGAAAGGATCAATGGTTTTGGATCGATGGGTGTAAAGGACAGCTGATTTGACCCTAGAGAACTGTGGAATTTCAGAGGCCACGCAGACAGCCACAGATCTGTTTCCACTTCATAGCCACAGCTGTCAGTCTTCATTCGTGTCAAGACGGGCCGTCGACTCTGAAAGGAGCTCAGCCGGGCTTGACTAAAACAAAACCTTGGAGGGCAAAGCAATATAGGGCAGAGAGAAGTCTGATGGCGACTGGCTGGTGATGGACAGAAGATTAAGGTAAGATCTGGTGTTATCTGTATTTGCGCCTGCCCTCCCCGAGTCCCTCATCCTCTAAAAAAAAAGACAAAAAACAAGGCTCGTCTCTGGAGGTGGATGGCTCCCCTGTCTGCAGCTGTGCAACAGATGGCCTCAAGTTCACTGATGGCTCATTTCCACATCTTTAAGGTCACAGACGACGACTTTACCAACAGAAATTTCAGCTCTGGCCTGACAAGGAAGACATTAAATCATTTACTCAGTAAACCTTCTCTCTTTCCATGGATCTATCTGTCCATCTACGTTCCTCTCTCCACATGTGGAACCTCAATGTTATTTGACCAGTCAAATTGCCTATCCATCAGGCCAGACTTAATCTGATCATTTGAGGACTAGCTCAGTCTTGTGATGAAAATGTGCAAACATTCAAATTTAAGAGGAGTGTTTATTCATCCTAACTTTCCCTTTTGTATTGCACGTTCGGAACAGATTAGTGTACATCTTTGATTTATGATCAAAGACATGCAAATACACAAGCCCATAAGCATATAACTGAGCTGTGATTTATTGTTAGCTTCCTGCAGCCCTCGAATACACTTTTTTAAAACTTATCTTTGAAGATAATATAGGAGCCCACCCTTTTTCCAAATGCTTGTATGCTTCGGCTGGTAACACTGATATACAAATATGAGATTTTCCACATGAAACTCCAGGGATGAAAAAGATAGATAGAAAATAAAACATTATGTTCATAACCTGTACAATGTTCAAGGCCTGCACAATGTCACAATGTGCCAACCCCAATACTAACACATGATTTGGACACATGCCTATCCGACTCAATTATCAATTGTTAAGGTCTCATCAGGATAAATGTGGTTCCGACATTCTCGGCTTTACGACCTGTCACGACTGCTTGTTAAGACTTCCCTTTGATGTCGAACACTTTCATTTCGGTGGCTTTTGTCTGTAATCACGCGTCTATGGTGCGCTCCCGCAACCTCAGTCCAGACTCTTATTTTGTCTATAAATATGAAATTTTGGTGTCATTACATCACTGTCAGTCTGAAAAAAAGTCTACATTTTGTGACTGGTTGTGACCAACCACAACGATAGTATATCAAACTTCAACGTGGCATATTAAAACTGTTCAGTCTGTAAGGACACTTAGATTTCCGTGCTCCAATGTCTAAACAGCTAAACAAGAAGAAGTAGGGGGAAAAAAACAGCAACTTCAGGTTTCCGTTTGTCCAAAATTATTAAGTTTGTCTTTAGTAGTTGTATTTGATGCATTGAAAGTATTAATTTATGTAGTGTTCAATAATTATGCTCTCATCCCATGGATAACAAGATGATTGCTAACTTCCTTAGGATTTGTTCAATTAACACCCACTTTTTACCTGTTTCAGTCACACGTTTAAACCTTTGCACGTGTGATAGAGAATATAGTTGTGAATTCCAGAAATGTCTCATCTTGTTAGAGGCGTACAATTATAGCGCCAATCCCCAAGGCAAACCTAATCTCAAAGTGGAGGGAAATCTTCTATTATATCAAGTGAAATTACTGTGAGCTTTTCTCGGCCTATTCCGATAAGATACCGATCAGGCAAATAGATTGGCTTTTCTGTTATCTCCCGAGAGATCTAGGAAAGCATTGGCTAGATAATTTGCTAATGTTTCCTGTGACCTCTCCAGATTTAAATGATGTCTTTGGCTACGTGTCAACTCAATGTTGCGTTTACCAGGAAGGAAGGAAGCACTCACTGTTCGTCCTTACAATTCTCAGTATGTTACATGTATTTTCACATTTTAACTTGAGCTATTACAGCATACTAGAATTGTTTTAACTCTATTTGAACAGTTTCTGAGTACATTAAAAGCGTGTTGCTGTTCAAAAACGTCTGAAGAATTAGGGCAAAAATGTGAAAAGAGGGAGAAATCTATTGGTAACGAGTGGAGTTGAATTTCTATTTCAATGGGTACAGAAATCTGCTCTCATTTCCCGGCATTATGAAGTGAGGTTTAATTATTCGGTGTCTAATTAACAAAATTAAATAAGATGCTTTGATGTGGGGAATTTCAAGAAATAAACGTCCATGGTGAAATCATTTGAATAATTGAGTTACTTTGTCTTTTTTCATTAAAGCAGGTGCCCAATTTCGTGTGGGCTTCTATGATGAGGATGTGGAAGCCCTCCATAAACATGAGAGCTTATCTGCTTAAATGTTGCTTATATACAATTCAATTTGGCTAAAATATGCAGACATATAAAAAGGTCGAGGCGGCATTTGTTCTTTCCCATTCACTTCCACTTTTCTTTGTCAAAATTGTTTTAAGAGTCGTTGCTTGGGTCAGATCAAAGTGAACAACATGTTCTCTAATGAATATACCTCATAAATTAAAATCTGTTTTAAGGAGAACTCTCTTTGGTACGAAAAGTATTCATATTTATATTAATCAGTTTGTCCAGACAGGAGCAACAGCCATTGTTAAAGTGATAGGGAACCTTTGTATTAAATAAGCTTATTTAGAAAAACTCCATGAAAACTATGTTGATATGAATTCAGGCATTCATCATTTACAAGATAAAGGACTAAAAATCAGCCCTCAAATATGCATTGCAAACCCAACTACAGAAAGAAAGACTAATTTGCTCCACAAATCACTTGGATGGCATCTCCCATTTAGACCTGCATTCTACGATTTTAAAAGCTTGTTCAAATGTACATTTAGAACAAATAGTTGCTTAGCACCACCCCTTCCTAGCAGAGTTGTTAAATCGGTCGCCAGTAGCACAGCTCTGACACAGCCAATATTAGAACGCCAGCCCCCTCCTATTACCCGAGTGCAGGCCTGTGATTTAAAGCTTTGATTCTGTTCAAATGACAACAAAGGTGAGTCCAGAGTCGACACTCCTAATTCATCATTCCTTGCCTGATAAGAGCCGGATTAATGCTTTTAATGCCACGGTTGCAGGCAATCATCCATTTTAAAGCTGGCTCCGGGGAGGAAGCATCTGAAAAGGGAAAACACCTGAAAAGTAGCGGGGGGCGGGCTGCACAGCTGGGATACGCAGAACACTGTAAGGCATTGTTTTAAGAGCATGGCAACACTTTCCTCAGTCTTGCTTTCAAAAATCCTACCCTGTGGCCTTGGCCTGAATCCCAGGAGCAGATGGTTGCAAGACCTCGCTTCATGTTTTGACCTGAATGATAACATTCTAAATTCAGCCATGTCCTCAAAAAGAAAAAGTGGAATTTTTCCAAGAATCAGTCCTTTGACCTTTTCCGATCCGTGTTACAAAATCGTAGCGCAAACATTCTGCCAATGTTTCCTTACTTGACTTAGCATCTGCTGATGCGCCCAACCTTGTTCTAATGCTCTATATCCCCTAACCTGTGCAAATGCAAGGAAGGAGCTCCAATGAAAATGATCCATTATCCAGATGTGCGGTATCTGGGCAGGCTGAGCTCAGTCCCAGCTGTTGCTCTGATCTGTGCTTTAATTTACTGGGGTTATCCGCCAAAGAAAACCACACACAAAGAGTGGACATCTTTTGCTCTTGACGGAAATAGATCCATGTGAAAGTAGCCACTATCCCCCATTTGTACACCCCTGTTGTAACCTTTTACCACATTAAAAGAGGGGTGACACTGCTTGAGAAATGTTCTTGCTGTTTTTTGTTTTTAATTCTTGTGTAGCTGGCCAATAGAACGCATTGAAGGAAGAAGTATAAAGCGATTCACGTTCTGCATCATTGGCCATAAAATGCCAGAGATATCATTTGAGTAGGAACATAGAAGCAGTGCGACATTTTTTTTTCTCATTGATTAGCAAGTTAGGAAGGGAAAAGGAAAGGCTACGACTAATTTGAATTAATGGTGCACTGCAAAAAGGGGTGTCAAGGAATAAATGGAGAACAATGTCTTTAATTAGACATGCTAATTAGGGACAACCCTGAGTTGCGGCTTTCATCTTGAAATGGATGAATGTATCGTTTCTATTTTAATTGATGCAGATTGTTTCTTTTTGTTTCATTCTGGTACGAACAGCAAATTGAGATTTAGGTTGAGTATGTATGTGAGAATGAACATAATTTATGTAGATTCCAAATTGACATCCCCATCAAGTGAACACTGCAAGCTTATTTTTTTTCCTAATGAGATCAAACCCATATTTGAATTAACAAAGCATCAATTGTACGCTGTTAAATGCTGGCCCCAATTTTTTTTAAAGCAAGAATACGCATCTAATTCTCAAATGGAAATCCAAGTATGAAAAATTGAGAAAAAGGAGAATAGAAGCCTTTGATTCCACTTTTTGGTTGGGATTTTCTTTGGAATGAGTTCGTGAGAATGTTTGTCCATTCATTCAAAGGAACTCGTGAGGTCAGAGGCTGCTGATATCAAACCCAAGACATGCCTTAGCTTACATTCTTTTATTCCAGTTCATCCCAAAGGATCGTGCTGGGAATTGCGACTCGACAAAGTTAAAAAGAGACGTCCATACGAAGCCAAGTTGAACTTTACGCAACAAGCTGGAAAGCTGCAATTCTAAAACATGTCTACCCATCCAAAGATGCACCTTACTGAGCCACTTGGCATTTGGAATTTGGCAAAATACATAATAGAGGCACTCAACAGTACAAGAGAGAATTTGAATCACTTAAATTAACCATCAAAAGCTAACATGTGAAAGCTTGTTGAACAACCTCCAAAGTGAGTACTTTAATGATGGTTATAGGCCAAAGCAAGGTGGTGCAAGCCCCAACTCTGAGCTGTGATGCTTCATTATCATCCCCCGTTAGCGACACTGACAACGCAGTAGGCTGCTTTAATTACTCTCCATCAGTGGGGGAGTCAACGCTACTTCACAGACACTCTCTAATCAGCCCTCTCCTCTTTTCTCCTGCAAGGCATTCATTGTTTCCTCCGTACAGCATTATTTCCAACATTTTATGCCCGCTGTTGGACTGTAATATGGACATTTTGCTCAGGGGGCTTTAGCTGGCTTGGTATTTTGGATGTTTAGCCCCGAGGAGGAGGCTGCCTCCATGACAACATTTGGGCTGCATCTGCTCAGTAAACCCACAGAGAGATGCTGACTGAGGCATTACAGTTTCCCCAAGTTACCCCAAGACACTTATTATAACACAGTTACTGCCACAGTTTGCCTCTGTCAAAATACTATCTTAACTATTTTTTCTCCATATATATTATTACTTATTTTTCACCATTTGTTGTAGGACTATTTTGTTTTTTATTTGTCTGTCTGAATAATTAGGATAAAAGAATAGTTTGGTCTCACATTAGTCATTATTTTGGATGCAAAAAAAGAGCTTTTTTGTGGAAAGAGCAACTTTGAAGTCCATAGTGACTTTTATATTACTATTGTTGCTTTTGGTGGCAACTTACAAATTTGAAGGTAACCTTTTTTGATATTTTGTTTTACAAGAACAATAAAAATATGTTTTTCTATGCAAAAGAAAAACACATTTGACTTGTATATATTGGAAAGATCTTTCTTGGTAGTAGAAAAATGTCACAAGCATTTCATTTTTGTACAATAGAAGTTTTTTTCAACTGTTTTTCTGAAGTCAAGGCTGATTAGAACTAAAAGAGATCATGCGCTACCATAATTCTAAATTCTTCCTTCTTAATTCCTTCTCCCTCCCCTAAGTAAAATAACAAAACAATTATTGAGAAAATGTTGTCCTTGGGATTCCATGTTTGGATTCTAGTTTACAGATGTTTATATTATTGGCACTGAAAGAGTTAAGAGCAAATATAGGTCACTAGATACAAACTGTCTATACAACTTAAATATAACTTTACTGTTTGCTATTTTTGGGGGGGGGGGCAGACAACATTAGTCAAGCAGTTTTGCAAATGTACAGTGCTGGACTTTCAAAATTCCCCCAGAGATTCTATCATCGTTAACAAGTAGACAAGAAAGCAAACCATCGTTTATGAACGCACACAAAGTGTCCATCTCAAAGCGATTCCATCTAAAACATTGTATGTCTAATCTTTCATAAGCCACGCTGAATTTGTCCTAATGTGAAATGACTCGCAGAAGAGTCTGTGCACAGATGACAGGGATTTGAGTGTTGACAAAAGCAGTTCAGAGGGGAGAGCTCGCATTGTCTTCTTTTACTGCCCATCAAGCAGTATACAAAGTCCCCCAGCCCTCCGCTGTGAGCATGCCAAGGCTCTTTGTTAGCCTGAATGTGAGTCTATTCATCTCGGGGTGAACAACACAACACAGTAATAACACAGTCATGAGTTTTGACTGATGTCATTGAGGCGAAGTGCCGCCTCTGTAAGCTGGAACCAGGGCTGGCCCGGTTGAGCACCGAGGCCCACTGACCTCGTGCTGACCCGCTCCGCCTCTGAACGCCTCAGCTTCTTTACAGACTCAGACCAACCATCAACAACAGCCGGGCCGCTTAATGCCAAATCCAGGTTAACCTCCCGACCTCCCCTGGCCCCCCCCCCAACCTTCTGGCCAAACACAGACATGAGGGCTGATGTTTCCCGGGGCCATTTTTCACAACTAATGACGTGGAATAATATTAGTAAGGCTAGTTGAGTGACCAATCGGCCCTATTCATTTTTTTCTGCGGTTTTGATTACCGCATGCAAACAAAGTCATTACAGCTGCCCCAGTTACTCTCCGTGTAGCCGTCTTGCGCAACGTATTGTGTTTAACGTGCGTTAATATGAAACGTATGGAATACGGTAGCAGATGTCACGGGCGTCCGACAATGCTCGATGCTTTCCGAGCTGTTATTACACGGGAACTAGGTCACTATTCAAGCCCGCTCGCTCGCATTGACTGTTTGGAGTGACTATTGATTTCCCGACTAAAGCGACGACTTCATTAATATCACCATTAGTCGGCCATCTGACATTAAAAAAAAAAAAAGATAGTTTGGTCGACCAGATGGTAATTCAGGTAGATATGAATGCCTAAATTGGATGTGTTAAACATTGTACCATTAACTTTGCCTTTGCGACTATTAACAGGATTTTTGTTGTTGTCATTTTCAGCAGATCACTTTGTATCCGGCTTTGAATAGGAATTCAAAAATGAGCTCAGGATTAATGCAGGCATAGCAGTTTAGTTAAAAAAAAAAAAAATTAAAAAAAAGCAATGAGTGCACTTGCACAAAAAAACACAGAAGAACAATGAGATGTGTGTGTATGTGCAAGTAGGAGAGAAAGGGAAATGGGATTTGAGATCTATATTAAAACTGTAAATAGCTTTTCAAGATTAGTGACGGGCAGGAGGAGGTGACAGCGAAAGGCAATGTGAAAAGTGGATTTTCCCTCCCCGCTGAGTCTATTTTGATTGCGGGAGCCTTGACAAGCTTTGACTTGATTGTGAGGAAAGGAAGTGCACAGTGGAGCCCTGACGACTTTCTTTGAGGCATGTCGAGATCTTTTGCAGACTGAAAAGGAGTACAGATCAGGATTATGTATTACACAGCCATGTTCACGCAGCTGGCATTAGCGGCTCTAAAGGTGTCTGGCAAGACTTTGTTATAGCCTCGGTACGCCGTAATTACAACAATCTGGCTTTCAGAGAACTGTTACTTTTCACGTCATCAATCAAGGGATGGACCTTGCCACTCTACATTAAATAATTTGGTGAAGTTCCAATAAGCAAAAAAATGCCTGAAGTTTTACAATAAAAAAATGCTGTTCAGTAAAATATTAAATTTAAAAAATGTTGAGCCTTGGTGGTTCTTCTTTTCCAAAGACTTTTCCCAAATTAAGGCCAAGAATAACAAGGAATCGAATGTGAGAAGACTACACCCCAGCCAGAAGATGCTTAAAATGATTGGACCCCCCCCCCCCCAAAAAAAAAAAAAATCAATATGACTCCAGCGTTGGTTCATATGCTTCATGCTTCAATGCTTGCTGTCAAAGTTAAGGAATTGTGATTTGTTTAAAGAAACGCGACAATGAACTTCTATTTGAACTGTTATACGAGTATATTGTAAATTGGAATATTTTAATGACCTTCTCAATGTTTCTATGAATCATTGTTGTGAATTACAGCATTTTCTTTCTTATTTAAACTTCTTTTAACAGTTGTTGCAATTTAACCCTGAAACACTATTTTGACTTTCATACCTTCTACAAAAATCCCAACATAATTACAAAGTGTATTTAAAAAAAATCAATTAAAACCAAATAAAACTTCCCTATCTTACAATTTGTTTCAGTATCCGTGCATGGCCTACAAGTAGACATTACAAGGAGAAACATATTTATATTTCAGGAAGCAAAAGTGGACCTGCCATGTGCCCTTGAAGCAACTTCCTCACCAGCCAAGCTCCATTTCTGGTACCCACTCTAATACAGAACTTGGCACTGGCATCATCACCCGCCATTAAGTCATGGCATGTGCCTGACACTGGGGCGATGTCCGCGCACTGTCCCACTCCCAGCCCCGAGCCTTTATCACCATACAACCTCTCAGTGACAGACAGGACTGATCTCCCCTATAGCCACCCTCCACCGTGCCAGTAAAAGGACAGCAGTGGAAAATGCCCCCCAGGGGCCACTGAGAATGGACTCATGAATCAAACATACGCCTAAAGCTTGCTTCTTATCACCCAGGTCAGGCCAAGCATTAATATGCCATAGCTCCAGGGAGCTACCTACTGTGACCTCCCCCAGTTTCCCCGAACAGTAGGGCACTGTCCTCGGGTGCCAATGGGGGCCTGCCTCCAACGGGATCACGTCGCATTATATCCACACACTGAGAGGCGGTGCTGCCAATAATGAATTAGGAGCCCAGCGAGCAACAACAATTAACAAGAATGAATATGTCAACTAATCCACAGCTAAAGGTTAAATAAACCCTTGTCAATCAGGGCCTGAATGTCCATCAACAAATAAGAGGTAAGAAAATCAGTGGATGGATGAACAGTTATCTGGATCAAGTAAATTTGAAGATAAGTGGACCAAAGAATGCTTCAAAGTCATAGAATTTACAAGACTTTGTTTTTCAGTATAAGCAGCCGTTTTAAGGTCATGCCACAACAACAAAATTAGCCTTTAGTTTGTCTAAATTAAGCAATTCCTATTTTTTTCTTCTACAGAATCTGTGTGAGGTCACAGAATGATGGTCAAACATTCATTCTCCTGTTCATTTTTTGGTAGAAAACAGAATTTGTGCTTTCATCCATCCCAAGTCATCCAGGTCCTGACAGAGCAAAGCAGCCCCAGACATTCATACTGCCTCCACCATGTTTAGCAAAGTGAACATTTTAGAAAGGGTGGAAGAAATTCACAGCACTATCACATGGGGAGCAAGTGGTGAATGTATCCGTATTCCAAATGTGGGCTTAACCCAGCATTCCAAAACTATGCATAACTTCCAAGAGGAGGGGAAAAAAAGAATTGAAAGCATCAAAAATTAATCAAGTTACTTTAAAAATATGGAAAATGAATTGGATCACTCCAATTTTTCTTAAGCTGTAAATAGCTGCGTCCTTATACTATATATTGAATGAACCCCCCGCTGAGCCTGCTTGTCTTCCTCATCAAAGTTGAATGTCATCATCTTAAGCAAAATCTCAAACCTATCAAACAGTTAAGGGGTGACAACAAAAAAACAACCACACACGGATAAAACACAACCTCTTTGAAGGGGAGAACACATTACAGCAATGGAGCATGAAGAATCAAAGTCTACAAAAAAAGAGGGGGGTGAAAAAAAAAAACAAGAAAAAAAAACCCAACAGATTCTTTGATGCAATGCTGGGCCGCGTGAGTAAAATCGACTGTGTACAGGCTCTTTCCAAAACACCACCAATCTTCATTGGCCAGACGGGGTGTGATATATGTGACTGTCTTCTAGCGTAAATTAGGCAGTCCAGAACGCTGCGTGCTAAAGCATGACGGCTGCCGGACAGTGCACTAACTCAGCCGGCCCGGTGCCACGCACAGCAGCTTCTCTCTGCCGTGCTGCGCCATAAATCACTAGCTGGGGGAAATGAATCGCTGTCCGTCTGAGCTGGACGCACCAGCTGGCATCGCCATCACCTGGCCAGCAGGAGCCCAGGTCGACACCGGAGCGAGCAAAATCAAGAAAAATGAGCCGTGGACGCAGACGGAGCCATTGCCCCGCACGCTCTCATTAGTCTCCTCTAGGCTTCCTCCTCACTGAGCTCGTCTGAAGTGAAAGGGCACACAAAATATATTTCAGTGTCACCTAGGGGGTGGAAAAAAAGGGGGAAAAATGATCACCCCCAGTTTCTTCACAAATCTATGTAGCACCATGCTGGCAGACACCATTAGCGTTTCTATGCGCGAGACTCTGGGGGGGGCAAAAGGACGGACTGTAGCTGTAGGGAAAGACCGAGTAGCTACGTTGTGTTATTTAATGGAGTTACAATACAACTGTGATGTGAAAAAATAAATGCAATTTCATCGTTTAAGGAATCATGAATCCCATAACACATTCACGATCATTTTTTGCCTCCGACTTTACAGTCCCAGGTGGCCTTTTCCACGTTTCCACACACAAGGCAACGTCACAAAAAGCTCTTTCACTTTCAATTGCATTGGCGGAAGTACTATTCATCCACATATTTTATTTTTACTCAAAAGTAATAACCCATCCACATTGGGGATTCTCCTTTACATCCTGAAGCAGTACACACACAAAAAAAGGTGTGCTGGAAAGATTTATGATTTTCAATAACGCAGAGTTGCTGGTAGAGAGGCCACTTATATGCTGACCGCCACGATTATGAGGAGATGCGTGGGTGTCCGAACTGAGGCACTCATCAAGAAAATGGCTTGAAATTACATCCAATACAATACAGCCACATGAAAAGTCACAGGAAACTGGATCACTATTTGATTCGCTATGGTGCACAAAAGACTGCTATTCACTCCCATTAATCTGAATTAGGCGTCCCCAAAAATTTAAGGTTTAATCTTCGCACGCCAATTAGAGAGCTACTTTCAGAAAAGGGGCATTCAAAGTCAGGAGGCTATAAATTATGCAGGGCTTCCACATTGCATAAGCAGGTAATGCTCTGTGCATTGAGCCCCCCAAGGGGTCTAAAGGGCATCACTACAAATGGTCTCATTTGCTTTAAAGAAGTCTATGTATTGTGTTCACAGTTGCAGGTTTCCAAGCAGCTTGCTTTATCATCTTTGGATTTATGAAGCAGTCTTAATTCCCTAAAGTGCATATGGCCACATTTGTATCATATGCTGTCGCCAATGACAAAATACAACAACTGTAATATCTGTAATGCTGAAAATGTCATGACATGCACAAGATTTAATTCCTACTGATGTAAAATGATATTTTATGGAAATCAGGGGTGTCATTACCCTCCATACTTTTATCATCAATGGTATTAATCAAAAACGTTAATGATCTAGGCATTATATTAATGAAATCGAGATTCTGCAAACGGTAGGTTCACAACCATTACTTGGTTGCCACTTAAATACAAATTTGCAACCAACAATGAACCTATTCATGATATTATTAACAATTATCTACAAAAGGCCACGAAAAGACATTCTGGAGAGGATCAAAGACGGAAGACTGAAAGCAAAAGCTCTTGGTAGCGAAGGAATGCAAGATGCATTCAAAGACTGCTGACGAATTTGGACATTTCAAACTAAAGTAAATGTCAATACTTACAATTATTACACTAACACTGGTGATCGAGCTATAATTCAATTAAATCTTAACCCATGCAGCGAGTGATGAATCTAAAATTGGAAATACCGGCATTTAAAATGACTACAGGTCACAGTAGTGTTTTTGTGCAGTGATTATTCACAAAAAGAGTTCAAAAAGGGAGGGAGGACCATTTAACTTTTGGGCTTAAGGCACTCAAAAGGGTTCCAGCGGCTCTGACAGTTTGCATGATAAAACTGGGGCATTATAAATGAAGAGATGTAGGTGAGATTGACGGGAAATTTGAGACTTGGGATTCTCCATGTGATTGGCAAAGGCAATTTCCTACCAAGCCTCACAGCGGGTCTCGCCTAATTTTATTGGTCCTGCGGCAGCGGCACACGGGTCCATCACTGCCTCTGATGTGGGGGGATTAGCTCGTCTCCCCTGTTCCTGCAAACTCGCCTGCCACGGAGCCGTGATGAATGGCAGGAAGGAAGAGAAAATGCACTGCCGCCCCATTAGATGGGGGAGGGACAAGGTGAGGTCCGGCCTAGCAGTTGGCCTCAGGCTCATATCTCACCTCGCTGTCCCTTCTACTCCCCGTGGCTGTGACCCCCCGCAGATGTCCAGGTGTACCTTCCCATATCAACGCCACACCAATCAGTTGTCTGGTGGTACAGTAATAGACTACAGTATCACTTTGACATCTGCTTTGACAGGGAATCCAATTCCATCGGAGTGTCTCAAGGTCCCTGGATGAAGCAGATAGTGCCCACTGTGAATCCTACCCATTTATATGAAAAGGGCATGTATAAAGGTCAGGTATTTTAAAAGAGATGCAGTTGATGTGGAGGTGGATAACAATCTGCAGCTTCTTGAAACTGGCCAACTGGCTCGTTTTCAGGAGGGAAACGACAAAGAGGTCAATTTAATCATGCCTCGCAACATTTATACACCTCATTCACTTGTGATGTGCTATTCTTGCCTTCATATCCTGGCTTCTATTCAAATGACACGCTGCATAAATTAAATTTCAATGTTAAGTAATATGTTGGCATCATTTTAATGAAGAATACAGTGCAAAACATGTATTCAGATGCTCTTGTAATGTCTAACCCCACTTTGACACGTGTATTGAATTGTCAAAACTAGAAAAAATAAATCAGATTTTTTGCCTACGGATCTGTTATGGCTCGTTGCAGCTGCCAGTCCTTCCAATTTTCACCCCCCACTTAGTAATAGCCTCCTCTGAACTCCATTTTTATCTGCAATCATGCAGCTATGCAAATTCCGAGCACCGAGAGGTTCTTGTAGCATCCGTCAAGACATGAATCCCAGCTGCCTGAGCCCTAAAAGTTGACCGCCCCTGGGAGGCGCACAAGAAAGTCATTTCTGCAGGCACAGCTCTCATAGGGCCAAAGAGCCCCCGTCAACTCAGCGAGTCTTCCAGGAACATACTAAAACGTCCATTTTCAATTGGAGGACATTTATAATGGCCAAGAGAAATCAATCACGTTAAATCCCTGCACACCCCTACTGATTACGTCTGCTTATTTGGCTGCACGGGAGGATGGTAAAAAAAGAGAGAAAGAAAGAAAGGCACCTCCTCAATCTAATGGAATATTCATAATTCATCATCTTCGATTCCTGACATCTGCCAGTGATCGTGCCATCGGGTCGGCTGGAATTAGCCACTCTTGGGAGCCGCGTTAATGTGCCGGTGGGCCAACACATGAACCCCAGCCCGGGGGGGTTGGGGAAGAAGATGGAGGCCAGAGCGGCAGGAACATTTCACACTCCTAATGTGTAATTAGGAGCCAATTTGGAGTGTTGCCTTCCTCTGCTGAAATTAGCTGCCTTTTTACTAATCGGGGCGACTAGTTCAATGGCACGATGGGTCTCGTGCTAATGTAACACAAAATGATCTTAATTACGGCCGGGAAAAGGGGCTGCAGGCTGGAAAAGTGGAACGCGGGCACGGAGCCTTGACGCCAATGTTCGCTAGGCAATATATAATCAACATTTTTGTTCTTTCAGCTTGGTCACACCTTCTAAGTGCTTTTTATATATACTGTAGCTCTGATATCATATGGGGCATAAAGAGAGAGAGAGAGAGAGAGAGAAGAAAAAAAATTGGGAGCACTAAGCCAGAATCCATTTGCGATGGCTGAATGTCAGCACCACTTGAATAAAATAGTGTCCATATTATGTGATTACAAGCACTGGTTGTCCTTTGGAGAGTTAAGTGTTGTGACCCTAACCATGCTTGTAACTACACATGAGAATATCTCAGTGTTCATTCTCATCCTGATTGTTCTTTTTGCATACACCAACAAAGTGAAAAAGAGGATTTTGGAGAAAAAAAATCATGAAAAACCATACTAGGATGGAATAAATATACAATAATTTGGCGATGGAACAATGGTTAGAAAAGACGTATTTTTCTTTCATTGCAAATGATGCTGCAATTAAAATATTCATAATAAACTCCAACAGTAAGCGCTTTCCTTTCAAAGTGAACAGAAAAGTTAAAAAATTGCTCTTTGCAGTCGAAAACAATGTTTTTATGGCCTTCATTTGCTTACACAGCAAAGATCCTTAAATACAATCAGGGTCACTTTTGTAGTTGCCGTGTTTAACAAAGCTCAATTGCATATTCATGAATTTAGTAGGAGAGCCAGATTTTCCTATAAATATCCCCTCAACAGGCTGTAATCTTCAAAATAGCCCCTTGAAAAAAAATGTCCGTGTGGAACAAGCACCCTAGCATTTGATTTGGGAACAGTCAGCACGCTGGGAGAGTACACGTGAGCACTAATGACCGCCTTCTCATCTGATGAGCTCACACTGAGGTCATCACGGTCCAAGGCCATCTACACTTTTAGCTTTCTAAATAAATACAAGCAGTGTATAGTGCTCAGCATTATTGATAGAATAGTCCAGAGAAAACATTACCGATTGACCATTGTTGTTAAACCTAAAAACAGCATCCTTTTAACTCAAAATACTGGGAAATAATGATGTCCACTTAAATTGTAAATATTAAATGTATGTGAAAGCATCAAAGAACATTTCAACATTGTATGCATGGATAATTGATACTGCTTTTACATGAGAACCACAATATCATGCAATTGGCATTTATACACGCACCAGAATAGGGAATGATATTCAAAATGGTGCTTTAATTGTGTCATTACAACTGTAAAAGCTTTTTATACACAACTCTAGACTAAAGACATCATTTAGAGGCTTTTCAGAATAGTAATATATTTTACACTAAGGCAACTCTAATTTCACCGGTCCAAGACAATGGCACATTTTGTTGATTTCAAAGTCATTAAAAGATAACTTTTACAGCCATTTTCACAACATTGGCCATACCCAAATGTTTGATTCTTTCACATACTGTGGGCTTCAAAAGGATCTCTTGTCGCAAGCCTGCAAGCATCACTGAACAGAAAGAAAGAGTTCAACTTTAGAGGTTTCACCGTAATGGAAAAAAGAAGGGAGACAAAGTTCTGGCCCGGTAGACATCCTGGCCCAGTCGAATGAACTCCAACGGGCGGAGTCCCAAAGGAGTAAAATGACGTTGAGTTTGAGAAGGGAGTTATTGGACTGTAAGCCTATGGGGAGTAGAGCGGAGGTGACTGATGGTGCACTGAAGCCTGAGTGTGACACCTGGACTGCCTGTCACAGGCCCAAGTAGACAAAGTGACATTTGACACGATGGGAGTTGAGACTGCCACGCCACAAGTCAGTGGCCGGGCTGACAGGAAGGATGAGAGGTGTGCAGTTAAACTCCATGATTCCCCCAACGCTTTTGCAATCATGTCAGCCTTCTCTTTCCTCTCCTTTTCTTTGTCAGTGTCAGCATGACCCTTTAAATAAACCACGGTCCGGACGGAGGAGGCTGAAGCTATCAATTAGAGTCATCTTGATGAGTCTGTGCGGATTAATCAGGAGGCATGTGACAGACTGGCTAGACACAACTCAGGCCAGCGGGCTCTTGAATTTCCTGGTCTACATCACTAAACTAATCTGATATCCAATTACGCCCACTTCGCCGACAAGCTAACCGAGCAGCTGCGAGTTGAAGAAGAGTCTCGCCGCCTCGGAAGTGGCCGGCCGGACGCGAGCCGGAGAAAGCCAAAACCTTGAAGGAGATGTCACAAGGAGGCTGGAGTCAGCCGCTTGAGTGAACGACTTGCGGCTTGCCTCAAAGCATGACATTGCCAAAGGGGGATAAAAAATAAAAAAAACACCATTTTATCATTCAGTGCAATTCGTGCCCTCTCTCCCTGTCAAACATGCCATATGTCCCCGTCACAGGTCGTCTTGCTGGCTTATCGGGTGTGACAGGGCTATTCACACACTACTCCCAATCAGACACCATCTCCTGCAGGAGGAGAAAAAAAAATCACCATGGCTTGGTGACAAGCTGTCAGGCAGAGGGCAGCAACCTCCACGGGGCCTCGGCTGAGAGGCCGCCTATCTGGGGAAAGGGCAAGGGCCAGGGGTTACGAAGGGAGACATCGACTTAAGTATGGTGGGGGAAGGAAAAACTAAGTAAAAAAAAACACTCAACTTTCTCACATTTCTGAATCAATTGTTCCAACAAAAAATGAATGGCTTCTAATGACCACTATGCACACATTACATAGCTATTCATTCATTTCCATACTGCTTATCCTCACAATTGTGAAGGGTGATGGAGCCAACCTGAGTTGGTTGCCAGCTCATGGCAGGGCCCACTGAGATGAACAATCATTCACCCACACACTTACACCTAAGGACAATTTAGTCTTCAACTAGCCTACCATGCATGTTTTTTGAGATGTGGGAGGAAAGAGTATTTGCCACGCAGGCAAGGAAAGAACACCCAAATAGCACACAAGACAGTTGCAACCCACTGGGAATGAGGGTACTCACCTTCCCTCCCTTGATCGACCTTTTGCTAATTTACTTGGGGAGCCCGGCTAATGGATGTAGGAAATGAAGCAGGGTTCAGTTCACAGAGGCATAGTCAATATAATGAGTAGGTGCTTTATTACAATTTTGCTACTTTTTACTTGTTTCAAGTGCATCCAAATCTATGTTTGTTATGTGTGGAGTGAATGATGACATATTTCTCACACAATGGCAGTTATTGGTGTCATTTTTTTGTGTTTAAACAATATTTAATAATTTTTCTAGGGAATTTGTGATTTTGATTTTTTTGTGCAACCGCTATACATGAATTTTGAGTGATGTGATTGTATTATAGAAATCTGATGAAAAGATATTATTATTCATTGAAATATTGTAGTCTTTTTGTGCTGAGGAGTTTAAAGAATTATAATTTGCTGTCAGTTATTCAGTGGTAGAGGTTTTAAAGCGTCACTTTACATTGATATTTGTAGGTATTTTATCACAAAGTTGTTAATCAGTCTTGTAAACATTTTATGATTGAGACACTCCGAATATATAGAATTTCCATTGCACAAGACCTCCCCTAAATCCAGAGGCATTTGACAATAAACTAAAATTTCAGAACCAACTTCACATGGATCTTGAAAACATGAACAAAATGGTGGTTTGCCGTTTAAAATTCTCACGTTTCACTGTGACCGCTACAATCAGAGATAGCTCACTGTTCAATCTTTGGTGCCGAGGCACACCCTTTGACTTCGAAGCTCCTTGGCTGAACATACAATAACATGGCGGCGGCAGCTGAATGCATTTGCTAAGTGAGCAATCAGCGGCAAAGCGGGCTAAAAATCAGGCTTATCGCCCCGTGATGATATGCGAAGGGAAATAAACGGGCTAAGAAATAGGAGCTGTGGGGTAAAGGGGGGAAAGTGCTATTACCTGATCTGAGTTATCTGGCATAAAGAAGTGGGATGTGTCACCTCGACTCCTCTGAAAAGAGAGACACAATCCTCCGAGCACACATTTTATGAAACATTTTCTGTGAAATGATTGCTAATCTATGCAAAAAAGCAATCAGCGGCTCATTCATAATGCATGAGCGACGAGATCCCAGTTTTGCAACGCTTTTGGATTATTAGATGTTATCTTGCATGCAGCAGCAGCTGGAATATGAACACTCCTACCTGTCCTATTGTAATTACATGACTGCAGAGGTCTACTGACAAAGTGGAGGTGAAGGAAGAAAGATGGCCAAAAGTGAGACAGACAAGCGAGATCTCTGCGTCTTGCGTGACTGCAAATAACTTGAAATGCGAATATTTGTTTCTAACCGCTTTATAAATCCATTTGTGCCGTGAATTATCAGCAGATTTCAGTACTTCTGCCTGACTTTTTAATGGTCCATCAATCACACGTTGACATGTGATAACATTTGGAGATCCTCCTCCCTGAGCACCTAATGTTGAAGAAAAGACGAGAATCTATTTCCAAGTAAAAGCATTTTCAAAGTCGAAATGTTATGCTGCTTATCAAATGAATGCAAAGCAATTTAATTTCTAGGTATTTTTAAAGTGTGGAAAATATTTGTAGGCATTTCTAACACTAAATAGTCTAGAAAATGGACAAATGAGTGTAATAGACTATAGGTGAGAACATACATTTTTCCTTTCAAAGATTTTTCAAGTCAATGCGTGAAATAAATATATACACTAATTCAATTTTCAGTTCAGGTGCTGAACATGTACTACACATTCTATCCAAGATTTTCCTATAGGTGCTACAGCAAGGATGAAGGGTGCCTTAGAAAAATCAATGAGTCTTTTCAAAGGCAACAAGAAAGAAAGGTTCTTTTGTCTACAATTAAACAAGTGTGCCAGTAGCGTTGAAGAATGACAGTGTGTTGCAGGTACCTGCTTCACCAAATCAATTTTTAAATCAATACAATGACATGATGCAATTCTGTGATGGAGGGAGGGGGAAAAAGACACAAGGGGGTAGAAGTAGAAGTACAAGATGTGAGTTGCAGATGTTTACAACATAAACAGTAAAGATGGGCCATCTACAGAAGACCCAGGTAGAGAAACCAATGTGTCTGGCATCCAACCAATTAAATGGGCGCAACCTTGGAAGAAAATGTGCATTGGAAGGGGTCAAACATCCTGAGATGATTAATAGGTCAGGGGGAAGAGAGTAACGCTTTTGCATAAATATTTGATAAATCTTGTCAAAAGTGGTCTCCTAAGAGATCTGATTTGAAAATCTGTCCTTACCATTACTTGACAAAGCAAGCCCCATTTACTCCAGTGGTGCATATCTCTGACTTAATATGATATGAATTCATCTATTTGGTTTAACTTATGGACATGGAATATGTTTTGACTGCCAATGTTATCTGCCATCCCTCCCTAGAAAAATAGACTGGACGTCTATTGCCTTCAATGTCAGTCAAGTCTAAGCATTCACTGCCAGACTAAATCAATCGGACCTCTGTTACCATCAAAGGCAGGCACAGGCAATTGAATTTCTTATTACTATTGGGGAAGACTCAGGCCCAGTGTAATAATAGTCTTGCATCCTGCAATTTGTGCTATATAGAAACACCAATGCTAAAAACAGGATTCACCAATTTAGTGGAGCGGGTCTATAGAAACTCTAGTGATACCATCTAATAAACTTATGATACATTGCTAAAAGCATACTATGAGCCTCTGAAAACCACTGATGTACAACTGCCTACTCGCTTGATATTTCCTGTGTATTTACTTTAGTGATGTGGCTGCAATACAACGGATATTGCAACCAACTTCTCTTGTGAATTCCTGTTTTAATGGTGAACCACATTTGTAACAAGACTGCCATTGTTCACAGTTGCTAGACGGGCTAAAAGTTACAGCAAATAAAAATGGCAGTGTTTTAAAAGGTCACACATGCTAAATATGTGTACAGTATATGCATGTACTATGTGTTCAATCCCAGATAGGGGATGCCAACAGAGAAAGAGATCTCATTATGTAGCACAAATGAATGGGTTTTTACAAGTGTCATGGCAATAAGGACAATATAGAATTTAGCCCTTCAACTAAATGGACTGTGCACACTAAAACCTCCCTGCCCGCTCACCAGTAAGTCTAAACACCCCCGGGAAGATCATGCACAACATCATGATGTTGATGATTCTTGTCTCTATGAGCAGTGGGGAAAGTGGGCCCCGCTGAGCACATTTCTATGCCCCACTCTGGCAACACTAATGTAAACGTGCAACATTAAATTCTTCTTTTGGATAATAGGAGCTGACAATACATTGTAAAGCATGTGAGTCCACAGTCGCACATGCAAACAGTTTCTATAGGAAGTGGTTGAAGACCCTCTTAGCAAAACCGGCGGTCATCAGCAACATGACATGTTGTCAGTCAGCTCCGGTTGTGTATTCAAACTTAATGGCTCCTGACAAGCTCTCCAGCCGCACACTGGGGGTCCGGAGAGAGGGCGAGCGCCCCTGGTGAGTATGACCAGTCAGCAAATTCACATTTAGTATTTCAGGCTTCTATTCAGCTTAGATAAAATGAATGAAATTTCTTTATATCCAATCTGTCTGCACAAAAACGTATTACACGATGGTTGGCCAGTATTGACATTGTCCTTTTCTCCTATTTTTTTAATCAAATCTGTCCAATTCAAGCTCTTTCTCTGAATCCTTGGCCGTTTTTGCTCAACAATCTGAAATACTGTAAGAAAAATAAAAAGAAATGGATCAGAAGAGTAAAAAAAACGAGTGAGAATGAAAGAATAAAGAAAGAGGCGCTTCAAATGAAACCGCTCTGTTGTCTCGCTCTCTTGTCAATGTCGGTTCAATTGAAAAGCGCAGTGGTAATTAAATTCCAGCAGGGGTTAGGGGCAACTGTGCAGTGTAGTGCCAAGGGGAGGCGGGGCATAAGATTGGAGGCGGTGATGCTCGCTGAACATAAAGATGACACAATCTAAGGGGACAGAAGGGGCGCCAGGCAGAAAGAGAGGGAGGGTGACAAATGTCGTTTATTCACGTGTGCCGTGCTACTTAATCTTTGTGACATTTAAGAGGGTTGGAAAATCAAAAACTTGTAAATCCTGCAACGACCTTTTTACACTAAATCTGTAATACTGCAAACAGATCCATCTTCTCAATACGCAGCCTTTGCATCATAATTGTGACGTTTTTTGATGGTGAGAGATGTTGGGAAGACAGATAGGGGGATGCAAGTAGTATACAAGGTACACAATACTTCAAATATTGAATTTTTTTTGGCCAACTCTGAAATTATTCAACTCCCATTGGCCACATTCCTAGTCATTAATGCACAATCAATAGTTCACCCTTGTCAACATTAGTAGGAATAATTTGTGGAACTCTGTCGCCATCTAACGGACAAGGTGTACTACACGCAATTATAAAAGAATGAGATGCATAATTACCATCTGGTCCACTGATATGTACTTGAAGTGTAAACATTTCCTTGATTTAGTTTAGCAGATGGGCATACCTGATATCATGATGAATCTAAAAAGTATTGACTTGGTTATCCATGGTCATCGTAGTCTCTCAATAATGGTTTAAAATCTCTAAAACATCCTCCTTTAGGGATGCGGGAGAGTGTACTTGGACGCCAGGACCGCCAATACTTGTTTCCCAGCAATCAAAGTGGCAGGCATTCAAGTCCTGAATTGTATTCTGGATCACAGCCGTGTCCGTTTCTACAAAGAAAAGGCAAGTCTTGATGGCAAGTACTGATACAGATGGCATGAAAAACAAATGCTTGCTTCCATGATCCGCCATTTATCACAATGAATATATTTTTCATTTAGTCCTTACCCTTCTTCACAGACAAACACACTGGAAAAACATTTAAAGCATAAATGGAACAAAAATGCAGTATGTCCAAAATGGTTAGTTAAGTAGAATGCCACTAGCTAATATGTGTGAGGTTTTTTTTTCTGGACAAACACTAATGACAAACCTACCTGGTCTCAGAAGAGTGATGCCACAGCCCCCTCCTCCAGCGCCCGTTAGCTTGCTGTGGAGACCCCTGGCGAGCGTGACCCGACACAGGGTATCCAGGGTAGGATGTCCCACCCCCATTACATTCAGATGATGTTGGTTAATATCAATGAGCTCCTGAAAGTTCAAAAACAAAAGAGACATGATGAAGTTTCTGATCTAGTGTTATTGATGGAGTTAATGAATGCTTGAGTTCAAATAATGATGCTGTTAACACCAGTTTAACAGTTTGAATGTATTTGATCTGTTCATGTTTTTTTTGTATTGGGTATTACGTTTCTTAAATATGGACACATACTTCTAAAATATTGTAGTGCTCTCCTGTAATTGGCTCAGACGTCATCTCGACAAGTGTTTTCTCACAAGTGCAGGAAATGGCATCGACAGAGTCGAGCACAGAGGTCAAAATAGTTGGAAACTGTGGGGAGGGATAAAAGCTTTTGAGCATGCACTTGAATAAAACTCTTGTACATTGTTAGATAGACTCATTTTATATAATAAGAAAAACATGCTGTCATAAAAAAATGCCCTTGCCTGACCATAACACAGCAAAAAAAAAAACGTATATGTTAAAGTGTGTGGACCTGCTGCTGTCGCCAAGGCAACGGCCCTTGAGACTACTGGCTAAGATGTCATTTTAATATGGCACAAGAACACTCAGATTTTGGAGTATGTGTCATGCAAAAGAAATGCCTGTGCTATTAATTATAACCTCAGCAGGTAATGGACAGGAAAGAAGAAAGCATTTAGTACCTTGTTAATTCTGTCCTTCACCCTGGCGACAAGTACCTTTGTGCTACGTGGCACTTTAGTGTTAGTGAGGAGGATTCTCAATAATGGCACCCTGGAAATAAAGCAAGAAAAAAAGAATGTTGAAGCAAATTTGTTCTTAGTCCTCCTGCTTAGGCGGCAATTTATTCCCATTGACATCAATTTTGTGGAGAAAAATATGCGCTGTGATTTTATAAAAGCCACTCTGCGGTGTTTAATCAGTGGCGGTGCTACCTGCTCAGTGGTATTATCCTCCCGGCCAAGAACCTCAGCATGCCTCCTGCACAGAAACAAATCAGTCATTAAAGAGATAATCATCTGATGATAATGAACACTGGAGCTGCACATAATACCCCAGTGAATCTATTAAAAGAGAGCCCACGAAGGCACAAAGGTGGCGTTACATTAAGCACTATACCATATGCCAGGCCTCACCCCATGTCCCTACAGCGTTGTCTACTCCAGAAGGATTACCATGGATGATCATCTCGCCCTGGAAGGCCCAGCTGTTGATCAGCTCCAGCTCCTCCTGACACCACCTGCAAACATTATTCTCCATCATTTCTAAGACCATTTCCCTCGAGGGTTAATGGGGAAATACTATAGAAATGGTTGATTTATGAACAATAAAATTATGTCACTAAAACTTGTATAAATATTCATTATTGGGGGAAAATGTCTTAATTTGATCCTATATCTATCATATATACATATGTATACATATGTGTACATATATATATACACATATACACATATATATACATATATATACATATATACAAATATATACACATATATACACATATATACACATACATACATATATATACATAAGTACATATATATATATATATATATATATATATACATACACATAAATGTACATATATACACATACACATAAATATACATATACACACACATAAATCTACATATACATAAATATACACATTCATACACAGATGTACATGTATACATACGGTACTTTTTACTGTACTGTTACTTTGTCCCATCACTGCTCCATACAATAATAACAGAGAAGAATATATAGTCATCTATTCACTATTAAAGGGAAAACCAAATCAAGGATTGAACTCAAAGTTGCTATGCAGTATGGGCTCGTGGCTGGGTTCACTTTAACATAGTGCATAATTCTAATACCTGGCAGTGTGGTCCCAGACTTTGAGAGGACTGGAAATGGCTCCACCAGCACAGAGCAGAGCTGCGGCTAAACACACGGAGTAGGCGGCACTCGAGCCCAGTCCCGCACCCGTCGGCAGCTCTGACCACACTGAAATTGTCAAACTTGGCAGCTCTCTGGAAGCAGAGAAGAGGAGAATTACTGCTGTGACGTTAGCTGAAGTGCCGTCCGCATAGAGCTCTGCCAGCACATCAATTTATTCTGCTTGACGTCGATGCCTGCTACCAGAAAGAATAGAAATCAAACAATGTTTATCAAGCAAAAGGAAGCACGTTGAAGGTCTCATTCAATTTCATTATTTCTGAAGCCATTACTCCTGGCAATCATGACTGTGGCAATTAAAGCTCCTGATGATAGTCATTCGTTCATTTTCCGCACCGCTTATCATCACAAGGGTTGTGGAGACTCCTGATATGAAACAAAAGATCCATAGCCTCTGAATTTCTATTTTCTCGGTTTATTAATGCAGTCGTCGGACATTTTTTCACTACATCGGGGATTTTTTTTCCTTTTTTAAATAAAGGTGATCCTACTTCCCTTTTTTTTTTTGTTTATCGCGGCCATGTCTGGTCTATATTAGCCGCAATAATCGAGGGATTACTGTACATACTTTATTTTCAACTCACTGTTGTACATAACCATCAGTGACACAAATTCAGGGGTCAATAGGAGTCATTCTTTGTTAGATAAATTATACTTGATAGATGCAAAATGTTTTTCCTGCATGATATGAGTAGTTAATTCAAACATTAACCATAACATAAAGAAACCTGTACATTTGGTTATGAGACAAACAGATCTAGTTCTGGTATACTTAAAGTTAGATTTAAAACAAATGTATCTCACCCTGTTCCAAAAAGGCATAGGTAGATGTAGAGGAACGCCAATGTGGCCATGTTGCTTGTATCCAAGCTTCCATCTGCAACACCGAGAAATTGACGAAGTCTCCTCAAAAGTTCAGCATCAAGACGTTTTACATCCTCCTGCTTCCCTGTTAAAAAGTGACACAGACGCAATAGTAAGATGACACAGTATTTTCCATACAGTGATTGTAAGGGGCCCATATTCAGTCTGTTTTCCATGTCAAAAATAGTATTAAGCTGAACATTCCTTACCAGATGAATGATGTATAAACTGCTTCAACTCAGAAGCATCCCAACAGAGGAAGGTGTCAATGTTTGGGAGGTTGATGCAAACTTTACCATCGTTGGTGGCTTTTAACTTCAAATATGTTCTCAGATTCAGACTAACAGCAAGTGCAACCTGTATTGTTTAAACAAAACCAAACAAAATATTAAAAAAAATAGTCTATTATAGTACTAAAAGCGTATGGAATGAATGTATTCCTTTTACATTTTCATTATACCAATGAATTGAATATACACTAGTAACGCATTATAGTTTAATAAAGCATTAAATTGTCAGATTTGTTGAAAATCTTGCCTTTCCATGCACAACTGCGTGCTCTCCGTGAAGAATAGCCTTTCCAGGAGCAGATATGATGCATTCCTTCACATGCATATTTTCAAAAAAACGAATAATTATTAAAAGAACAGCAAAACTCAGCACTAGCTCTCAATCAATCAGTCATTTAGAGCTAATAGCAAGCTCTTCGGAATCGAATCAGCTCCCAATTGGAGACTAGCCAAATATTTAGAAGCATGTTAATCCCAATAATGTGAATTTAAAGGTCAACGATGAGCAAAATTAGGATTCAGTGGTCCGAAATGACGAAGCCCACTTACATTTCGTTTAGACTCAGCTGACACGACAGAACAGAGCACATGACATTTTCCGGGAAATTTTAACCAATCACACCATACCAAATCTTGTTGTCTTATTTTTTAACCAATCAACATTCGTGTTTTTCCGTTTTTCCCGGGAGTTATCAAATCGCCTGATAGTAAGGGAAACGCCCATTAAATGCTACGGAAAGAGCAAAATGACAGTATTGTAGGCTTCATATAATGTCATTCTAGATGCGCAATTTGTACTGTGAGCCAACTGGGGCTGTTAAGGCATAAAAAATAACATTGTTGCGTGTATATTCAAGTTGTATACCAGTTGTTAAATAAGTTTAACAATCATTCACCTTAGATCGGCTGCAAAAATAGCTTGCCAGTGAAGTCTACTGTTTTAAGGTGGACACCCATTACTGACGCTGACGTTTCCAACTTATCGCATCTAGTTTCCCAAATAACTGTGATATCTATCCAACTTAGTCCTAAGCATTGTTTGCAACGAATATGGCGTCCTTAGTTGTCAGACCTTCAATTTTGTGCTGTGTTTTAAAGACTGCCAGAAAGTTGAGCGATCGGAACACGTTTTTTTGGCGAAGGTTGTACAGCTTAGATTTGTGACATTATCATCTGCCATTTATGTAACGCCATTTTGACAATCAAGTAGCATGTTTAAACTACCTTGAGAAATATGCATTATTATATCATCTCATATTCTGAACCGCTTTATCCTGACAGGGGTTGCGGGGGGTGCTGGAGCCTATTCCAGCTGACTTCTGGCCAGGCGACGGACACCCTGAATTGGTGGCCAGCCAAGTGCAGGGCACAAGTCAACCATTTATGCTCACAGGGGCAATTTGGAGTGTCCAATCAGCCTACCATGCATGCCTTTAAAATGTGGGAGGAAACTGGAGTACCCAGGTAAAACCCACACAGGCCTGGGGAGAAGATAAAAAATCCACACGGGTGGACCGACCTAGATTTGAACCCAGATCCCCCGCTGTGAGACCAATGCACTAACCACTCAGCCGCCAGGCCCCAATTGATTGTTTTGAAGCAATTTGGGAAAAACTGGTCCCTTAAAACTTTGGTTCTCATTCCAGTTACGCCACTGATACAGATGATAGACTGCCCAAAATCTATACCAAAACAGGGGACAAAGGTTGGTTATGTTTCCACTGGAGAAAAAGGATACATCATTGATTTGAATATTAATATACCATATGGATTCATCTAGGCTTCTCGAGCACATTTACTGGAGAAAGAAGACCAAAGGAAGATCATATATTTGAAGCCCTAGGAAACACAGATGAACTCTCATCAGTTATTGGGTAAGAACACAATATTCAAATTTTGCCCACTACATTTTTTTACGGTCAAATTTTGCAGCTTGGCCAGAGAATTTTGCCTTGAAAGAGGACATCCATTCACATACCAGCTAGAGAAAGTAAGTCTACTTTTGGCGCAATTGAAATCTGTATATAATGACCACTTTCCCTTCTGAAATAACCAGATTCAATGCATTTTGCAAGATGTTGGCTCCAACATTGCCACACCTCAATCATCTGCAAGAGAAAGCCATCTAAGTGAGTGCAAGTGTTTACTGTTGATTTAACTGTGCATTCTATCCTAAATATATTTCTATTTTTTTAAGATCGGACTAAATTTACTGGAGCACCAATAACAGACTTGGAAACTTGGATTGATACCTTCACAGAGGAACTACCTCCACTGACAAACTTCATTTTACCCGTAAGACTAGTTATAAACTTTTAAGATGGTATGAATGTGAAATTGTCTTTTTTTAAAACCCTTTTGCATTACGACAGTCTGGAGGAAAAAGCAGTGCAGCTTTACATATAGCTCGAACCATCTGTCGCAAAGCCGAGCGCAGGTAAGTTTAAAAATGACGCTCTTGTTTTTGTCCCCGACAGGAAGTAAAGTCATTGTTATTTTAATATATCTTGTCTTCCTATTTTAGTGTTGCTCCTATTGTGCGCTCTGGAGAGGCTGATCCAGAAATTGGCAGGTTTTTGAACAGGTAAAAGCTTTAAAAATAAGGATATGTTCTTGAAGCATAAACCTAATTACATCAATATATTCCATACAGATTAAGTGACTACCTTTTCACAGTGGCCAGATATGCTGCCTTCAAAGAAAACAACAAAGAGACCATCTACAAAAGACCTGATTAATTCATATTTTGTAAATAAAAATTGACAAAAATGTATGTGGTTGACTCTTTATATAAACCTTTCAGTGAAAACATACTATTTTTCAAAATCACCATCCACTTACATTATTACAGGACAATTATGTTTTGAAATACATCACATGGCACTTTTTTTGGCATTCAAGGCCAAATAATCAACATTCCAAGAATTAGTGCTTAATTTTTGGTGATTTTTTTTACATTCAACTGAATAGAAATCCAGCTCCTGTCTGACCTCTCTACTCAAGTCACATGATTTGGCACCAGCCTTGGCTCTTCCAGGACAAACTGCTGGCCCACGTCATGAGCGAAAGATTGCGGTTGTCGTAGGGCGGGTAGCGCAAGGAAGTGACGCACTCCAAACGCGTGGTTCTTAGCAGGCATGACTTTCTATGAGAGAACGTATCAAAGCTGTACCGCCCATGATAGGACCCAAATCCACTTGCACCTGTCGCCACAAAAGCAAAGAAAATGACTACTGATATTCTGTCACATTACTAAATACATACTGTATAAATAAAACCCTGTGTAACAACTTACCAACTCCTCCAAAAGGCAGAGTCACTATCAGACTCTGAAGGACACTGTCATTGGAACAAAAGCTTCCACTTGATGTTTCAGTCATGACTCTTGAAATCACCTGCAAAATCAGAATCACAAAACATGAGAAATTAAATATAATAAACAATATAGAAATGAGATAGAGGAATCTGCCTACTGGGGTTTTACAATTCAATAATAAAACACTATAAAATACCTTGCTGTTGTTGGAATAAACATACACACATAGGGGCTTCTCTTGTTTATTGATGAAGGCAATGGTCTCATCTACGCCGTTTACGGCGATAACGGGAAGAACTGGGCCAAAAATATCTTGTTGCAGGATGGGGTCGGATGGATCCACCTCTGTCAATATGGTTGGGGCTTTGGGAAGAAGAAGAAAAACTGTTTTCTCAGGGTTTTTTTTTATAAATATTATTCCATTATATTTTGATGTGGTCTCTTACCAATATACCTCTCTGCCTCTGTCACCTGTCCACCCACGGCCACTTTGCCAGTTCTCCACAACAAGTCTTTAGCACGGTTAAAGATATCCACATTAATCATTCGGCCAAAACTGCTGGATTCTCTGGGATCAGAACCGTAGAAGCGCATCAAGCAGCACTTCAGTGCCTGGACCAGGCGGGTTTTTACTTCCGAGTGGCACAGAATGTAATCGGGGGCTACCATGGTTTGCCCGGAATTGTGGAAACGAGCCCAGGCAATTCGCTGGGCGGTCACAGTAACGTCACAATGTTGGTCGACGTAGCAGGGGTTTTTCCCACTCAGAACCAGGGTGATGGGTGTCAGACACTGAGCCGCGGCTTGAGAAATTCGAATTCCTTCTTCTCGGATTCCTGGATTTGAATACAAGAAGTCAAGTAAACTTGCCGCTGATGATTTGGTCAAAAGATCTGTTTTACTGCTGCACTTATTCTTACCAGAAAAGAATATGTGATCAAACTTCAGTTCCACAATATCTGCTAGGTCATTGATGCCTGCAAGAATTACATGGAAGCATTCCTTGAGGAAAACGAGAATTGGCCATCATTACACGTCGATCATGATCTCAGAATCATTTGACCACAAAAACCAATAGAATAAGATACTCTCCATTTGTCAGACTAGAAAATTCAGACTGTATCAGTAGTGTACTCACATTGTCCAAGTAGGAGGGGATGAGACGATGAAGAAGCGCTGCCGTGTAAGCCGCGGTCACAGAAGGACTGATGATGGCGCAGTTTCCTATGAAACAAACAAATCATGAGCATTTGTAAAATACACACAAATGTATATGGCAGGAACATACCTGCTGCAATGGCCCCTACCAGTGGCACCAAGCACATTTGGACAGGAATGCACCACGTCCCCACAATCAACACAACGCCCAGGGGCTCGTTTACGACCAGACACTCATCCAGAGTGGCGGACTGAGCAAAGTATACAGACACAATTTTCTCCTTAAAACCGGTACTCACGAGGCAATTCAACTTGTTTACTTTGCACACGATGAACAGGCCTCACTAAGATTTCGACTCTGCTAATCTTCTTTGAAAAAGAAAGCACCTCTTTGTAGCAAGGAATGTTTCCCAACAAGAGGCTATTCGGGCAACTCAATATTAATCCCAATCATGTTTTTCCCAAAACATCAAAACCATCTCACCAGGTTTCTTTCCACGTGCTGTGGTTGCATCCACTTCTTGAAGTTCCCCATCACATGTAGAGCCTCATTTTTAACCGGGATCAACTCTGACACAATCGTCTCAAAGCGCGGCTGGTTCAAGACAAGAAACCTTAAAATGATGATCCCTATTGTTTCTTTTTCTTTTTCAAAATCACAATGAGCTCACCTTGTGAAGATCCCTCCCGAGAGCATCTACAAAGTCACACTCATGTTCCTCCAACATTCGCACCACGGCCTCGAGCTGGGACAGCCTGAAGTTCTCCTTGATGCTGCGCTTGGCTTGGAAGGACACCCGTGCCCTCTTGAGCAGATCCTCATACTGCAGAGGGTACGTCTTCAGGCATGGCTCCCCTTGCCTGGTCCTACAAGATCCAAAACACAGATGACCGCAACATCTAACCCTACCGTCAAGCTGCCGTGATCCACTCTAACCTTCTGCATGTTAAACGACCATTCCTTTGACATGCAGAGCAAGCCTTTCCTTTTGTAGTCATTTCTGTTCTAGCAAGCTCTCCAGTGCTAGACTTCCTCATTGTAACCGTTAATCTCGTCAAGTAAAAGCCCCACCAGCACAACGCATAGTGAAAATCCTAAGAAAACTCCCCCCGCTAGTAGTCAGGTGATGCACATAACTAAAGGTCTGCATCAGAGAGACGTCAGTCACAATCCTCACATGCATCTTGCTCAAATCTCCAAAGAATTCAAGGAAACTCACCTAGGTTGAGATCTGAACCAGCTGGCAGGAGACGGGCTTAGTGGGTAGCTCATGGTCTTACTGCAGTTCTCAGCTCTTTGGGGGCTCTGGTTTTAAAGTACATTACACATTAGACACGAGAAGCAGCCAATGTGGTGTTTAAGAAACATTCTCACCTACAGGACGCCCTGTTTTAGACGCGGGGTTCCTCTCAGCAGGTGCTTGTAATCAGACATAATTGACTTAATAAGGAGAAAGAAGGAAACACCAGTAGGAATAGAATCATGAAAAAAAGAAACACTGACATTGGAGCAAAATGTTTATGGGATTTCTGTATACAGGATTGCACATGACAACAAAATGTACTTTACATACATGGATGATTCTTACGCAATAATCTCTCATTGTACACATTCCCTAAGCCAGTTGTTTGAAAAGACTCAAGTACAGAAGACAATGACTTTAAGAATGGATTTGCATTGTAGTAAATAGTCCACTGCTGACATCATTTTCAGTCGATGAAAAACATTATCATCATGTTGTGAACACCAACATTGCTTTTGTATTTAAGAATATTTCAGATACACACACTTTTTTGTACATTAACCGGTTTTACACATTTCTATTTAATTAAGCAGCTTTCTTGGCCAATCACACTTTTGTATTTGCTAACTTTTGAATTCGAATTTATTCTGATCATTGAATCAAAAAGTTGTACACCACAATGATAATCACTTAAGTTATCTCCATCAGACATTACATTTTTTTTTAAATTATAGGCAAAATTTACACAAAATTGCAATCATTTTGCACATTTATGGTTGGGTTTGTGGCTAAAAGATCATACTTGGAGAACACACCTCATTAGAGCAGTTAATATAAAATGTGTACACAACCCTGTTCAAATACATGGTTTATCAATATTAAAAAAATGGAAACCAAGATGAATTCCATTCCACACTATTCAGTTTACAAAATTGCAGGGGTGTATAGTCTTTAATACCAACTCTATTTATGTTGGATATGTTGAGGAGCATAGATCATTTCTGTGATCCAACAATTTTTTTTATTATTATTGTTGTTGTTGTCTTAAATCCTAATTGTGTGGTAGGAAAGACAGTTTTCCATGAAGAGAATGACAGATTTGATAAAGATTTTTTGCTTGCTGTTACATTTCTTTGAAAGCTGCAATTCTATTTCTAGTTATTCCTTGGCTAATGACAATTTTAGCCTCAAAGCCAGTGAACCAGTTTGTGACATCACCTATGGAGGCTTGAGAAAAGGTACTGTATAATTCTACGCAACATGGCTTAAAAGGTCCATAGAGAGCATCATCGCAGGCCCTAGAAAATATTGTAGTTTTATAATGGTATTACGGTGGTTGGCTTTCAGAGAATAACCCATGCCGCCGCTTCTATGGCTTTTTTTCCCCAACAGACAAAATGATTGAGAGGATAATATGGGGAGGATGGCAACATATGAGGCACTCAGCATTATTTAAAAGAGTTGGTTAGCAATGTTCTGGGTTTCGGGCATAAAATATAAAACCTTAATCAATTTGAGATGTGACAAAATATTTCCAGTCATATTTGTTGGATAGAAGATGCAAAAATGGACATGACTTTAAATATATATTTAAAAAAAATATTATTTTTCACATGGAGAAATGTTGGTGCCTCACCAGAATTGAAGCATACTTCTTTTAATACATTCCATGTTTTAAAACAATTTAAAAACTAGACAGTGTGTCTTTAAGAGGGAGAAATTGAATAAGATCATAAGACAGAGCATCTTCTGTTTTCTGGAGTGTGGAGATAAAATGATTTGGACAAATTCACGCAAAGGAATTAATCCTGTTAGGCTCCTTCCAAGATCCTTGAATCCCAAAACTGAAAATTGTAGGTGTATCACCAACGCATCATCTTCTTCGCGCCTCAAATGGCTTGCATTTGTATTGCTTTCCAGTTCTGGCATGTTCAATCCAAGAAAGATAATGGTAAGCCTGAGAAACGGAGATCGAGCAACTATAAATATGGATAGAGTGAGTTAAATACTATATGATGACCTTGGATTTCATGTGTGGCAAGGGAATGTGCCCTATTAGATTGTGCTGCAAAAACAGCATCCACCCGGTTGCCAAAGGGAGTTAAATAGTAATCCTGCAGGTGTTCAAATTTGACAAAAGCAGATTTCCTTGTCCTTCATAACTCCTCTGATGGGAAGCATCTACCAAAAACCCTTTTCCTCGGTTAAGCTATTTCATCCTGTGTGGACTGTCCTTTGGTGATCTTACGAAAGCTCAAAGCCTGTGTTCATACTGATGGCATAGCGCAGCTTGTCCCGCAAAATGCTCTTCTTGCTGTAATTGGGCAGTTTGAGTAGGTTGAAACATGTGGATGAAGTGGGAAGTCTACCACCAGGCTCCTTTTTACGGATTGTGAAAAAGCCTCGCAGGACGCTGCCAAGGGTGTCGCCGGTGTCCTGGTCACAGGGAAAAAAGAAAAAAGTAAAACACAGTTCAGGATTTAAGATCATCTGTATGATCATCTGTTTCTCAAGTTTCAGTATTGTGTATAGTATAATGTCAAAAATACTTTGTAAATGTTTTAAAGCCGACGTGGTTCGCCAATCATCATCACTTTCTGTGTGTGGCTCCAGTTTTTTAACTAGGTCTACAATGTCTTCTGTGTCTTGTGTCTGTCTTGCTACCGCAACCGAGAAATTCCCCGAATACGGGATGAAATAAAGTTCTAATCTAATTTCATCATAGGGAGCCAATAAATAATGAAAAAGTACAGCTTGTGTTCTTTTATGAAACTTGTTAAAATAGTTGGTCCTTTACTGTCTCCAAATAATTGCGAGAACCGCACCTGATCATCTGACACTTCCACACAACGGATTGAAAAGGGTGGCTTGAGGTAGGCAAAACCTAGGAGAGGAGGTCTTGAGCAGCTGGTAACAAACTAAATGAGAGCAAGATGAGTTTTAGGAAAGAGTTCGAAACAAATGACAAAGATGAGAAATTGACGTACTTTGAGGAACATTGCCCGTTCCTCCGATGTGAAATCGCTGGACAAGATGTCCCACAGCCATATGATGACTCGATGGCTGCTATGAAAACCTCCGTAGTAGACCGTGTGCTTCCTAAGCCATACGAAGAGGAAAGCATCAATACTTTTTAATAGCTTGATATATGGTAATATTTTAGAACAGTGGTGTCCAAACCTCTCTGTTATTTATTATACCTCAGAGAGAAAAAAAGTTTTGGACACCCCACCCTGAAAATGATGAACACATACTTGAGGTCATCCAAGTCAATTTCAGCGTTGTCTCCCGAGATAAGACGCTGAACCTCGGGTGTGGAAAACATGTGCAACCATTCCGGGTTGATGATGCTGCGAAAGCCTCGGATGAAAGCTGCGGTTTGCTCTTTAATCTGAGTGTGCATCCGGAAGTGAGCCATGAGGTGGATGTAGCTGAACCTGCACAGTGAATGACTCCAATTAGAATCCCATTATTGACACTAAAAACTTGAATAATGATTGACATACTTATTTTCATTGGTGACTGGTATTGTCTTCCCTCCAGGTATCAACTCGTGGCAAACTAACTGTATGATAAAAATGCAGTAAACTAACATTAAAAATATTGTGTACAACCTTATAGGTATTTTTTTCCATTTTTACCTGTCCCATTACATCTTCATCATAGGATAACGAAAGTCCAAGGTCTCCCACATCTCCATCAAAACGCTGTAAAAAATGTAAACAGTGGATATTTTGCAGCAACATAGAATGTACAGCAATTGTGGGAATATAATGTGGCAAATGGCAAAGATGCCTGAATTAAGATTTAACTAATTCACTGTAATTGACAATCACAAACGTCTTATAATTGTTTTTATTTGTAGGATTTTCCAATATTTTGCTGTATTTTTCAATGTAATTTCTATATTTAGTTTTAACTAGATTTTATCAGTATGCTATTTTAATTACTCGTGTATTAGTTTAATGCTTCATGCATAGTTGTTAACAGAAAATGAAAGCATTAAATGGTATATAGGCTTAGTAAACCTTGATGGATGTAAGGTTCTTGTAAAACTCAGAATCCAGCGATGGCAGCTCATCAATGGAGCTGTAGAAAGTGCTGTGATGATGACCCAAAACTTGACTGAGGAAGAAGGAGGCAAAAGGGACATCCACCACAATGCCCTATGAAAAAAAGAAAACACACGCAAAAATCCCAGTGTGCCAGGAGGAACACAAATTCTTGGGATAATTAGTTACTAGGAAATGCTTCAACTACCTCATATATGGCTTTCCCCAACATCTTCCCCACAAACTCAAAGAGCTGCAAATGGTTCTCATGGATGTAGGAAGTAGGTGAAGGATACAGCCTCTCATTTCCACTCGTGGTCTGATAAAACACAAAAAAGGAATAAGTACGACTACAATAAGTATTTTGTTCACAAATACTAAGTTACCTTGAACAGGTTAAGAGCAGGGTTGAAGACTTTTTTAATGATCTCTTCTAGAAACTCTTTAAAAACACCATCCTGGTCGATACCGGCTTCATCCACTCCCAAGTCGTTCACAAACTTCACCCGAATGACACCTTTTATGGAATTGACAGGTAACCGGCGCAGCTGATCGTAACCATCCTGACGTGGGAGACTTTTTATTAGGGAAAGCCATGACATTTGCCATCAATCCATCTGATTTGTGTCCATACCTCTAACATGCGTGAACGGCGAATTGTAATATGGGTGACGTGTGGCGAGGCAGAACTGGTTTCTATCAACCCGAGGCTCTCTTTCTCCTTGGTGACAATGTTCCGAAACAGCAGCACTCTCTAAAATGACATGGCAGGAATACATTGTACATCGTCATAGAAATTGAAAACATCCATCAATGCATCTTCTGACATTCATTCTTTGCCAATTTTAAAGCCAGATAAATCTATACATTACCAATATAAAATGACAAAATGACTCACATTTTTATGAGGAATAACATGTGGGATATATTGCAGTAACAGCTGGGCCCTTTTCTTGCCTTTCTCAAGCTCTTGGAACAACAAACTTGGTTTCAAGTCCCTGAAAACAAGAGATGCAAAATAAAAAAGGAGAATTGTAGTGAGCCCTGCATATTAGAGACAGAGACACATTTTGAGTTTTTATTCACTTGCGTAACCAGTGGTCATCCTGGGTAAATCTTCGCCTGCAGTCTCGTTCATAAAGGACCATCAACCAGCCATGAACACTGTGGAATAAGTCCAGTTTCTCCCCTTTGGCATTCTCTGAAGAGAAAGAATTTCTTTCAAATGACCCATTTTCATGGCTCTTCTATTGGAAACCCATTTTGATTAGATTTGTGCACTTAACTTTTTCATGCAATATCGAAGCAGTTTGAATTCAACATCGAACAACAACATGCGCTATTAAATGAATGTAAAGACCTAAAAACTGACCTAGGATACCATCCCATATCATTTTGTACACAAATGTGTTAAGAAATGATGAGATTGTATTGAGCTCCTCTATCTTGAAAGAAGTTTGTTCTTCATAGACTTCAATGTCATCCAGAATTCTGAAATCCATAAAAAAAAAATAATAATAATAATGAACAACACCAATTCAAAACCGTGAAATAAAAGAACGCGAGCGAAATTACGTGATGAGGTGGCGCGAACAGTCGCAGAAGAGCATGAGCATAGCGAGAAGCTGCTTGGACTCTTCCGTATCATTGTTGAGACATTCCATGAAAAGCTTCAGGCCTCCTTGCGGGCCAAGCTCACAGATAAAAGCCCACAACTTGGGCAAAAGATCATCAAGGTGTGTCAGACCTGCACGGAGGGAACACAATATGATAACTGTCCCTATTTAGACATTTCAAAAATATTTCAACCAAACATTTCCTGGCCCGTGTACTTACCGGTCAGAATCTGAAGGCGTATTTGCGTCAATGTGGATAGAGCAGTTTGGTAGAGCACGCAAATGCTGCACACTTTCTGAACCTCAGCAGAGTCCACTCGCTTTCCCCCGACGGGCTTCAAAATGTTTCGGACCGAGGCGGACTTTTGAAACGCTCGCTTAAAGAGGCCTGTCGGAAGAAGACGGCAATTGACTCTTGAGTACATTTCCTTTACTGCTGACATGTAAACAATGCAAACAGATTTGGATTCATGACATACTTTTAACAGGCAGGTTATTTTGCGATGTGCTAGGTTGCGCAGATAAGGGAGTGGGGTCCTGACTTTCTAGCTTCTTCGAGAGGACGTCGCTGAACAGAGTACGGATGACAGGCACACCCCACAGATACTGCAGTTGCTTGGTGACCAGCGGCATTGATTCGTTAAGACTAAAAAAATGGAGAGACAAATAAATATTAAATAGATACTTGAAGAAAGGTCAGACATGTTCACTTACTGGCCACAAAAAATGGTAAATAGAATAGTTTATGTGCACTGATATTGTTTTAACAGCAAAAATCCCTTCTAATCTTTTGTTTGCATAAACTATAAGCAGTTTAAATTTGGTTGTTAATAGAATGTAATGAAAAAGAAAAACGTTAGTATGATACAGTGCAGTTGGAAACCACTCTAAGTGAGGGCAAATGCATAAAATACTTTAATATTTTTTCAACATTCTGTACTGAGGCAGTCCTATGCATCTTGTTGATAATGATGAATTTAAAGAAATACATCAAAATTAATTTTGTTGTTTTTTTACTTGGTTCAAAATGCAAACTAAATGTGTAATGTTTTGAGAATTGTTTTTTTTTTATTCTTGCAGTTTGTTCTATTTCCCTTAAAAAAAACAATAAAGGTGAAAAAGACAATAAACCTACCAAGAACATCTTTCTCTATTACTCACCCATAATCAACATTTTGAGAGAACCAGCCCAAGACCGGGTGCCAGTGGGTGAGATTTGACTTTTTTTGAGACACATATCTCTGACAGTAGGATAACATGTCAGTCAGGTCCTTGACAAAGCGATTGGTCTCCTCTTCAATGATCCGCTCATTGAGGAAACCCAGATGAATTAAGTTACCTCAATTAACACAGGCAAGAAATGACATTATTTTCTTGGTTGAACAGCATTAGCTAAAAGTATATATTTTTTTCCTACCGTACCAAGTAAGCAGAGTGTGTGGCTCCCCTCAAGACACACACAGATATCGGAACACTGCTCCTCTCGGCTTAGAAACAAAATAAACTTCTTCAAAAGGCCATGTGTCTGGATAGAAGTAACACACTAGAGAAAAAGAAGCAACATTACAAACTCCATATGTAGGTATGTTGATAAGCCTGTTATACACAGATGACTTGCTACCTCTGGAGTGAGCGTACACAGGTGCGACGTCACAGCTGGAACGGACATGATGTGAAGGAGGAATGATCGGAGAAGGTTGTCTGAGAAGTGAGCAGCGATGACAGGTCTGATTCAACCAAAGGAGAAAGGAACAATTTGTATCAATGTGCCATTTCATCACCCTTTAAACACACGTTCATCTCCCCACCTTAGCGACAAAGTAAATATTGCTGTTAAAGTGCCTTTGGAGAGCGCTGGTTTCGAACGAGCCAAGCCGCTGGTCAGCAAGATCTGACAAGAAGAGATAAATGGCGCATGTTGAATGGAAACTAGAAACGAAAACAAATGCATCTGTCCAAAATGATTTTGTTAGTGAGTGAAAAATACCTGTAGTGTTGAATAAAATCCCTTTTGATTGAGATAACCCATGACATTCTCACAAATTCTTGTCAAAGCAGGTCGCAAAGCTTCTCCTAAAACAAAAAAAGATGGACAAATATGTTATGCACAAGGAATGAACTCTTGTCTGGTTTGAAACTTACCCTTCCCCCTGACTATTCGCCATGTTGATGTGTCCGTAAATGTGACCAGCATGGTGAGGTACAGCGTTACCAATTTATTATCCTGCATTATATCAGGCTGGAAATAAAAACAAAGTACATCATATGATTAAGCACCTTGAATATTTTGCTAATGGATCTTTGGGCCTTAACTAACCTTTAGGTTTTTCAATAGTTGACAGCAGGTCCACAGCACATCTTTAATCTGTTTCAACCAAGGGATTGTAAGATCTTTGGACAGTGCCAAAGACACATACCAAACCTAAGAGTCAAAAGTGGGAGAAAAATCAATACTCACACTTGAAGTAGTTTGGCAAATAAATGAAGATGAAAACACTCACTTTAGGCTCATTTTCGACGTCCATGCTGGCAAGAATAGCCCGACACAGCTTTTCAAACCGCTGTAAAAAAAGTAAAGAAAAAAAAACCATTAATGCAACCAGTAACTTGCACAATCAAATACGAGCTAATCCAATTTTCACATAATACTCCTTGATTTTGAGTTTGTGGTTTGTAGTTATGTCAAACTAAGGATTGTTTCCTGAACTCCGTAAAACTATTTAATAAAAATACAAAAAAAAAATAGGCATTGTTGAACCGTGGTATTTTGAACAACTTGTGTATTGGATAGAACTGTGTGCACGTGATTTTTTGATATGGTTCCACTCCTATTGCTCAATAACATGATGGCCAAAACCCAATTACCCAAACTGAAGTTACAAAAAAATCCCAACATATTTTGTTGCTTATACTCACCAACTTATCCTCCGAATGGAAGATGAATAGTAATTTACGAGCAATTTTAAAAATGGAAAGTGCATTTCTTCTTGATGTTGCAGTGGAGGACTCAAAATAATCATCAACATCTTTCCTGCAAAAACAACAAAGCGAAAAAATGTCAAAACTATGACTGCGAGAAGAAATGTTTGTCTTGCAATGAACCAAAATATGCATAACCTTATTTGCTTCTGGAGTCTGCAGCGACATAGAAATCTTCTGACCAGAGCTTGCATGAGAATTGCAGCTCTCTCCTTGTCTTTATAACCTTTCCTCTCTTCTCTAGCCTGCCTGGCTTTATCCAGGAACTCAGACTTGGAGCTTTGAGGAGCACTAAACATCTTACACCCTGAAAAATATTGCATTAATCTCTCATAAAATGGTTAAGTCCCATTAAAATAGACATGTTGGTTCTGATGTCTCCTCCCAATGCTCACCAGTGCTGCAGAACTTCTTGTCTTAAGATGTTATTTGGGCCTGAAGGCTCATCTGGTGCTATAACCCCGCAGTCATTTCGTTGCTTTGAGTAGCAGCAGTAAAAAATGTAAAATAATGTTGACTAAATCGTCATCTCTGGATAAATGAGCAATACATTGACAACTGATCTGATGGTTAGCATCCACGGCTAGTTGGAGGCAAATCTGCGTAAAATTCGTCACGCAGTCGAGCTACTCACATCGTTTTGTTTGTATTTTCCATCAGTTTAAGATTAAGGATCATCTTTTGCCAATGTCAGTCTCAAAAAACAGGAATTTTAGATCACTTTAACATGTAAACAATGAGAGACGAGTTGAACACGACCAGAAAACATTAATCTAAAGGTGTCGCATGGAAAAGTTTCCGGGTAGCAAATACATTTCTACAACGTAAACGAGGATAAATATGTATTTCATTGATTTACATCATAAGAAAAATTCATCCAATCAACCCGATTTTAAAGGGTGGCGATCATGCCATTTGTTTATATAAGTAAACGCTTGAGGACATCCCAAACAAAAATAATGTAGCTGTGCCTTTAAGGAGTCAAAAGGAATGTTGACGTCATTCTCATCTGGGCAGCCATGAGCCGGAAGGAAGTAGCCGAACGCTGACGTACGTTAGCAAGATACCTTTTCCGAGTTTGTTGTGGTTTCTATGGTAAATATCATTCCGATTTCATTCCCGATTTCCTTAAATTGCTAACAATACGTTTGTGTAGAAAACGTGTTATTTCATACGGTTGTTTGAAAGATTTTTGGCGTGTGTTTAAGCACACAAATAGCATTGATAGCAATAGCAATGATTTGATGATTCCATTACTTTGGTTTGCTTTGCACTTTAGTTTGCGCGTTCGGATTTCCTTCTTCAATTAAATTTGTTCATTATTCAATCGCTCGACCAAGAAAATGGTGATTCCAACGCAATTTTCTGTTCTCTAAAAACAATATACGTTTGTGATTATGGGTGTCGATGATCTAATTTTTGCATGCGAGTCTTAAGTCACCTGATTTAGTAGATCTAGCGATAACGAATCACGATTATATATAGTATATCGAGAATGCATATATAGAAAGGGAATGAGAGCAACAAAAGGTTTTAGTTTTTTCCCCTAAATTGAACAGCCAAATAATTCAGGGTGAGGATTTGGGGTACAAAAGATGTATGAATAAATTTATATACAAAATAATCTAATGGGAGCTATCTTAGTTCTGATTTTCATCACAACAGTGTTATTTATGTGTATGGGTTTTTTTGCACTATTCTTATGGTGTACTGGACTATATTGTTGCCTAAATCATTCACTGCCATTGAAATATTCACTGTGTGTTACCGTTGGTCAATTATAAACACCTATTAACAGCAATAGATCTCCAAACTATTTGCATCCAAAGAGTTGATTTTTAACTACACGCATTAGTGGAAGCCTTATCCTGAAGTGAGACTTGTCTTAGGATCTGATACAATGACAGTAACAGGAAACAACCGATAATTGTGTAATTTCCTTGTCATTAAGGAGAAAAAGAAAACATCCGCTCACATAGGCTGCTGTGCTACATTTTTTTCTGTCTGGTTTTGTTCCAGGAAGAGATGTCAGGAGAAAGTGCCGTGAGTTCGGCGGTGCCGGCAGCTACGACCCGGACCACATCTTTTAAAGGGTCCAGTCCCAGCTCTAAATATGTCAAGTTAAATGTGGGCGGGGCCCTGTACTACACAACAATGCAGACTCTGACAAAGCAGGACACCATGCTTAAAGCCATGTTCAGTGGTAGAATGGAGGTCCTCACTGACAGTGAAGGTAAGTGGCTGTCATCCATTCCAACTGGTGCATCGCAATACATTTGAATGCTTTTAATAGGTTGGATTTTGATCGATCGCTGTGGCAAACATTTCGGGACCATCCTGAACTACCTGAGGGACGGAGCGGTGCCGTTGCCGGATAGCCGGCGGGAAACCGAAGAGCTGCTTGCAGAAGCCAAGTATTATCTGGTCCAAGGCCTCGCTGATGAATGCACAGCTGCTCTGCAGGTACTTTCTTTTAAGCCAACTCCACAGGAGTTATTTGCTCAGTCTGATTTCTTTTTTCTTTTGCCTGTATAGTGACGCTGACATGAGGTAGATTGGGAAAAAATTTGTGAGCATCTGTGAAATATAATCAATCAAACATGGGGGCATACAGGCTGACTACTTCTACCAATGCTGATGATCATTACACTGAATCGAGATAAACTTCAAAACAAAATCAAAAAAATTATATACAAAATGCACCTCACATTCCTTTCCTCCTGAAAAACTTTAATTTCATGCTAACGTACAATGATTGTGTCCATTTACATGTTAACACAACTAGCAATGGATTGCACACAATACATTTCACAGTTTTGCGAACATTAATGGCGGAGGGATTTAACATCACTCAATTTTAAACTACAATTAAAAAAATATAAAGAGTTTAAAAAAATCTATGTACATATCTGTAAAAGTAATAGAAATTGGACAATATAGAAAACTAAATGAATAAATAATTAAAACTGGGCTTTTATGGTTTGCATAAAGGCTATTCAGCTCCACCAGGTGGCAGTCTTAACTTGGTGTCTTTGTAAAGTTTTCAATTGAATTCATTTCTTATTTCAGAACAATGAAACTTATGAACCTATGTGTAAAGTGCCTCTGATGACATCTTCTAAAGAGGAGCAGAAGCTTATTGCAACTTCAAATAAGGTAGTTTAATCTAAAATTGTTTCAAACTAGGGGCATTTTGACATATTCTCTAAAGACATGTTTTTTTTTTTTGTCTTCACAGCCTACGGTCAAACTGCTGTACAATAGAAGCAATAATAAGTATTCCTACACCAGGTAAGTGCCCTTACAATCTCAAATTTTTACGCTTGTTAATAGGATTTTTAATTTCAAGGTGGCTCTGCTGTTTGTTTTTTAATTGGTTTATTCTTTCTTCCTTTTCCTTAGCAATTCCGACGACAACATGCTGAAAAATATCGAGCTGTTCGACAAGCTGTCATTGCGCTTCAACGGTCGCGTACTTTTCATCAAAGACGTGATCGGGGACGAGATCTGCTGTTGGTCCTTCTATGGACAGGGTCGCAAAATAGCTGAGGTGTGCTGCACCTCCATCGTCTATGCCACCGAAAAGAAGCAGACAAAGGTGGGCGGATCTTTTCGTTCTACATTCTTTCCTACACAAAAGTCTCTTCTCACAAGTTTTCGTACCCCCGCTCGGCTGAACTAGGTGGAGTTCCCCGAAGCCCGCATCTATGAGGAAACTCTCAACATCCTCCTGTATGAATCCCACGACGGGAGAGGACCAGACAACGCTCTACTGGAGGCCACAGGGGGCGCTGCCGGCCGATCGCATCATCTGGACGAAGACGACGAGCGTGAACGAATCGAGCGCGTTCGTCGGATTCACATCAAACGACCTGATGATCGCACGCACCACCACCAGTGACCTCACACTCGTCTTAGCCGAAGCCTCGCACCCGCACCGCACCCGTGCCTTACGCCTTCACTCGATAGCGCCTCTCTTACACATCCATTACCAGGGGACTGTATTAGCGGATAGCTGTGCAGTAATCGTGTCTTTTTATTTTTGTCATGTTCTGACTGACGGTGATGTTTGTTCACTTAAGTAGCGATCTTTTGTACTGGACTGCACAAGCTAATACTCCTCGATGGGTTGTTCACAGTAGTTTAATTGAAATCCACGTGTTGTTTTATCGTCACGAGTGGTCCTAACATTACATTCAGGAGATAAATTAGGCGATGTAAGCAGCTCCAAATGTATGCGCTTTGAAATTTGAGTTAAATGCACATTGAGTGATTCAAGTGTTAAGAATGAACAGGCCACGAGATGGCCCTGTTTTTTTAGACATTGTTTTTATTTACTGAAAGTTGGATGCTCTATTTCAAAGTAATACCCCATATTTTGGAGGAAAGTTAGACCTCACCTGAGGTGTTAGATGTAATTCATGAAGGAAGTTGAAGTGAACAATTGTAACCAGAGATCTCCCTGGCTGCAACCAAGTCCTGTCAACATACGACAATTTAACAAGAAGAGAAATTAGAGCTGGCCTTAATCAGTGCATTTATTATGGAACGTTCAGTTTTGCACACTGTTACAAATTGATAATCACCCGTAGATCTATTGTACAAAAGTGGACAAATATGTATGTTTTATATTTATACTCATTAAACAAATTTCTATAAATGTATTCGTCTCTTGTTTCAGTGATTGTGGATATTTAAAAAGTTATTGCAATTGTTTTCCATATGAGTGAATTAAAAAAAAAAAGGCGACGTCTTGTTGAAGTACTATAATATAAATTTAAAGATTGAGTGCATGATGTAATTCATGAGATAGACCCTTCTGTGTATTCTGCAACTTGGGGTTCTTCTGAGTAAAAATCCAGAGATCGCCGTGTTACCTCGGCCTAGCCCGAGTGGCAACCTGAAATCAAACAGATGTTACGCTAGGCTTAAACAATAAAAGCATTGCCAGCTGATAAGTGAACTAAGTTATCTTGTCACAGTGAACATACCACCATCAGGTGTCCATTCTTGGCCTTGTACACCATTGGCTCCGGGCCCGTGCTGAATTCGACCACGCTCTCTTTCCCGGGTTGAAATTCTATCTTGATACTGCATACCAGGACAACCATGAATGTTTTGATTAGTGTACACTTACAGTCTCAATCTGAATGTACTCATTATTTTTTGATTTACCTGCCCTGAACCACTCTGACCACATTCTGTTTGTTAGCAATAATACTGAGTTTGGTCACCAGCTCATACAAGTGGCTGCACTGCAGTACAAGATCTCCCTGAAAGAATAAGGGATTGTTTTTTTATATTGTAAATAGGAATTAACTGTGTAGTTGTGTACCTTCTCTTTGGGGTCTTCACAAATGACGTGTAACACAACGATGCTGTCTGTCAAATTACTGATGGAAATCCCTAAAATGGGAAATAGCGCATAAACCTAAGAAGTGAAGTTTTTCTAAATTATTTTTTTAACTCTTGTTGATTAAAGGCTAGAATGTCATTGTCTAAATTACGATTAAGGTACCACAATACAAAGTCAGGGCTGGCAAAGAAGTAGTTTGTGTTGTGTTGGTGTCAAGAAAATGAACAGTGGCACATTTGACCTTTAAGGGCAGTGTAAACAATCCTTTGTTTGATCTTTGCCTCCTCAACCATATACGCTGCCGTACGCGTGAAAATGAGCTGCCGGGGCCTGGTTTTGAAACCGTTCCTGTCATATTTAATCATCGGAACGCTGTACTGCAAAAAGGCAAGTTCACGGTAAGGTGGGTTTCATGAGTCACTTGTGTATTAAAAGAAAAGAAAACACATTGGCTCACCTTGATTTGCTCATTACGAATCATTTGCAGGACCTTTACATGAATGTCTTCTTCACCTAAAAGAAAGGATGATTTAAAGGTATTATTTAAGAGTTTCCCGACATAGCCTTCAGTCCCATTCATTTACTAAAACAGTGATTTTTCTGACATTTTAAAGCAATGACCACATCCATTTTTAGTACCATGGACAGCAACAAAACTTTCAATAATGTTTGGAAAGATGCTTTGATTGATGGAGTAGTGCAAAGTGTTTTTAAAGTATTTATTTCACTTACTGATTCTGGTGTCCAGAAAAGGTTGGGCCACATATTGAGGATAACTTTCCTTTTTCCCTTTAAACATTGAGCTTGCAATGTATTTCATCTGGAGCTAAAAAAGGGATAGGCAAATACAAAATGAAAAACAATTATAGGTAAAAAAATGAATCAAAAATGTTTGATTAGGGTCACCTGTGTTTTTCTCTGTGGTGTAATTCCTCTAACATATTTCCGCACCATGAGACGGTAGTGCAATTTACGAAGTATTTCTGAGGTCTGTACAAGGAGAAAAAAAGCAAAAATGTAATAAACGCATTGAGAAAACTCTACACGTTGTTTTTGTCTACCTCGGCCAACACGTGAGGTGGAGACAGCCATGTGGTTTTATCCAAAACAGTTTTTGGCAAGTTCTTTTTTAGCCTGTTGAGGTAATTCTGTCTGACGAAAGCCAAATATTCAGAGTTATCTGTGACTTTTGCCTGACCTCTAGTCAGGTAACCTTTGATAAATCTGAAAATAAAGTCATTTCTAGATTCGATTCACTGCCCTCGATGAAGGGATTCTGAGCGAGTATTCTTACTGTTTAATGACTTTGACTGCCCACGCTCGCTTGTCTCTCTCCTTTCTTGCCTGAACTCCTCGCCAGCAAGTCTCAATCTTTGTGGCTGCGGACATTCAACATAAAAGTGGGATCAAATTCCTTAGCTGTGAATGTGAATTACTAGTTACTTCAGTAAGCCTTTTATTTACCGGCCTCCTTCTGTTTTCTGAATTCGCCCTTTGCCCGGTAGCCTTTGTATTTGGCCTGGAGTCTTGTTGCTGAAATGTCGATTTGACAATTGAACGAGGCCTGGGTGTGAATAATTGTGGCTCTGCACTCACCCAGTTGATGTTTACACTTTTCAAAAGCGTCCTCGGTAGCATATAGGGTTCTCGGATGGCGGATGAATATTTTCGTCCTTAAAAATATCAAAACAATTTTAAAAGGAGAGTGAACACATTTCCCAGTTTAATTTCACCTCTCAAGGTGCTTCATTATACGTATAAGTATAATGGGGTACATAATGGAGCACACAACAGTATTTTCTCCCCCATTATTTGACTAAATGACATTGGCTATATATCTGTTGAGAAAAAAATCATTCTCCAGTACTTTTTAAACTACATAAAGGATAAAAATACATCTTTTCTTCCTAAAATCTAAACTTGGATGAGGCAATTTTTCTCACCTTCCCATTTTGTATTCAATTGGAAAATAGCCTAGGTGTTGAACCAGCACCAAAACTCCATCAGCAGGCTCTCCTCTCCAGTGCGGCCACGTGGCTGGGCACAGAGCTTTATATCTACAAGTAACAGGTAGATTCATCAGCATATTGTACGCTATATTAGGATTTATGGATCTGTCCTATTCATCATCATTTCATACCGCTGCAAAAAGACATCGTACTTCCGTCTGTAAGCAAAACCAGCACGTCTGACTCTCAGGTGCTGCATCAGGCCAAGATATTTAATCTGGTGTTTGATCAGTGCTTCGTCAAACTGCCCTGGTTTATAGTAGGACATTAAGCAAAACGCATAAGAGAAAAAAGTAAAAACAAAAGAGAAATTGGAGGTTTTTAAAAGAAAAAACCTGCGAAAAAATACCTGCTTTCCTGGACTCATTGGATTTAAGGCAACGTATGTACCATGCTTCTTTGGCAACGAGGATCTCTGTCAGCTTCAGCAGGCTGCTCTTAAATTGGGTGGCCACCTGTACGCAGAATGTGATTGAGAATAGAACGGTTCATCTGTCAGGTGCACGTGGCACCTTGAAGATGAAGCCTTGTCATTGGGAGTTGTGACCGTTGGAGAATTTAGCGGCCAAACTCACCGTTTCTGGTCTCCGCCTGCTGTCTGGGTCCGTGCAGGAGAAGCACTGCCTGACAATGCTGTTTTTGGATTGACTTATCAGCTGGGTGAACAACATAGAAAGACATCATTTGTTGCATTAGTAATCGTCTGCGTGTTTAAACTCAAAACGATAGTTCGGCCTTCAAGTTCTATACTCACATCTTTAATATTTTTATATAAGAGGTCGTTGTTTTTGTCCAAAAAACCTTAATGACAGATAACCAAAAATAATCACTTGCTCTGTAAAGGGTTAAAAAAAAACAAGGGTTGATAGGTAGGTTCTGCTTTAATTTACCCACAACACAATAGGTGACCTCTCCAGCATAATGCAATAGACGAAAATCTCCTCTCTCCAGCGTCCTTCGTGTTTTTTTGTCTGCCAACTTGTGACTGCACAACAAGAGAAAGTCACCATTATCTCACTAGATCAGGTTTAAATACTAGTACATTTGAAAATATGATGAAAGCGTAGTAACGAAACACTGACAAGTAAACATTAGACATGTCAACTCACGAGACAAAGTGAGGGTGATTCCCCATTTTCTCCTCCAGTCTCTCCAGGAAGGTCAGGTCTGTAGCTTCTCCTGGCCTCAGGCACTCCTCATCCTGCCAAGTCAGAACCATTAGTCAGCAACAATTATCCACCGTCAAGATTCAGGATCGTAGATGTATCCATGCAAACTCAAACCAGGATTGATATAATTCCTCGGTGTCTCTCCTCCACGAGGTCACAGATAATCTTGTTATTGAAGAACTGCACCGGCTCCCACTGAGGAGAAAAAAAAAAGTCAAAATGGAAAAAAAACTCCACTGAAGAGCAAATCAAAGTTATATTTTTTAGCCTAATACTACTTCAATATCCTCTGCCTCGTATTCTTCCTGCTCTGACTTGAGTGTGAGCTGGATGAAAAGTTGCTGCAGCTTCTCATTGCAGTAGTTAATGCAGAATTGCTCAAAACTGTGGAAAAAAAACAAGCAAAACCCAAAAATCTAATCCGTTTTAGCTGGGTTGGCTGGCAGCATTCTTGGATGTACATCTCAGCAAAACATAAATTAAAGTATCCACATTACACAAGAAGGATTTAAAAAGAGACATGCCTGTTGATATTAAAAACCTCAAAACCGTAAATGTCCAAAAGTCCAATGACAGTTTTCCTTGAAGGATCCTGCAATTAAACAATAATAACAGTAAGCTGTTGCCTATTGTGACACTCTGTGCTTTTAATATCTCACAGTGTTCTCCATAGACTCATTAATCCTGTTGACCAGCCAAGTGAAGGTATGTCCGTATATAGCTTTAGCCAGGGCATCCCTCACATAGATGGCGTGATCTAAACTAAATGGACTGAGTACCTTGAGGGGAAGTCAAATGTTAAGGAGTCAATAATAATATTTGTATTGTGGAATAATTTGATTAAGGCTTAATAAGAACAATCCTGGTACACACCTGGTCTGTTTTAGCTTCAATCTTTCTGTAAGTGAGACCTTCTTGCAAACTGTGAGCATCGACCGCAAGAAGCTAAAATAAAATGAAGTTGGATTTATTTATTTATTCATTGGTCTCTGTCCTTAAAAAGCTTTCTGTACATTTCTTACATTGGAGACCCAGCGCAACTCTGCATTTTTGTTGTTGAGCGTGGCGTGGCCTTTAATGTCAGGTTCAAACTTGACGTTGCCCAGGTGAAGAACACTCGCCACAATCCCAAACAAGTGCTGTACACGATTTACACGACCATTAAAGCGATAACTCAACGTTAAAGCATCAGTGACTCGACTTACATTAGTTTCAGTTGCATCAATGTCGAAAACTTCAAGAGCATTTTTAACTGTCTTCCAGTCGTTTTTGTCATTAATGGAAGGCACAACGGCGCACTCTCCCTGTTGGAGAAAAGACGACAACAGCTTGCAAAGTTACGGTTACTACGCAGCAATATAGATAATATTATTGCACATACTTGTGTAAGGTAGCTGTAACGCTGGCAGCCCCTTTCAAGGCCCAACTGGTGCAACAAGTCCTCTTCTCCCCCTTCTAAAAGTTGGTAGAAAATATGAAAGTTCCTCTCTCCATGGTTCTGATGCACCACCCTTGACTTCTCAAGCAGGTAATTCAAGATGTGGCCACCAACTGCATCCCCCTATTGGACATAAGAGAAAGGTATCAGGTTCTCCTGAAATTACCACAGACATTTTGCATGATGTCTATTATTAATTAGAAAACAGAAGTGTTTACAAATATATGGTTATCTACTTAAGACTGGTTAAATATAGTTCTCATTATCTGCAGTATACATGCTGTTTTAAAACACTGAGAACTAATAGACGAACCGAATGACATCCACGTTATTGACGACGAACAAGTGTTCATTTACCCCTCCCAGGCCAAATTGTTTAGACATCTTGTGCCTTCAATCCGTGCCACTGAGCTAAATTTAAAACAATGTGTTGTATCACAGTCTATGAATTAAACTCCTCTTACCTCGCCATCAAACTGAATGTCCATATACTTCCCAAAGCGGCTTGAGTTGTCATTTTTCAGTGTTTTGGCATTTCCAAAAGCCTGCAGAGAGACACAATGACATCAGCCATGCAAACTTTACCCGTCTTGGGGAATTTCATTACAGCATAATACAATAGCAAGACCTCCAGGACTGGGTTGGACATGAGCATCTTGTCTCTGACAGTGTTCAAAAGAGCAGTACTCGGACAGCTGACCGCATAATACTGTAGAATCTTCTTGGAGGCCTCTGTCTTCCCCGCGCCACTTTCTCCTGAGATCAGGATGAAGTGATTGCTGAACTCAGTCAGCATAGTGTGGTAGGCGTTGTCGGCAAGCGCGTAGCTGCAGTAGTTTCAAAGTTAGGTGATGGATAAACTGCAATTATAATATTACTATATGTTCTTATTTAATGCTCACATGTGAGGTGGAAGCTCAAAAAAGTTCACCCCCATGTAGACGTCCATTTGTTTCTTGTTGTAGATATCCAACTCCTTATAAGGGTTTACAGACACCAGCAAAGTACCAATGTAGGTCTAGAAGGAGTCAAAAGTGGCTGACTAGTGATATGAATTAAAAATATATACATAATGGAGAGTCTGTATGCCACTCACATAAATGAGATCCTTGCTGTAGCGTTTCTTAAGATTGTTGAGGAAGGCTGCTTCCGAGGTCTCATCCAGGAGAACAAAGTCTTGAATTCCTACCTGCTCTCTAGCATTAAGAGCACCTTCCATGTCCATCTCCACCTGTGTAACACAGCAGAATTTATTGTCAATTGTTTTAAAATTGATAAAATAATATTTGACAAATCTTTTGATGGGAACGTTGGTCCTCCAACCAACATGGCTGCCCTGAAGTCATTTGGGTTGGCACTGTCAATGTCTGCCAATCATTTTCAGCAATGTCTGGCCAAGTCATGGAAGCAATTACTCATATATATTCAAGTGGATATGAAGTCATTTAGTATTAAAAAGACAGAGATTTTTTTTTAAATGTGGTTTTCAACAATATTGTTATCAGGAACAAATAAAATATTATCAGTGCCACACTGGTAAAACGCAATTGATTGTGGCAAATGTATCCAAAACTTAAATCAAATAAAGGCCACTGAATTTAATTGAATCAAATCGTTGTGAAAAGAGTCCATTTGGTGTATTGTATTGTATGTATATGTGCATGTGGCACAATTTTCTGCAAGTTCAACAATGCAAATCAATGCGAATGACAGTTTGAATGGTTTCACAGAGCAGAACAGATCTAAAAAAAGAAACATGTTGCCTCTTAGTTCTAATGAGTTCACAGGTTGAGAGGTCTGATGTGGCTTTGAGCCAGACTGAAGCAATCACTACATTGAGATTGGTCACCTCACGTTTCCTCAGGGCCGATGCACCAGTCAAACACATTGAACTGAGCAAATAAGACTTGAGGCCCTCCCACAAAACAAAAACAAAACAAAAAAAGAAAAACAGCGGCACATTCAATACGCGTAGTGGGAAGAATTCCACCAATCTGTTTTGCATTCTCAACACCAACACGCGGACCAAAGGTTTTCACGGCTTTTGTTGGTTTCGTATTTTCTCCTCCTCTCTTTTAGAATCAGAAATCCTTTGATTCTCAATTCTCCCTGTAAAAACATTTAAAAAAAAAAAGATAATCCAATGGATCTAATTGACACAAAGCCCCCCAAGTCCCCTCCCATCCTTCGCCTATGGCCCTCATTTCTTCTGAGAAAGGTCGAGTGTTTTTGTCCTGTAAATACCACGAAGCAGAGACAAAAAAGATGTCTTTAAAATGCAGTCTACAATCCATTACACATATTCCCCCTGCATATCCATTCAGTAATTATTCATTAGAAAACATTTAACGTCACAATGAATTTCACACTAGGCAGTCGAAACACAATGAAGGAGATTTGGCCTATTTTGGGCTAAGAACTTGCAGAAGGGGGGCTGTACAGAGGAAGGGTGAAGGCGAATGCTGGAAGGGGGGTGCAGTATTTGTCTGATGTGAGAAGCTCTGAAACAGGGCCGTGTTGAGACAACGGGGCAGACTAAATAGTGCAGTAACGGTCTGTGCCCTGCTGCTTGCTGTGACACTCATTTAGTGTGCCCTGAGGGGGAACAATAGAGGCTTGTTCTTCGTTATCCTGTGCTGTAATTTGGACTTCATTATTTTTGCTTGGGGGCCCCTTTGGTAGGAGAGAGGAGGCTAGTCAGATGTTTTTTTTTCTTTTTCCACATCAGCCTCCACACCCTTATATGCTCTCGCCTCTTCTCCGGGACAATACCAGTGAAACGCCTCCTCCCCTGTGTCCCCGCCATTAACCCTTACCCACCCCAACCCACCCACTTTAAGCCAATGAGACAGGTGAACAATATCATTGAAGGAAGCCTTTTTGGGACGTCAGAATCAATCTGCTGATGGGATGGGTGGCAATGCCGGTGTCTGGTATCTTTGACACCCCCATTCTTCGTGGGAAGAAATTTCTCTCGGGGCGGTACGAATGGACAATATGCTGGGACAGCGTGACTTAGAGGTCTGCCATACAGTATTACAAGTTATATCATTGACAGATAAGCTGCTCTGAAGAGGCTGATTCATGAATTCAATAGTCATGATCGTGCTAATATTTTGAGTTTTCATTTATTGTTTAGGATAGTTCTATGTTTTCGCTGGCTTTCGCAATGCTGCCTCAAAATTTAACAACGACAATAGCACGTAAATACAGTGAAGCTTCATAAGTCAGATAGAACCCAGCGTGTACAATAGTGGACTTCCAACTCATTGCAAACCAGAAGATAAAAATACAGGGCATCTGAGGAGATCATGCAAACTTGACACAGGAAAGCTGATCCAAAAAAAATATTAATCAGCATGAAAACATCAGGTAGTTGTATCACAAGAAACTACCTAGTGATTTTGAAGTTAGCGATTCAAGCAATAATCAAACATTTGCAACAGTCCATCATTATCATCATCCGGTGGGCCTTTGTCAGCCAATGTCCTTTCTCCATTAGTGGAGCACAGCCCATTGTATTGTAATTAAGAGATGTTCCCTCATCTAGTCTCGAGTGTCACTGTTGCCTAAGACTCTGTGACCTCATTCATCCAGAGGGGAGGAAGCAGTTATTAATTACCCAAATAATCCATCAACAAAGTAATGAGAAGGTTCATCCACCTGCATAAAATCAGAACATCTGTGAATGTCAAGAAATCTTCAAACCTGCATCTCCAATGTTGCTTTTTCTTCTTTTTTTGGCGTTGTCAGTCAGTATCAGAACTTGCAAACGCGTCCTTTTACAGAACGGCACGTCCTCCCGTGTCCGCTTGCATAGAGTCAGCCCGTCAAACAGTTAGTTAATGACGCCAAACGTTCTGCCATTCGGCATAGCTGTACAAGGGCTTCTAGCGTGGAGGCCTTTGCCCACACTTAGGCCACAGTGCACCAGGTCCTTAATCATTCATGTCATGGGAGGTGGAGGGACTAAGATATCTTATTCAGTCCTTACCTGAGTGTCTACTCCTATGCCGAGTGTAGCGTAACCCACCAGAAACCAGATCCAAACCACTCAGTTTCAACCCCCCAAAGTTTCTTCTTCCCCTCGTTGTATCTTGTGGGGATGTGTGCTCCATTGCATTCCAAAGTATTCCACTCCCTATACTAAGATCTAGGTATGGTTAGTGATCTTTAATTAGGTGTATATATAACAGGGACTTAGTTGTCATTTGAGGACTCAAAGAGATTGGAAAATCTTCAAGTCCAAGTTATGACATTTATACAAAACACTGGGCAGTACCATTGGTAACATTTAAACTTACTGTCAGCACCAATCTGAGAGGGTTACAAAACATTGTCACCCTGAGAGGCAAGCCAGGACGAATTAACCTTCAACTACTGTTACCTGGTAACGACCTTTAGGAACACACACACGCACACACCCAAGGAAACAGGTGTCCATTTACTTTGTTCTACTGACTCACATACAGTGGACGGAACTCTATTTCACTTGGTAATTGATTGATGAACTATTGGAAAGCTTTCAAGATGATTGAGCGCACGGGCCTATTTGAAGGGTCCAGTGTTGAGTTGTCAAGGTTACCTCGGCTTGCCCCACCTCTACCCCGACTGAGCGGTCCAGCAATGCTTGTCCAATCTTAACAAGCTTTGTGCTACCCACTGGGCTCTGATTCAGCACGAGACCCGGCAAATCCAATTACACAGGAGTCAGAGAGGTTGATTTTCCCATTATAGATTCCATGCTGGGAATGAGAGCTGATGATAACACTCACATGGCAGCACGGCTGCCCCTGCACTCTTCTCTCACTTTGTCCCCTTGTTTTTGGCCTCCCGGTCTTCCTATCTCATTCTTCTGTCAGATGCCTCCTTTCTTCGCTCGTCTTCCTTTTCATCGCTGCTACTTTCATAGTCTATTATTCGAATTTTTAAGAAGCCCGTAACAAATGATGAGCCCAGTCATCATCTTGGTTCTTAAGAGTTGTGTCAAAGAGGTTATTTGATCAAGTTGAACCGGCAAAAAGAAGAAAGATCATTTATCAAATGTATTTGCATTTTATGTTGGAAACCTGGATTCCAAATACGTACTCCAGCCAAATCCAAAGTATCTGACGGAGGGACCCCAGGGTGCCACCTCAGGGGACACCAGGTGCCAGCTGTTTGGCAGTATAGTTAACACGAGGCCTTTTAGAGAAGGCAGCCATTTTCCACTAAGTCGAGGACTTTTGCTCCAGCAGCAGTGAACCAGACTGACCCTGCCTGAGGCCAAGGGTCAACTAAAGGCCTACCATTGACTGGCCCCAGCAAACTGAAAAGGAAATAAGCCTTTCTGTGATCTTTTAGGTCATGAAGAGCAATCATTGGCTGACTGATATTGCTTGCCAACATTGCAGACTGGCCAAATGATTTGCCCATTGACTGACTCTTTCCCTTGCCTATAGGCTAGCTGAGATAGTAGAATAAAATGGTTACTTTCTGACTGACCATCAGGCTGATTTGCTAAAGCTCTGACTGACTGAGTTCAGTAACATTGACAGTAACTGAATGACTGACCAAGTAAATACAGTAGCATATTGACCGACTGACCGGCCAAGGGAGTGGTTGACTGACCAACTAACCAAATGACTGATGAACTAAAACAAATAACAAACAGATGGATTCCTAGTGGTCTGACTGATGATTGACTATGGCGAATTCCATAACTAGCTAACAAAATGCCTGGCTGACTGATTCAACTAAATACAGAAATACACTAATCATCTTGATGACTAATTTTAAAAAAAACTGTCTGAATGGTTTATTAACCAAAGAACTAACCGATCAGTAGAGTGAAAACTTTGCTTGAATGTCAGCCTGAGAGAACCCATCAACCACATCATTACCTGACCAACTGACCCATCCACGCAGCAGTTAAATGACCAACTCGCACATTGAGTGACTGCTCACTTGCTGATTTGTGCAAACAATATCTGTGTCATTTCAAAAGTCTTTAGCAGAATACTTACACTGAGTTTCATCTAAGCATGGCTGACAGAAGCTTATCCAGCCCGGGTGGCCAGAGGGTCACACTGGGTGATGTGCTGTTTTTTTTGGAAGTGGAGGGGTCTCTGCCCAGAAAAGAGATTAGAGTGGTGGGTTGACCTCATTCTCAGAGGTGCTGATGTGTTTTGAGTAAACACTCGGTGCAAGACAAAAACCCAGGCTACTAACACGAGCCAGCCCTCAGGCGGTGATCTCATTGTTTCCCCATTACTCCTAAACAGACATGAGAAGGGAAAGCTGTCATTCTTGTCACTGAGCTGCAGGAAATCCTCATGCTCTCATGCACTAGTGCAGGGGTGGACAAACTGGTCCTCGAGGGCCAATGTGGGTGCAGGTTTTTGTTCCAACCGATTCAGCAAAGCCACTTTGACCAATGAGATTTCTGCAGAAAACAAGAATGACCTGACTGCAATCAACTGATTGCACTTGTAGGACACCGTATTGGCGAATGTGTCCTTATTATGGGCTGGAATGAAAACCCACACCCACTGTGGGCAGCCCTTATTGGAAGTTTGCGTACCCCTGAACTAGTGTATCACACACAATCAAATCGCGGCTGCTGAAAATAGTTCTTAAAAAGTCTCATGACATGACTAATTAGGAAGGGTCATATTTTCTAAACTACAGTATCAATAATGACCAGCCATGCTGTATTACATTTTAACATTTTCTTGGTTTCAATTCAAAGAATATTCTATTGACAATCAGTCAAATCCTTATTTCAAATTATTTATTTTACCTAATGTTTTTCCCCTTCACACAGCCATAGTAGCAGTCTCTTATTTATATTTACATTTTTTTTTACTAATTGAGAGGTCATGACCACTGATTGCATTAATAACTCTTTTTGCATGGAATTTTTATTTCTAATATTTACTGTTGATTATTTCTTAAACCGCTTAATGTCAGCCCAACTGGTTTCCTTTTGGGATTTTTTGATAATGGATAAATGGTATATATATTGACTTAAATATACAGCTAACACAATTAACCTGGGCTTTATATCAACAGTTATTTCAAAAATGTAAAATTGTACATGCCTTGGCTCAAAATAGTTGTATAAAACACTGAAAGAGGGGGCTCTAGGACCTTGAAAATGTGCTCTGTGAGGTCTCATTTGAGTTTTTGTCCGTTACATTCATGCATGTAATTATTGATTGTCCCTTTGTAACAGCGATTCACCATCTGGGTGCTCTCCTGGGGATGCTCTCGTCCTGCAATCGCACACTTTGAAGACCTCCTCCCCTTTCAAATCCAAATCAGATAGCACATAACACCTTGCCCTCACCTTTCATTCAAATCCCCCACCTTAACTTTTTGACTTTGACGCCCACTCGATCTGAACAGAGCAGGTCTATAGTGGCGATCGTCCCTACTTCAGTGCCATTGACGACGACAGACGTCAAATCTATTTTGAATTCAATTCAATAAATTCGGACTGTGGACGTCTATCACCGTCAGTGGAAGATAGTGTGTTGATTTGAAAGGCATTTGTCGCAAGATATCTAATTGTGTGAAGTCCAGATTGAACTATGTATGTTCTTAAGTGAACCTACTCATCCTCCTCCTCCTCTTTTCTCCTTTATGCGCCTCCCAGTCTCTTTTTCCCACTCCTGAGAAGATCACCAAGCGGGAACAGCGGCGGGAGACGATCATCCTACCCCTAAAAAGAAAAAAAAAGTTCACCATCTCACACACAGACGCCACCACAAGTGGAGAATCGCATCATCTCCGACCTCTCGCGGCATTGGAATAACCTGACATTAGCATATATGGATATTTCATCCTAAATAACTTTTTTTTCACGATACAAACATACGCGATCTGGTTTCTAAATGGAAATCAAATGATTAAATATAGCGAATTTGCATAATATTAGTTTAAAAAAATAATTTTGAAATGATCGCTCCTGAAAAGTAGTAAAAACGCCAGAATTTCGCAAAAGGGTGTACGCAAATGTGCAAAGTGTCTGTCCAGAGCGATATTAAAGTAGTGAATGGAAGTGTTGGGCGCAGCTGTCAAAGTCATGGGATCCTCCTGCCGGTGGGCCGCCTGGGAGCGCCCCTTAAGTCTCCACTGCGCATGAGCGCGCCTCGGACAGCTCCAGAGAGGGAAATTTAAAAACGGTTTTTTTCGGGGGCCGCATCAAGTGCAGCACGGTGGAATACAGTAGATGCTCTCCCGGACGACCCTTTCACGCATTTTTTCCATATCATCTAAAACAGGTAAATAGCAGCAATTTTCATAGGCTAGATGAGCTTTAAGGGGATGTTTTGTTGGATGAGTAAATGGACATTTGAATGTCTTCTCCTATACTGTCTTTGTTGTCATATGCTTTTTGAGGAGACATTTAAATCACCAGGGTAACCCACATTTCAGTCCTAATTAAAAGTTTGAATTTTTAAGGTTTTTCTCGATAACAAGATGTTCACAGTTTGTTTACAACCAAAAACAAGCAATAGGATACACTATGCCTATTCATAGTTGTTTGTTTTTCGTAAATGATTGAAAAATGTGTTGGTTTGGATTTTCTTCATTGAATTGTTCAACCTAACCCTAAACTTGACTATACTTTGAGAAGTACACATTGTCTATTTCTTGCGTTTCTGCTTGAATTGTCATTTAGAGTGAACGTTAATGTATGTTTTCTGTCTGAAATTGTTGAGATACCACATATCCCAGGAAATGATAGAAGGTGGAATTACATCCAGGATGTCAGGAATAATTGAGGATGCTGGTCATCATCCATCTCCACAAGATTACAGGTAAGACAACTCATTCTATTCTTGACAATCTGCACTATGGTAACATCATGCCTCAATTTGAAGATTTCTCCAAAATTTTCTTCCACGTTATGTGAGGTATCAGCAACACATTTTCTAGCCTCATAGCAATCCGCATGTAGATTACAAATGGGGGATGTATGAAAAGAATGAAAAAAAAATCGAAAAGAATAAATGATTTTCACTCTGAATGGATCTGTCAGAAACCATCAGCTCTGTTTACACTCCTGCTGTCGGCACACGGAGAGCTTGAACCTCTCGGGCCGTCGGCTCAGGGGGAGATGGGGCGCACTGGGTCACCCCCATGCAAAAGTGGCTCCCAATTAGACAAGGACCAGAGGGGAGGGCAAGAAAGGGTGGGGGTGCGGCTAAGGGGTTCAATATTTTGTGTTGTTGAAACTCTGGGGAGACTTGGCTCGTAAACGGAGACACTAGCTCAACGTGGTATGCATCACTGATTTTGTATGCTTGCTGGTGGCATTAGAGGGGAGCTGCGGCACCCCAAAATGTTTCAAGTCCATGTTTTGGATATTTTTAGCATACAGCACTGTATGAGGAATGTGTTGTTTGAGGTCATTCTTGCGTCTATGCTCTTGGAATTTTACAAACAGTTTCTGGCATGGCCCATTTAGATGTTATTAATTCATAAAACTGTATTTAATAATAAAAAAAAGTATATGTACTATATATTTGTATACCAAATGTTAGTATTGGGGCCTACATGATCCAAAAAAGTATAAATAGTATATATTTGTATACCAAATGTTAGTATTGGGGCCTACATGATCCAAAATGTAATGTTTGTTAGGAGGATGTTTTTTAAATGTATTAACAAAAATTATTACTGGCATTATAAAGGGTCAAATTAGGCTTTGGCTCCTGATTTCTTATTTACAAATTGCAGTTTTTTTTAAATTGCATTAAAAATATAATGCATACTGTTTCTAGTGTAAAAAAAAAATAAAACATGGTGAGGAATTCAATTAGAATGCTTAATTTAACTGCCTGCTTGAAATACAAATTTTCAATTGAAATTCAAATTTCAAAATGAATGACAACATCACAGTGGACACGTGCTGCGTGTCGTCGTGTCACTTCAAAGACACATAAATCTAGACCAACCCAGGTCTGACCTCAAACTGAATCTGCTCACCCTCAGTCACTGAGTTAATTTCCTCACGTAGGATAAAAACCAGTGGGTGTATGTATAGTGCAGATAAGGGGTGTTGGGGTGTGGTTTTGGTAAGGCTGGAGGCTGGAAAGGGACAGGGAAGCAGATGGTATCCTATTTGTCCCTCTTATGTGAGGGCTGTCATTCCGGCAGATTAATGCAAGGGCCCGAGGCAAAGAAAAGAAACGACAGAGACAATCAAGGAAGGGTCTGGCCAAAACAATAGAGCCACGTGCCACTGGGCAGATTTGTCGTTTGGGACACAATAGGTGATCATTTTTCAATAGATTGGGGGCCAACTGTTGCAGGCAACATGTGCTGCTGTGCCGTCTTTCAAACCATCTCATGTCTTGTTTATGTATGATTCAGCCAATGGTGAGCACTGGGCTGTGGTCACCTGACACACTTGATTTTTTAATAGGAGGTTTGGTGTGTGTGTGTGTGTGTGTGTGTGTGTGTGTGTGTGTGTGTCGGGGGGTATGGGGGGGGGGCTGTGCGATCCCCACATGGTGAATAGTATATGTCGTCATGGCGACCCTTGTTACAAGACCCTTAACATTAAGTGTGTGCACAGGGGCGATTGAAGAGGATTCCTTTCTATTCATTCTTTCTTGCAAGGTGGTTACATAAGACATCCTGAGAGTAGTATTCATCGCTTTAGTCAAAAATCCGCTTGAAAAATTAAATTATTAAAAAATATATTTTGATATTTCAGGCGCTGTGGTCACCATAGTGGGCTGTTCAAAAGTTATAATTAAAGCTATCATTTGAGAATAAGGAAGATTTTTACGTAATGTTAGGTAAAAAAAATGCTTCATTATATTTCTTTACGATATGAATGCAATAAAACCATTTAAGATATCAAATCATAATTGGTGCTCTGTATTTTCCTTTTGACCTTAAATTAAAATTTCCATTTTCTGCTCTTCCAACAATCTTTTTTTTTTCAAATAAATGCTGGATGGGCTTTGTTAAACCCCGTCATTGCTGATTAAAACAGTCCCTGATAAATTAACACCAAGAGCTAATCTTCTTATATGCTAAATCCGACGTGGCACAACTAATACACTTACACTGGAACCCGAGCTCAAGAGCAGCTGAGGCTTCTGACTTAGGGAGATAAAATTGTTCTCGTTGAACTGCACATGGAAATGCCACCTGTGCTCTTTGAGCTGGATCTGACAGCCATGTCGACCCCTCCCCTGCTCCCCCTTCCCTTAACCCTCCTTCTTCTATCCCTCCAAAGGCTTCTGACCACGGACCCCTCCCAATTGAGGGAGGAGGACCTCCCTGGGGACCTGCAGTCTCTATCATGGCTCACCTCGGTGGATGTGCCACGACTGCAGCAGATGGTGGATGGCCGTGGTCACAGTAATGGGCCCTCCCAGGGCAGCTTGTTGGAGCAACAGACAGGTGAGATGATGGGCTGCATTTTCTGAAAAAAAATCTAAGAAATCTTCATATCTGTAGAACCTCTGCATTTTGTTTTTCCATCATTAACACTTGAACTCTGGCAAGTGCAAATTGAGAAAAAATGCAGTAATACTCAAGTTTGTGATCTCTATTTTAGACTTTAGACTGACAGCTTACTGCTACATTGTCCGACAAAGTCCGTTGGCGGTGTTCATTTCACAGACGCCTAAATTTGACAAAGCGTTGTTGTGAGTGTTAGCCTTGATGCCACTAATCAAAAACTTTAAGAGGAAACGCCTTTATCCTGTGCATCCCAGCAGCAGGACTATTAGTTATTAAACTGAAAAACAGACCATTTAATATATATAGTAGTGGAGAAACCCATAAATAAAAGCCAATATTTCCAGGAATTAACAGAAAAACAGGCGAGCCGACATTTAAACAATGCCTGTATTGATTTAGCCAATCAAATACGAGTGTCCCAGATTGCCCGGTCGCCCACGTCACATCATCAATATCCATTATTAAATTCATTTATTCTATACAGATATTACTAAATGACTGATCTGTGTCATAAGATATTAAAGAGCACCCTGTACCCCAATTTCTATCATGTGCAGCTCTGAGTAGGATGATTTTAAATATATATGTTGGCAGAAAAATAAACCTCCAATCGTTATGCAGCTATTTTATTTACGTACCGTCTGTCCTTACTAAGGTCATGGCTGAAATGGAGTCTATAGCAGCTCAAAGGTCACCAATGCATAGGTTATAATAATTCACTTCTATGGGAATTCAAAGTCCTCACTTCATCTGTTCTCTTTGCGGAGTAGTACCTGAAATGATATCCTGTTATTCAGAAATAATGCTGGATAAAAATAAATGGCTTTACCATCTTATGTATTTTCACTTCATAATGCGGGAGAAAGCCTAGAAACAAGCCCTAGCAAAAACGAGGACAACATGGAAAAGACATGTTAAAAACACTAATACAAAGACACATGAATTGATGGTTGTTTATGAGCGATATTACTGTCATCTTGAATTTCAACATGCCATTTTCCATCCTTGAAGCCCAACTGAGCAGCCTGGCCATGACAGGAGGTCAGTCTTCCATGCTCCACCTGCAAAGCAACATGCAGCCCAGCCCACTGGGAATCAGCATCATCAACACCCACAGTGGAACAGTGAGTTGGAACAGCCCCACTGGTCTGAAAAGGCTACTACTTACAGACCTAAATGGTGTGCTTTTGCTTCACAGATGTCTCCCTTCTCCATATCTGGCATATCGTCATCAGGGTACCAGTGCCCTACTTCAGTGTACCAGTCAGCCCCACAGCAGGTGTACTCACTAACCCAAACTGGACAGCAGGTAAACACACTCACGACACTCATCGAAATACGTACATGAAAATCGTCAAACAGCTAAGAATTTTAGCCAAATATTCTCTCTCTGACTGAGATGAGGTGACCGCCAGTCGCTCCATTATAAACCCATGATTAAAATTGATGCTTTAATTAACTTAATTTGATTGTACTACAATGACAGAACATCGGGAAATCTAAATTTTGTAATGGATGAATCAGATTCAATAACACATATTCCTTTCCCCTTAGTGCTCAACAGGTGGGCTGTACAGCAATGTCTCTTTCAACAACCAAAGTCTATTTGCACAACCTCACCTGGCTCCACAAGAACCAGACCTGCAGCCAAAATGTTTCCCAAAGCCCATCTACTCCTACAGGTTGGCTTTCGTGTTGCACTTGTGATACCTAAGTTCCTTCTCCCAAGCTCACCGCTGTTTTTGCAACTTATCTTTCAGCTGTTTGATTGCCATGGCTTTGAAGAACAGCAAAACCGGCAGCCTTCCAGTCAGTGAGATCTATAGCTTTATGAAGGAACACTTTCCTTATTTCAAGGTGAGCGCATTTGCTGAACTATAATCCGATAATATGACCCACTCACTCTCACTGTTCTTTCTTTACCAGACAGCGCCAGACGGATGGAAGAACTCAGTCAGACATAACCTATCTTTAAATAAGTGTTTTGAGAAAGTGGAGAACAAGACAAGTAGCTCCTCCAGGAAGGGCTGCCTGTGGGCACTAAATCCGGCCAAGATTGACAAGATGGAGGAAGAGATGCAGAAGTGGAAGCGCAAGGATCTTCCAGCTATCCGACGCAGTATGGCTAATCCAGGTTGGGGACTAACCAACTTCAAATTCAATTGCTAACTAGACAAATTAGTAGTAGTCTCATCGCGAAACTAAGCACAAAAAATACACTCGAGGGAAAGGAATGGTAACTTAGGTATACATCCTACTTGGGATTTATTCACTGGTCATATTTTTTGCAGATGAGCTGGACAAACTGATAACAGACCGCCCTGAAAACTGCAGACGGAAGGTCATCGAACCGGTCATGACACGACTGCCCAGCTGTCCAACGGGCCTCTCTCTGACGGCCCAGATGCAGCGTCCCCAGCCCATCGTTACCCTCTCGCTGCCTTGTATTCCGATGCACCAGCACCATCAGATCCAAGCCCAGCTCCAGGCTCAAGCTCGCTTGGCTCCAATGTCCCCGGCCCCCGCCCAAACACCCCCACTCCACACGGTGCCCGACCTCTCACGGAGTCCGCCAAGCCAGCAACCCAGCAAGCCTCCCGATGACTTTTACAGTGTACAAGTTGATAGCCACACAGAGGTGGATGCGCTGGACCCCAGCATCATGGATTTTGCTCTTCAAGGTAAGGTAGATTATTACCGAGTTGGCTTTTATGCTGGTTTCTTCTCCCCTTTGAATGGTGGATTCATTTTTTTCGTGGGTTTTCCTATTCCCATATTATTATTGTTATTATATTATATTGCACAGTACAACTACATGTGCCTCGCTGTTATTGTGATGATATTAAAAATTCTGATGTAGTTTGTCTTTTAAAATAAAATTATGATTATCATACAGTTGAGGTACAACTATTAGAAATGTTGGATTGATCGATGCTGCATCAACAATATTCATGTAAAGATTGAGTGTGAACTAAATGTATTTCATCTATCTGACCCCAGGTAACCTATGGGAGGAAATGAAGGACGACAGCTTTAACTTAGATGCATTGGGCACATTCAGTAATTCCCCACTGCGACTATCAGACTGTGATTTGGGGAGCAGCCTCCCTCCTGCCTCCAGCGGAGCAAGCCTGTCGCTGTCAGATGTACAGGTGACGGGTCTGTACACATCCTACACGTCACAGGACACCCTCGCCTCACAATACATGAGCTCGCCAGTCAGCAGCAAGCCCATCGTCTTGCTTTAGAGCAACGCTGTACTTCAAAATAAGTGACTTTCTGAGGATATCTGGCCACAAACCAATTGCAGACGTTCTTTTGTACAAATTAGCCGGGAACTACGGAGGAATATTTCTTAAAAGACACAGCAGAAAAGCATTTAACGGTATTACAATGCCAAGCAAAGCTGTAAGTACAAAAAACTAAGGAAATTTCATCTTTTTCTCCCGCTTTCCGTGTTTGAAAAGCCTCCTATATTGTAGTTCTGTCTTGTATGCTGTATTGTGATAGACATTATCGCTGGGTTTTTTTGTGTTTTATTTATATTTATAAAAGAAAAAAGGCAGCTGGGGTCGTTGACAAAGCTTGTCAACCTTTTGCTGTATATATTTGAATGTTCAAATGGCTATTACCACAGAAAATCTTTTTCTTGACTATTTTACCCAACTTCATTCCAAAACATGTGCCTTCACTTTTTCATTCTAATTTGATGTCATCTGACATATGTGATGAACATGTTGATTGGAATATTAAATGTGTATTAAGTTCCATGAAAAATGAATGGGTAAATAAAATGTTTCTTTTGCCAAAAATAAACCAGTGATATTTATTAATGACATGATTAGTCAAATTGAAAAATAACAGCTTATATTCAAATGAAATGGTATATTTTTAGCTGAAATGTCTGGCATTCAGTGGACATATATAAACAAATGCATTCAAACAAAAGTTTAAATGACGGTATTAAATTCTATATTTGGTGTCTTGGTTCAAGTGGAGTGGATTACATAACTTTTACACAAAGTTGTGAAACCTGAAATGTGTTATATTCATTAACACTAAAAGTTAGGTCATATGCTTAAAAATCCTTGAAATTGATTAGGAGCCCTGAAATACATACTGCAACACAAATTACACTTAGTGCTAAATATTAGCACTCCGACATGAATGTTTCCACAATCATAAGCCAATATGTAACTATTTTGCACAAATATCTCGACTAAAAATACGAAGCTTTGTGAGTGCGTATAAGGCTAAAGTAACACCAGTGTCATGCATGTAGAAAAGCAGAAGTGCAATGTGCATTACAGTGACCAAATGTGGTATCCTAGACCAAAAAGGTCTAGTGTCATTATTAAACTCTCGTGGAATTTGGAAGTTGACCATTTTCCTTCCATTATCAACACTATTTAATACAAAGTGGTTCATTAAAAAAGTTCTTTACCATGGCACTTATTGCTGTTCAATTGTATGTCTATTGTAAGAAAGCTTATAGTTAGAATTATTTTATGGTAATACAAGCCTTACAAATGTTCCACAGTTCAGCTGGTGCTGCTGTTGTCTATGGTAGCAAGCAAACGAGAGAGTTTGGCCCTCTGTGACGCAGTAATGTTCTGGCTCATGTGGATGATGCAGTCCATGGCGACATCAGGGTTGGTTTCAACCAAACTTTGGAACAAGAACAAAGAAAATTAGTAAGTAAATGTAAAACGGAATGAACACATTTAAACTGGCTTTTCTTAGTTATTCTTGGATAATACGATTGGTGAAAATGCCTCTCGTCGAAAATAATTTCATTTTTCTGATATTATATTGGAGAAAAATTAAAAAATATTGCGGATTTGTCTCTTTGTCCCCATTCTATAGGTACTCTTAATCTGTAGAGGTTGGTGTAGCTGTCTTTTACTTACCCGCGGATATGTTTCAAGGCATTTTCCCTTTTCAGGTACTTGATATTTTCACGAATGGCAGATCGAATGTTATCTTCTCTGGACCAGTGTTGTTCAAGCCACTCAACAACTGCTTGGTTGTTATCCCACAGATATGCCTAGAGAAGAAGGTTGGAGGGGATGTATAATTTGTAAAAAAAAAAAAAAATGGGTCAAAACATTCAACTGTTGCATGTCAGGTTTACAATGCAGTCTGCTGAAACAGTACTTCTAAAAAATATATAAACATATATATTGAAATAGCAACCAACCTTGACTGCTCCCTCTATTTCAACAAACCAACGACGCAGCATGGACTGCATGTGTCCATCACTGAGGTCTTTGTTGGCTTTGAGAATCTCATACTTCACCGCCTGCTCCAAAAGGAGGCGCCGGAGACGCCAGTAGAAAAAGGGCCGTGCATTCTTCCAGTCTAAAATATCCTGGTATGGGTGTATAAAAAAATATTACGAATTAGCCGACTTCATTAGATTCACTATATTATAAAGTTGCATTTAACTGCTTAGTTCTTACTGACCTTCTGTCAAAAGAATCAATGTACAATCAATGTGAACAAAAAAAGGCAGTTTTTGAAATCAACTACCATCCTAATCTGCAAGCATAATATTGTTTTAATTTTCACCTTCAATGACTTGATAATACCATAATAAGATGCAAGGAACATGGAGGAATCTTTGCAAAAAAGCGTGAAGACTTAAAAGTATCAAATGGCCTAAAAAGGTTTACAAGCCATCACTGACTGTGCAGGTAAAATAAAGTGAAACAGATTTTTATTTGTCACCTGTCATAAGATGAAGTGGGATGTAGTGTATGCACACTTACAGTGATAACTCCTTTCTCCTGCATCCTGCCAGGGGTATCGTGAAGATCCACAAACTGCACTGCTACCTGGTGGTAGATGGGTAAAAGGAACTCTTCTCTTGCTTTCAGCTTTGCCTCCAGGTCTTTACATTGCTTCTCGGGAAGATCTAGAGAAGCTACAAAGTACGGAATTTATCACGGAAATGCTCATTAGTGTAACTTTTGAAATCGAATCACTTACCGAGCTTCTCAACCAGACCAGCGTAGATGGAGTCCAGCCTTCTCATGGTTTTCAACAGGTCCTTTTTCCTGAATTTGATCTCTACTGTGCCCTCGGCTTCTAGAACACCCCCTCTGAATGGAAGCAAGGATATTTAATGAGCGGCATGATGTTGATTATCACATACTTGATATAGAAATCCTTCTCACACCTGCTCTCTCTGTCCGCATAGAGCTCCATACAAAGTGGGTTAATAGTAGGGTCAATAACAACCCAGGACCCGCCTCTTAGTTCAGCGTGCGGTGGAATGTAGACCAGAACAGGTTGTTGGAAACCACGCAGGGCATCCACAATGTAAGCACCAAACTTTAATACCTGGTCATACATATCTGGGAAACAATATAACAGAAGCAACCATGAATTACTCAATATATTGACCATGCTTTTCACATAATTCAATTTATCTTTAGCGCCCATGCTTCACCTTTCATTCCACCTGAAAAGCCCCTCCAATTGGCAAACACCATTAGCGGCAGTCGCTCACGGTTGAAGTCGCAAATGGCTTGAGCTGTTTTAAAGGCTGAATCTGGAAACCACACTTGACCAGCCTGTTGGAGAACCTTAAGTATATAACACAGACATTTTCGTCATCAAACGAATATCCTGTATCTTCTATTGTTAAACCATTTTATATTCTTATTTTAAAAAAGAAAAAAAAGTATTCTTAAAATTTGGTAAATTTAAAATTGAATGGCAAGTGTACATGTTTCATAAATACTAGACTCACTTTTGATTCCGAATCTAAGTTGGCAGGATCAGCTGGAATAGTCAATTCAACAGTCCGTGTTTCAACAGCAATTACACCAAGAGGGATCCCTCCTAACCTAAATGATTTCAATCAACAATTCAATTATTATGGCACAGTATCCTATGTATTTATAGAAGATATTTACCGAGCTCTGCCAACGACAACCGTCTGAGCCCAAGAGCCCATGATTTCCATGAAGGAGCCATGGTCGAAGAATCCACTCTGCCAGGCACCTCTTATGGCTAGGAATGGTTAAGACAAAGAAAAATATATTTAATTAACCAAAAACTAGCATTTAAAAAAAATCATGTCTATATTGCTCACTTGGATGGGGTCTCCCAACCAGCATCCAGCGGGGGTCATACGGGGCTTTGGTAGGAGTGAAGTCGATCTCTCTGTCAACTGGATCTGTGGTTGGTACAACAGGTGCAGGGGAGTGTTTGTTCTGTCAGAAGAAGAAAGAACATGTTATTAGTATAACAAAAATGATCATGGAAGTGGTAGCTGATGTAACATTCAGTAGGACCTTTGGCATGTAGGAAAGCCACTGGAGAATGGTGAAGACCCCCTCGAAATCATCTGGAACAGTAGTGTGTGTGACTCCATTGTTGTGCATGATCTGGATGCCCCCCAATTGGTTGTTGGAGGTATACACCTCTCTGCCCAGCACCTGCAAATAAGAGGGTTTACCTAAGCCTCTATCCGAAGGGTTCTTGGGCAATTTACAAGTTTGCAGGAGCTAATCCCAGCTGACTTTGGGTGAAAGGCTCCACCCTAGACTGGTCGCCAGTCAGCCTATAGGCCCCTACTTGAAAAATGTTTCCAAATATTTGAAAAGATTTTTTGGGCATTGTTTTTTTTTTTTTTTTTTTTTACAAACAAACAAAAAGACTTAACAAACCTTATTCAATGCACTTGCCCCAGTTAGGATGATGTGAGAGTTCTCCACTTGGATAACTCTCTGGCCCAAACGTACTAGATATGCCCCAATTCCGATAGCACGGCAGGTTACCTAGAATGACCAATGACCAATGTATAAAAATGTTACTGAGATTTTAGTTAAATGTGTCAGCCATGACACCTTACCATACTAATAGTAATGATTTCTTCATAGGCCTGTGAAGATTCTCCAGCAATGGTGCCTGATCCTCGCAAGTTCTCTACCCCAAGACCTTCATCCTTTCCAATGATATCCGTAATTATGTACCTGGTAGTCGTGACAATGACATTAGCCAACCTAGTTATAGAAAGAAAAGGAGCACTACAGGTTGTGTAATTTGCTTGTGATACCTGGATTCCCCTCCTTCTTCCACATGGTGACAGTGTACCGAATTGGTGGCACTGATACGTGTGTAGTCATGTGGTGTCAGATAAAGGTACTTAAAACCCTAAAAACAGAAAATAAAATAATTCATTGATCTTGAAAAAAGGAGACTGAGTCAGATCCCCAGGTCCTTTTTTTTAACCCTAGCAGGCCTTCACCTTATATGGGTCAGAAGGATCAATCCATGCCACCTGGAACATGTGTCTGATCTCCTCAGCAAGACCAATGCGTGCACCGCTGTTGGCAGCAATATAAATGCGAGGGATTCCCTCAGCTCTGGCCAACTCGGAAGCTCTGAGGAACAACTCATCTTCCTGTGGTCCAAAAGACCCAATCATGTGAGTGATGTCATTACAAATGACAACAATGTCTCGGCCTCCTGGGTATTCTGGTGTTTTCATCTTCATCTTGAATGCAACTATTCCGACCTGATAGAGGTGCAAAGGGAAATAATTACATGAGCAAGTAACACCATATGTGAAAGCTTGTTTTTCAAGAATTCCGAAGCCAAAATGTCCTCCATTTCTGGAATGGCCCAAATTTCATGCATTCTGTTGTATGTGTATCTTACATCATTGTCCCCTGGCAAGCGGTTCAGTTGCACCAGTCGACCTTGTGGGTCCAAAACCAGCTCAGTGCACATCAGCATATCTTTGGGATATTTGTCCCCTGAACCCCATTGCTTAAACAGAGCCTGCAAAAATATTTTTTATGGCAGAGAGAACCTGGACAAAAAAATCAACAATAGTATAATAAAAGCACCTGCTTGAACATCTCAGGGAAGTCATACACATATGTTGTGCCAAGAGTTTGAGCCTGAAAACGCTTAGCTTGCAGCAAATCTTTGGTAACATAGGGAGTGTTGATCAACATCCCCTGCAAAAGTCCCTGTTTGTCACCATATGACTGGAACATTATCTACAAGGGAAATGACACAGAATCAGTTAACTCACGATTTAAACAAATATAGTTAAAATGGTCATACCTGGCCAGAAGTTGGATCGGTCACTTCCTTATACAGACTGATGTCCAAATAATACCCAGACTCGTTCGTCAAAAAAAGACGGATAGGAATGGCATGTCCGGTGGGAGTCAGGCGAATGTTGATTTTTAGCTCAGCTTGCAGGACTCGCAGTTTCCAAAGACGGCTTCCATAACGCATCACCATGGAACGTACAGATTCCTCAATCTGGGAGCCAAATGCACACAAAGATTCTCAACAACAACAGAGATTACAGGTAACAGTATAAAATAAAAGATCGGACATGTATTCCAAAAGAAATGTGCATCAGTGATGTACAGTGCGCGCTCACTTTAGATGGGTCCATAATGACAGTAGGAACAAAATTGAGGAAGATGTGGTTGCAGTCAGTGCGCACAGTTGTGTTACTGAAGGCCACCTCCAATTCGTCCATGGCCTCCAGCAGAAGACGTTCTCCCTCATTCTGGAGATACTCAAAAGACGCTTCCTGATTGCACACAGACAAATGGACAAATTGGGTATTTTGGTCCAGATAAAAGCCTTACTTTCCTACCTAATATAAAACATCTGATGTCCACATATGTTGTATTTTTAAATAAAAAGAATCTCTTGCTCAAAAAAGGTGAGCAGTCTCTTGCCTTTGTAATCAGATCGGAGTGGCGAATAATAGCTCGAATGAAGAACCTGTAATCTGTAACTTCGGCACCCTCCTGTACACGAGCAGCTCCCAAGTAAAGGTGCATTTTGTGATTTGCACAAGGGACCGCAGTCAGGTCAAAGTTTCTCATGCGATTCAGTTCGAGCTGAAAGGCTAAAGCTGGCTCCAGATTACGGTAAATACGATCTTCCTGGAACTGTGGAAAAGAACAGACATTCAGATGGAGTTTATCAAACTGCACCATTCAAATTGAAATTAAAAAAATAGACAAGAACCCCATCTCTTGCTCTGAAAGTGAAGAACTTGGGAAACTCCCTCTGTTGGGAAAAGAATGAAATGATGCACTGGATTGTACTGTACACTGAGCGTATATAAAGATAGTCATATTCATAGGAATTGGCAAAAGAAAATGCATCAGATGGAAAAAAAATTACCTTCTGTGCAACCAAAAATGTGATTCTTCTGATGCCATATTCAAACAGGGATGACCTCTATGGGAGGAAAAGAAGAAGAGTATAATAAGTTATTTTGTAATGATTGAAATCACAGTACAAGTCTATGTGAGCTGACCTTGGACTGGGCGAAGGATGTGAAGGCAGTCACTAAGTCATCATCATCCTCAGTGTCGGCTGTTTTTATTGACACGTTAATAATGTGGATTGGATTCTCACGTGTGTTCTGTCAAGAAGAGGGAGATGTACCTTAGAGATCGATAGTAAACCAAACGACAACAAGAGCATTCACTCACTTTAAAGTTCTCTTCTTCATAAAAACTAGAGCAGGATTCTAAAAATGGCTGGCTCTCCATCAGGGGCTCTGCAAAACTGCAGAGAACTTCATCAACGTTCCTAACAGACCAAACAATTTCAAGTCAGCAATCTTAATCGATTGAAAACGAGAGTGGAAAATGATTGCTAGTTGGACCTTTTGAAATCGTCAAAACACTGGAAGGCTACCATAGCGCCCATTCGTTGACAAGGTGGAGATAGCGATCCTTCCAAGAAGAGATCACTGCTTTGTCGTCGCATCTTTGACTGGACTGAAGCATTCAGTGGGGCAGGAAGCCTAAAAGAAAAAAAAGAAAGAATTGTCATGTGTGCTTTGTCAAAAAATATTCTGAATGTAAACAGCTCTGTGTAATTTAGGCCATCATTGTAGCAATTTTGCATTTTTAATCCAAATAAAATGATCACCATTCTGCGTAAGCAGAATGAATGACATATTGTACCTTAATTGTTTCATTTCATCAAAATAATTATTTGCTCTCATGAAGACAATAAATATCTCAGGCATGGGTTTTGTAAGAGAAATGTTAGCAAAAGTGAATTAAATGATGGTTGAACCTAAAAGAAAGCTCTGTATGGATATACTACAAATAGAGAAAAGTGTTGCATATGGAGAAGTTCAGCTACAAAAGGGGAATTAGGAAGGACTTGTTATACGAGTCCTTCAATACAAAACGCTTTTGGATTGAAAGGAAGTGGGAAAAAAAGGGATTACAATGCAGCTGGCATGCTTTACTGTAAGACATACACACCATCAGGTGTAGTTGACTGGGAGGAGCTTTACTCTACCTGTTCAGAGTAGGGCTGCTCCCTCTGAAATAAGATGATTGACAATTCAATATTAGCAGTGGAGGATTTTCAACCTCCTGTACCGCTAGGCATTATTACATGCACTTCAGTAAGTAAAGCTATTCTACAAAGACACAGTGAGACATTAAAAAATGACACAAAATGTTATATGCTTCAATGTTATCAAAACCAAACTATGAGTTGCTTTATGTGCTCTTTCCACAGCTGCTTTAGGGGGAAGTCCACCACCTCGTCGCCACTCATCACTGAATTGTAGTTGTTTTGGCAAAAGTCAAAATGTTACCTGTTGGGATGTGACGAAGGCAGCATGAATTGAAAATCTACAGCGCACGTTCCATCTTTAAGCTGGTGATGCTGGATACTGTTGAGCTCATAGGCGATGTAAGCTCTTCGCACATACACCTGATGGGGAAAAAACAGCACAATAAATCATTATAACTAAATGACCTAATGAATAAGCAAGTTTGAGAGTGAGTTCAAATGGGCATACCTCCAACGCAGCCATACACACAACTTGATTGGAGTGGTAGAAGAAATTTGGCAAGACGTCAAATATTGACGTTTCAGAAAGGATGAGTTTCTGGTGGATATAGAAGATGACAAATGATTTGATGCCAAAGCTTTTCATATTTATAGCAATTATACCTTTAGGTTCTCAGGGCAAAACTGATGACCATACATGTCAATAGCCGAGAGGAAGATGGATTCCACTTGGTTGTGTCTCAGTTCATAAGAAGGTAAATGAGAGGCAATCAGCACCTACGCCAAAATATCACACAAAAAATGTATGCATATCAGTAAAGTACCAAAAATTAAAAAAAATAGCAAATGACATGCTTGTATTAAAGAATATTATATTTAAGTACTCTGCTAAAGGTCTTACCTGTCTGGCTCTTAAAGCTACTTTGGAGTTCTCCATCTTACTGAGCTGAGTCAGTTCATTCAGAATGGCCATCAGCTCATCTGCCAGGGTGGGATCCCTTCCACAAAGTTGATCCTATACAAAGTCAAATATATTCTAAATTGTGTAAAAATCCAACTACCATGAATATAACAAATGCCTTACAATGAGCATTGTGACCAAGATATTCTTCTTGGAGACCTGGGCATGAGAAAAAATGTATTCCAGTACAGGACTCATGTCAGGTTTGTACTGCTCCCTCAAGTTGATTACACACTTGTCGTAGTGAGCTGCTTGTGGATAAAGATAATATCCCACACAATGCTTGGTTAGGATAGAGACTATATTAACCCAGAAAACATTGATCGGACTGCTACCTTGCTGAAACTCCATCTCAACTTGAAGGTATTGCTTCAGCAGATCCAGAACAACAGACTTCATGTAACCACGTATGCCGCTGCGATACCTAGAACACCAGTCAAAAAACTTAAGTCAGTGCAGCCCTAATGACAAAAATACATTTTAGTAACACTGAGAAATATGATCACGCTAACCTTTGTACCAATTGAACAATACTCTGAGTGTTAATAAAGAACACCTCTCGATCCGCCTTCCTCTGAAGAGTAGCTGCATGGCTGTCGAGAATATTTGCAATCTGGATTGAAAAAAAATGTTGTTCAGCATTACCTAGTGAAATTATTAGTTTGTACCAAATACAAGATTTGGAAGTATTTCTATTTATAGGAAACAAGTATGTTAAATTTGCACCCTTTGGCTTGGAAACTGGCACAAAACAGAGGTGATATTGCTGGCATATTGGGCCATGACTTTGCGGATATCTCTCTCAACACCAGCTGGGATCCGGCCCGCCACGCTAGTCATGATCTCTTGCAGCTCCAGCAGTGGAAGAGAGGGGTCCCTCAGAGTCTTCATCAAGGTTGCTACCCACTGTTTCAACTGGAAAAGGAAGCCAGCAATAGTACACTTTTCTAGTCAGAAAGGTCAATTGATGTTGATCAAAATTCTGCAGCAGGTAAAATTGCCAAAATGTACCTTGCTGGTAAAGTAAGGCTCTTCGAGGCAGTAGCCGTCCATTACTTTCACCAGGTTATCAAGGATGCTGTGGAACACCTGATGGAGCTTTTCACCAACGATGGGCAAAGGATGCTGAGGTGGTAGGGTGCCGGTGTTGAGTTCCACCTAAGTTATGAAAGAACTTAATGTAATTAAGGTGAACAGGACTTCAGAACAGAACGGATGACATAACACTGTTTTTATTAGAGCGCTCGGCCTCAAGTTCTTGCTCACTTTGTGCTTGGAGTTCACCTTCTTGGTGAGCACGTCAATTAAAATTGATACTCTACTATTATTTTTGGACAAATCCCAATGAAATATGCTAGCTATATTTTAAAGATTATAAAATCAGGTTAAATGGATCAATGTAGACTGATCCATTTAGCTCAATTTTTATTTTTTTCCATTAATTATATACTTATTTCTGCCTGTTGGTTTGAGTTAGCCAGTTGTTGTTTTTTTAATTATATTTTTATGGCGGTGTAAGCACATTTTTAAGGGTTATACAGGTTAACTTACCCGATGTATGCTGCTGGGGTCGTCCAAGTTGATATGTGCCATCATGCAACCGGATTCCAAAACTGCACCGGGCCTCTTAATAAAATGTATATGTCCTGCCTGCTCTACAGTCAGAGCCATCACCATCTTCATCACCTGAGACCACGACACAAAAATCTGTTTACATATCCTACCATAGCGCGTTTGTGTGACCAAGATTATGGGCTGGTGAAAATGCATTTATCTCCAATCTGACCTCAATCTCTGCATAGATCTCCCCAGCGCAAATATGAGCACCATCTTCAACCATATACTGCAATAGTTTACCAGCGGAAGGCGATCTCAAAACGGTGGGATCCTTTTCCTTGTCAAACACGCAAGTTTTGTTGCCAACTGTGATGCGATAGCTGCAGAGTTTATAAAGTATAAAGTAAAAAAATGTGAATGACTTTAATTTGACTCTTTGAAGGCGAAGAATTCCTACCTGTCAAGCTCTTCTTTCATATATGTAGTATGGCTGCTGCCATCGTAAGAGAGAAGAAGACCACCGTCACTGAGGCTGTGGACGTCTATTTCAATGTTTGAGTCATTCATTATGATGACATACGTTGTTGGGGACTGGCGAGCCACCTGAATTCGACAATAGAGGTTATGGACTAATGGTGAAAATGGCAATTGTACTATGAAAGTAGAATGAAAAGATACCTTTAAGCAGAACTTGACTCCTTCATATACAAGATCTAAACTTACAGAGTTGAGAAGGCTTGCAGCAGGCAAAACTTGCCCTCTGTCATTACACAAAAAAGTATGGATTTGCAATTGATATATTGGCGTTGGTAGCAGCAGTATGTCGATGTTTAAAAGGCCTGAGTCTTATATACTGACCTTTCTAATGAGTGTAGAAAGTCTGACATGCTTTTTCTGAAGTTTGCATCTGCAACATGCAAAGCCCCGCACACAATTCCCAGCATTGTGTCTGGTCGCTCTGCCTACAAAAAGGTCACATGGCCTCCCGTTGCAAAATTTGACAGGTCAGCATAGTAAAAACAGCTAAGAAATGACTCCCACCTGAACTTTATCTGCTATCAGGTGATCCAGCCAGCTGGTGTCTACGTCATTGTTTCGAAAGCTCTCCGTTTCTAGTAGCTTAATGAGATATTCAACAGTGGTCCTGAAGTCTCCTCTGATTGATAGCTCCTTCATTGCTACCACCATGTTCCTGAAGCAAATAGCAACCAAATGTTGACACTAGACTAAAAAATGCCATCATAAAGAAGAGGAAAATGATAGATTCATGATTTAATATTGTGTTTGTTTTACACTGAGGAGTTTTGTTTTTTTAATCCTTGAAAAGTGTTAATTTTACCAACAATGTATAACTGGGGAGCCTCATTGATTTTATACGACCATATGAAGACCATAGTTTGGTGACAGGCCAAAATACAATGTTTTGATACAGGGAATGGTGAATTAAAAAACAAATGAATAAAATCAAAAAGACACTTACGATATGGCTTCTTCTCGGTTTTCACCCCAAGAGAAACAGTGTCCAAATTGTGAGTCGGCAAATTCATGCAGACCACCTGTTGGTCCAACACTAAAGTAACCCCAGACATTTTTACTGCTACGGAAGTTCAGCTCTTGAACAGTGCCAGAACTGGGTTTGAATCCCTGAAAACAACAGGGTAAAAATAATGTTCAAGAAAATGAATGGAAAATGAGTAGAAGTGGTGAGACAATCTCTACCTCATCAGGGTTCTCACTGGTGATTCGAGCAGCTATGACGTGCCCTCGTGGACTAGGTGGACACTCTGGATTGTCAAAATTAATAATGCTATCACCCCAAGCAGTTTCTCCATAGAGCAAACGGATGTCTTTTATTCTGTGAAGTGGGATGCCCATGGCAATCTGGTGTAGGATGCAAACAGTTAGAAAACTATTAAACATGTGACCAAATGTCAATTTTGAGACAGCAGAGAAGGATCGATAAATGGGAATTGGATTTTTAACTAAAACTAGTTTATATTGCATAATTCTTATGGAGAGCATTCTTTGTTCAATGAAAGTTTTACCTGAAGTTGGGCAGCCGGAAGATTTACATCCCCAATCATCTCTGTACAAGGATGTTCTACCTGTAGACGAGGATTTAGCTCCAAGAAATGAAAACTCCCATCTTCAGAGAAAAGATATTCCACCGTTCCAGCACTGACATAGCCCACCATTTTGGCTAGTCTAACTGCATACTAGGTCAGAAAGAAGAAACAAAACATAATAGTATAAATAATAGCCATGGTTACATTAGGAGATTATGAATGAAAAGCATCCTTGAAAATCCTGAAAATCACCATACAAATCTAGTGCATGATAATTGTTAATATCAAAAAAATATTACATGTAATATAAGGTGACTAACCTGCTCCATGTGTTCGAATGTCAAGGATGAAGCTATGGTTGCGGGTGCTTCCTCTATGATCTTCTGGTGCCTTCTTTGAATGGAGCAATCTCGCCCAAATAGCGAGATGGCGTTTCCATATTCATCCGCCAGTATCTGAACCTCCAAGTGTCTAGCATGTTGGGCCAGCTGCATGATGAAAATGGGAGAGCCAGGAACTTCTGTCTGAACCTACACACAATGTACAAGCTTGGTTTAACACTAGAAGCATTACAATAGTGGAAGTGTACAATGAAAATAATCCACATGCCTGCCTAAATGAGGTTGGAAAGCTGTCCGCACTTTCTACTTTCCGGATCCCCTTTCCACCTCCACCCTCTGAAGCTTTGATGACAACTGGATAACCAATGGTCTCAGCTCTCTAATACAAAAAAAGTACTTTTTTTAAAATGACCACTCCTCCTGAAACATATTCTGATAATTGTCAGCTAGATAGGATTATTGAACAAGCATACCGCCAGACCATCATCTACATCCTGAACACAGCCCTGTGTGTAGATCTCAGGAGGAACACTGATTACATTGCCAGTGATTTGTTCAGTCTCAGTCCAGTCCACTTTCAGACCTGGAACACGACAAGAGTGGGAAACAGTGTGTTATCATTAGAATTCTCTTGGTAAATAAACACAAACTAAGTCAAAACAGTGGTCTAGTGGTTCACATGCAAACCTCACAGTTCTGAATCTGGGCTCAAAGCTCGATTCTTCTCGAGTTGAACATGCACTTTCTCGTTCCAAAATATATTTTGTAGGTTATTGGAACACTTTACATTGGCCTGAGATTTTAAGAATGTGAATCAACAAAACCTTTTAGATTCTTGCATGAATTTGGTAAATAAGAAGACCTTGGGTCAGGAAGCACTGAAGGATTAAATGTGTTTGTTTTTCTTTTAACATGTTTATATCTTTATTTTACCAATTTGAAAAGATGGACTAGTCTCAACAAATGTTATTATGACCTTAGGGGAGAAGAAAATACAACATAGTATCTGTAATGTCTATGATGAAGTCAAACCTGAACCGCTCCATGGTAGTGTGGGAATGTCTGCACTCTGGGCCACAATTGAGGAGGCCACCTTATCTCCAAGAGCCCACATAGCCTTACTGGATGGTCCTACAATAAACACACAATTAAAAGCAAGCAGAGCAAATAAAAAAAAAAAACATTTTTTTTCTAATTTGTGTTACCTAAAAAGGAAATTCCTGCTTTATCCAGCAACTCGGGGAGCTTGGGATTTTCGGAGGCGTGTCCCCATCCAGCCCACACTGCCTGTTATTGACAAACAATATCTTGAGTTGACATCCCCCTTGTTTTTTGTCAAGTAATGGATTTGTCAATATTTACCTGCACTGGGATTCTTTTCGCAATGTCTACTATCAACTCTACATTCGCATAGTTGTTATTGTTTGGCCCACCAGGGACAGGGACATAGTGGTCTGCCATTTTGATATATTCTGAAAACAAGGACAGAGAAATTAATTTCATGACGTATTGATAAAGTACTCAATAGGAACTACAAAGTAATACCTGCATTAGCTTTTAAATCTTCAGGGGTTACCATCACCACAAAGCGGATGGTCCTCTCATTTCGAAACATCTCGTAGGACCAACGTCGAATAGACCTCATGCATTTGACGGCAGCTATGCCATTGTTGGCGATAAGCACCTGTAAAAACACTCAAAATGGACAACTATACTACACTGAAACATTTTTGGGACTTCAATGTTACAATGAAGGGGTTGTCTTAAACACTAAAGGGAGATAAATCCAAATCCAGAACCATTTCTTTCCTATAGATTTTAAAATATTTCTTGAAAATGCAAATCAATAAAATGCATAAAAACATCAAGGTAGAAGACTCACCTTTTCGACGACACGGTTTCCGCCAAAACGGGTTACAAACTCAGCAGGTGAAGCGACAGTGAAGTCTCTATGAAGATCCATCTTTCTTTGCTCACGTCCTTTTTTTACCAAGTGAGGACCAGACATGCTGGGCCTAAAGCAAGAAAATGTTGAAATAGTGGTATGAATTTGGCTCAGATGAACCCGTCCATAATGCGAGCGACAGGTAGCTGAAGAGAGCCGAGAATTCTAAACAGCCACACCGGTAAACAACTGAAGGGCTGAATGAAGACAATAAGGTGTTGAAATCAAAAGCCAAAGTCAAAGTCAAAGTTCAGTTCTGGCGATGCAGCGGCCCAATCTATAATACTGAATGTCCTTATCTTATTTTGTGCTGGTGTGTGTAAATTGTGTTTATACAGACATTATTTCTCACAACAATAACTCACAATGTAAAGACATGATTATAACTCAAAATAAACTAAACATTTCCTTAACTAAACATTGTGCAAGTAAAATATTTTTAAGTGGGAATATTTAAGTTCAAATGCATTAATAAAATTCATCATAAACAACGGACAAACTTGATTTCACACAGAAGGTGCAAATTAAAGGCGATATGCAAAGATTCATTGCTATGTGTGTATATATAGCCTCACTAGCCAAAGGCTGCACTTGGAATTAAAGTGCACAAGATTGTATATACACTTTGTATTATATCTTTCAATCTGTCTTTTGAGGAAAGTTACCCTTTACATGATAGTATTCCCTTCTCTGAAGTATACACAAAACGTGCACATACCAATACGCGTAAGCGCTTATATAACTGCATGAGTACACAGCAATGTGAGTAACTCTTCCTCTTTAAAATCATCTGCAACAGCATCTGTTTCAAACTACTGCACTAATAAAGACTAGAAACAAAACACACAATGGCTGTGGATGGTCTCAAATGACAATGCTAGATAGAAGTGGCCTACCTTTGAAAATACAAGGACCAGGGAGGATTTTGAAAAGCATCTCCCTCCATCATGGTTGAGCAAGACTCATAATTTAGTGCGTTTTGAAAGTGAAAGGGAAAAATAACACTTCCTGCCTTCCGATTGTCCCCTCCCAGATGCGCGGAAGATAAGATCGAGTAGGCTTTACAACAAGCAGCCCATTTAAAATGTCCAAACGGAGCAGACCCAAAAGAAGAAAACAAAGTGTTCCTTGAAGTGATTTGGTGTCTCGTGTCTCTGTAAGACAACTTTTGGCTGGGAAGAAATCAATGTCAAATCATCTACTATATATAATTATTCTGGTATTAAGCAGATACAAATAATTTGGGAAACCCTATTTGATATAAAACAAGAAATGTTTGGTCTGATATATGAAAGAGGGAGGGGAAAAAGCACATCGTAAATTAAAAACTTGTTATCAATACTGGTGTGCTAAGATGAAGAATATTTTTATACATTTTATCCCACTTTATTTACTTTATTTTCATTTCAAATTGCACGGCATTGAAAGTGGATTATTTTAAGATTTACTGTACCAAATGACGAAATGCTCTATAAAAAAACTTTCCTTGAGATTTGCAATCAACAATGAAGTAAAAGAATAACAACAATGAAATATAATAAATTTTGGTCCAAAAAGTATTTACCGACTTTAGAGGGAAGGTGGTGTGGTCTGCTATTGACCGTACTCTGAGCTGGGGTCCCAGCCCAAATTTCAAAGTGACTCTGGAGCCAATAATAGAGCAAAGAGGGTGTGAATAATACAACAATAGCACAGGTCAGCTTGTTTCAGTCAGATGATAAGAGTCCAATATATAGGACCGGGGGAGAAATAGTGTTCCTAACACTACTTAACTAATAAACAATAAAAAACCTATAATTGATATGTCATTCACATGTTATATGATGCATGCATTGAATAGAAATCTTACTTCATGCCCGAATTTAGCCGTGGCGCTTCAGGTGACGTCGGCTGACGAGGTGATTTGGCAAGGGAAGTGGACGGCTGTGGCGCTCCACTTGGCGGTTTGGCAGTTAAGGTCTCCTCGTCTGAAGAATTGTCCTCCGAGGCTCCCAGAATAAATTTGAGACGCTCCCTTGCCTTGGGCCCGGATCGGAGCATTGGCACGTTAGTCGTCAAAAGTTCCTCCTGGGCGATGACAGGCGGTTGTTGCTTTTTCACCTGAAGTCTCGCAGAGGAGCTGTCAGCTTGGAGGCTGTGCTCCTTAGGCTGCGCTGATGCACATTGTTGATGCAAATGCGAGGGGTGGGCAGCAGCCACATCCTCTTGAGGTGCAGGGGGGCTGTCACCTGATGGAGTTTCCTCTCCTTTCTCAGGCATCGCAACTTGCTGGCTATTTATTTTCCAAAGTTTGAAAAATATCCATAGGATTAATCCAAACAATGCAAATGCGAGCATTGGAAGACATTGTCATAGGACTGGAGGGAAAAAAAGGGAAAATTTAATAAAATTAATCAATATGCCAAAAAATAATGGGCTTTATTATTTAATTATTTAATTAATTATGCCATTTTTCTTATTTTATCATAGCAAAAAAATATAGCACTTATTTGCAATCACTCTCCACGTCAATAAGAAAAAAACACAATTTCAGATTAGTAATAAATAGATTCCATTACAGTCAGTTTAAAAGGCATCGTTTGGTATGGACGACACATGACATCTATTTTTAATTTAACAGGGAGGTACTAATCTAATAATAATAATTTAATTCATTCACTCGAAAGCAGGGACAAAGAATGCAATATATTCTCTTCTAGTCTGGGGAACATAAGGTAAAGTAGGTCACTTGAAGGTGATCAGAGGTCAAATGTCTCAGTCAGCCCAGATAAATGTAATCAAAATACTCAACTTTTAGAGCAGATAAAGAAAACAAAAGGAAAACTCAGTCTTTTTCAATACAGTTAGTTAAATTTAGAATAATCTAGAATATAACTTCATATTTACACAGTAGTGGACTTTAGATCACAATGTGCATTCCCGTTTACATTTTGAAAAGAGCATGTTTTAGCTTCCTGCACAAAACTATAGCTATAAAAACAAAAAGGTCATAGTGTTCTTGAGTCAAAGTGCGTGCAACCTTTTTTGAGCGTCTGGTAAACAAAACTACCGCCCTGCAACAGCTGACATCAGATCTAAGAGTGGCTACTTGGCTTCAAATTGAGCCAAGGTCAGTACCGATCTCGTGGGAACTGACCATAAATGAGCAGAAGGGACACCCAAGCACAAAACAACATGAATATGCAATAAAATTACAAATCAATCTGTTTTTAAAGTCTTTTTTGCTGCCATTTTCTGGTTGAAAGCGACATCTGGCCTTTATTTGCTGTCCTTCAGCACATTCTCAAAAACTATACAAAGTTTTCCTGTCAACACTAAAAAAACGGTGTAAAATATGTTTAAAGCTCATTTTAAAATATTAAATTGCTATACATGCACTTGATGCTTAAATCTTTATTGAGATCAGAAGACAAGAAAAAAATCCACTTTAATAGACGATCCATTCATTTTATTATAAGGAAAAATAATTTGCTTCGCGAACTAACACAAATCTTTTATTTTATATCATCCAATTGCTGCGTGCAAGTCTATTGAACATTTAAGATAGTGAGTCTTATAGACGCTAGCAAGCTAACTGTCAACTTAGGGACAGTCAACAAATCCGGGGACAATTGTGTCCAAGGGCAATTGTTTGCTATTTGTTGAGTCGCTCTTTGTTAAATGTAACCTGTCAATTGTACCTACCTTCAATCTCGTGGCAACAATTCAGTCCCCAGGTTAGCACCCCTCCCCCTGTCCTAGTAGAATGTAAACATGTGCGCTATGGTTTAACTCCTCCCACATAAACGGAAGTTCCCTCAAAGATGCTTTTATTTTTACAGAGTAACAACACTAATATAGCACTTTACTGATAATAAAGTACTATACGTACAGTGGAAACAACACGTCTCAAGAATATTTTTTCCTTGTCAAAATTTCACTAACTCTTTAATGGGGCCAAAATAATAAGCATTCTGAGCATTGAGCATATTTTATGTTTATTAAGAGTGCTGTGGTGTTACATTTATAAAATAAAATAATAATACAAAAAACAGGTACAGTTTTTCCTTCCATTGTCTACCAAATTATTCTTATTATTCTTATTCTTATATTATTATTATTATTTTTAGTAGTACTATTAGTAGTAGTAATAGTAGTAGTTGTTGTAGTAGTAGTAAAAGTGGTAGTAGTAAAAGTAGTAGTAGTAGTAGTAGTAGTAGTAGTAGTAGTAGTAGTAGTAGTAGTAGTAGTAGTTGTTGTTGTTGTTGTTGTTGTTGTATTAGCAGTAGTGGTAGTTGTTGTTGTGGTATTAGCAGTTGTACCACTGTGTTATTATTGTTATTGTTGTTGTTGTTGTTGTTGTTGTTGTTGTTGTTGTTGTTGTTGTTGTTATTGTTGGTGGTGGTGTTTTCCTCCCAAAATCTTGACACTTTTAAGTCGTATGCTTCTGCTTTGACTGCATGTCCCAAATATGCATACGGAATAATTTTAATAAGAAAGAAATCTGAAAGTGTAATTAAAACACCGTTGTCGGTGTATTTCATGAGTGACTGCGTTAGAAATAAGCAATCTTTGCGAGAAGTATTCGATGCGCTGATCTCGCGAGATCCAAAAGAACGCGCCAAACTAAGAAATAACAAGACTTGTGACCCAAAGAGCAACAAACGACAACCTGTCATCCGATGAAGAATCAATTCCAGACGTAACACGAGATCCGAGCAAGTAATCTCCTTTTTGGTCAGTTGTCATCTTACGGCGCACAATGGTCTACCAAAATAGTGGAAGATTCAAATCGGGCTGGGGTAAGAGTGGCGACCAGGAGAACCAGTAAGTAATCCCCGTCCGGATGTAAACAAGACAGTATTCAGTTGTATGGCTTTAGATGAGTGAATCATGGAGATGCAATCTTGAAAACTAGGGACGATGGTACCTCAGCCCTCAAGAGGCTGGAACGCAGCCAGTTTACAGATGAGATGGACAGTCGCTTCGGGTTCGACAGGATAAAAGAACCCGGAGAAAAAACCGGCTGGTTGATCAACATGCATCCTGTAGGTCAACATTAAATTGCTCTCTTTGCCTTTATGATCTAACCAAAATATATGTTGTGTAATTCTTTTTACATTCAGGCTGAGATCTTGGATGAAGACAAAAGGTTGATCAGTGTGGTGGACTATTATTTTATCCAAGAGGATGGAAGCAGGTTCAAGGTGCGTTTGGGGATCGTATTTGCACATTCAGGCTCATTAATTATTCATGTGCGTATTTGCATACCTGTCAAACTCGGCCAATTGCTTCCCTCAATTGGCATATTTACTCACAAAAGTTATTATACGGCGTGCACAGCTTGAAATGAATAAAAAAAAGTGTAAAATACGGGAAAAACGTATAAGTTGACAGTTGGTATGAATTACCTAAAAATATGTTACATTTATTTGGACGTGTACTCCGTCTTTAGGTCGCACTCCCGTTCAAGCCCTATTTCTATGTCGCCACAAAAAAGGTAAGATAAGCTTAAAACCTAGTGTTGCATACCACAATGTGTAAACACACATGAGAAAATCTACACTTGGTTGCAGAACTGCGAAAGAGAGGTCATCTCCTATTTGTCAAGAAAGTTCCAAGGAAAAGTGTCCAAACTTGAAATCCTCTCCAAGGAGGATCTGGATCTGGTGCGTCATAAGGGAATGATTAAAAAAAAAACAAGTCTTTAGCACTAAATGAGTTTTTTCACCTAGGCAAACCACCTGGTTGGACTGAAGCGAGGCTACATTAAACTATCATTCAACACAATGGACGACCTCATCAAAGTCAAGCGAGAGATTTCCCCAACAGTGCGAAAAAACAGAGAAAGAGAGCAGTCAAATGATATCTACACGTCAATGTTATCCAGGTACATTTCATTGAATAAAATGTTAAATCATTTAATATCTATTTTTTTTAATCGATCAACAGTTACATCAATTAAAACCGTGCTGCTCACCCTTTGGATTTGTATGTTTCTGGCTTTGCAGTGCTCTATCGGGTGGCAACGTGACTTCAGCGGAAGAAGACGGGATGTCCAGAAATATTTCTGACCAATTAGACAACATTGTGGACATGAGGGAATATGATGTACCCTACCATGTGCGCGTGTCTATTGACCTCAAGATCCATGTAGTGAGTACAAAGGTCTACTTTTGGAGAAAATGGATACATGAAAGGGAATATGCCTCTAATAATCTCATTTTTATTATTCTTTGTCAGGCTCATTGGTATAACATTCGATTCAGAGGCGGTGCTTACCCACCAGAAATTGTTCGTAGGGAGGATCTTGTTGAGCGACCAGTAGGACTCTTATTTTTATTTTTTAAGCTGAATATTTAATCTTTTGCCTAAATAAATCGCTTTTCTTTATTTTTTTAGGACCCTGTCGTTTTGGCTTTTGATATAGAGACCACAAAACTTCCACTGAAATTCCCAGATGCAGAGACTGATCAGATTATGATGATCTCATACATGATAGATGGACAGGTGGATTTTATTACTCTCCTTTTGATACTTATGCAGTGCTTGTGTCATTGCAACCTTACTTTTGCTTTCCTTTTATAGGGCTTCCTCATTACAAACAGGGAGATTGTCTCTGAGAACATTGAAGACTTTGAGTTCACACCCAAACCAGAATATGAGGGTCCTTTCACTGTTTTCAATGAAGATGATGAGGTATATGTCATACCAGATAACCTGCTAAATATGTTGTAGTTAAAGAAGTTAGTATAGTAGCCCATAACATGTTATTATAATACAACAGATGGCACTTCTTCAGAGATTTTTTGATCACATCCAAGAGGCGAAGCCCAACATCTTTGTCACATATAACGGGGATTTCTTTGATTGGTGAGCAGTCTTGTATATTTGCTGCTTTTTAACTCAATTTTAACAGATTGGGTCAACATCTTTTAGTTTTGACTTTTTTTTTAATGATAAATTCTCTAGGCCTTTTGTAGAGACACGAGCTACCGCACATGGACTCAGCATGTACAGAGAGATTGGTTTCCAAAAGGATGGCCAGGGAGAGTACAAGTCCAGTCAGGCCATCCACATGGACAGTTTTAGGTGTGTTATACTGTACTTGAAAAAGTATCTACAAAAAATATCTAACAGCACAATATTGTTATGACAAGTGGATAAAGATTGAGTGACCTGATGCAATCTTTGGTAAAATGTTGGCAAACATGTGCACAATCAATAGTAGTGCAATATGTCATATTTACTATGGTGTAGCATATCATTCAATATGTATAGCTTGATTTCTGAACTATTTTTTAATGTGTAAGGTGGGTCAAGAGAGACAGCTACCTGCCAGTGGGAAGCCACAATCTGAAAGCTGCAGCAAAGGCTAAACTGGGCTACGATCCTGTTGAGTTGGACCCAGAGGAGATGTGCCGCATGGCGACAGAGGAACCACAAGTATGAACTTTTTTTTTTTTTTTTTTTTTTAATAATTAGTGATGTTTCAATCTGTTTTCTCTCTTTTCAGACATTAGCCACATACTCTGTATCAGATGCTGTGGCCACATACTACCTCTACATGAAGTATGTTCACCCCTTCATCTTTGCTCTGTGCACTATCATTCCAATGGAGCCCGATGAGGTTTGTTCTAAGTCCATTAACTGTAACAGGTGACTGTTTAGACACTCGTTCTGTGTTCCTCTTTTAACAGGTGTTGCGTAAAGGCTCTGGTACTCTATGCGAAGCTCTGCTCATGGTGCAGGCCTTCCATGCCAATATCGTCTTTCCCAACAAGCAGGAGCAAATCTTCAATAAGCTGACGGATGACGGCCACGTCTTAGACTCTGAGACTTACGTCGGCGGTCACGTAGAGGCGCTGGAGTCTGGAGTCTTTCGAAGTGACATTCCCTGCCGTTTTAAAATGGTAATGTTCACCTTGGGACTCCTATGTACATATGTTTATCCAGCAGTTGTAGTCATCAGTGGCTTCAGTAGGCAACATTTTTGTCCTCATTGAGAATAAACATTTCAGTGACATACTGTAGGATTGACATTGCGTCAAATAAAAGTTTCTGTATTTTCTGGACTATCTGCAGTAGCTTCATCCAGGGTTCCCTTAAAAAGCCTGGAAAAGTATTGAATTCTGTCTAGTCTTAATTGACTGATAAAGTACTGTACATGTACATACATGTGTGTGTTTCTGTGAATTTGTTGACAGAACCCAGCTGCGTTTGATTTCCTGCACCAAAGAGTTGAGCAAACAATCCGTCATGCCATTGAGGAAGAAGAGAAAATCCCCCTGGAGGAAGTCACCAACTTCAATGAAGTATATGGATTTTCCCAACTGCCCCTTTTATTGGTTACCTTCTCTCAATAAGGGTAAAGAACACTTTTTTGTTCTTCAGGTTTGTGAAGACATCAAAAAGAAGCTGAATTGCCTTAAAGAGGTTCCAAATAGGATTGAGTGTCCCCTCATATACCATCTTGATGTTGGAGCTATGTACCCCAACATCATCCTCACCAACCGTCTGCAGGTAAAAAAGGGGAGGAGTTGTAATGTGGTGCAGAAAGATAATTGTGAAAATGAATTCTCTCAACATTGCCCTTTATTCTCATCCAGCCATCTGCAATGGTAGATGAAGCCATTTGTGCTGCCTGCGACTTCAATAAACCAGGCGCCACTTGTCAAAGGAAGATGGCTTGGCATTGGAGAGGGGAAATCAGTGAGTTTGTTTCACATTTTGTGTTTTTAACATTTTCAAACAGAACATGGAGACATCTAAATAACTGTCATTCCCACCCGCATCTCGTCTGCCGCAGTGCCCGCCAGCCGCAGTGAATTCCACCGCATCCAGCAGCAACTAGAGTCTGAGAAGTTTCCCCCATATTTCCCTAATGGTCCACCTCGAGCCTTCCACGCACTCAACAGGGAAGAACAGGCCAAGCATGAGAAAAAACGTCTTGCCGGTCGGTATCCTATTTGCATAAACTATTTTGGTTTTACGTCCTCTGTCGAGAGCAGTTCTGACACTTTTTCTGTGTGTTAGACTACTGTAAGAAGGCCTATAAGAAGACGCACGTTACCAAACTGGAGGAGCGAGTCACCACCATCTGTCAGAGAGAAAATTCCTTCTATGTAGATACTGTTCGAGCTTTCAGGGATCGTCGATATGAGTTTAAAGGGCTACACAAGGTACAAACCTGGCAACTGGGAGCAGCCACTTCTTGGAAATGCGAGCTTATCCATTTATTTTTTCTTGTTCTTTCCTTAAGGTTTGGAAGAAGAAAGTGTCCACAGCTCAGGAAAGCGGAGACGCAGCCGAGGTCAAGCGTTGCAAGAACATGGAAATCCTTTACGATTCTCTCCAGTTGGCTCATAAATGTATTCTAAACTCCTTTTACGGTTACGTCATGAGAAAAGGGTATGAGTTATTTTGTATTTTTTTTTATCCTTAAATTCAGTAGCCTGTTTAATCCACTTTGTGTGTCGCTAAACTTCTGGACTGTGCAATAGGGCCCGCTGGTACTCAATGGAGATGGCTGGCATTGTGTGCTACACTGGTGCTAATATCATCACTCAGGCGAGAGAGCTAATTGAACAAATAGGGTGAGTAGCATCAAGAAACCTTCATCTGAGAAGAAGCAAATCACTTTTTGTCATCTTTCCCATGATTTAGGAGACCGCTTGAGTTGGATACTGATGGTATCTGGTGTGTCCTCCCAAACACTTTCCCGGAAAACTTTGTGGTAAAGACCAGTAACGAGAAGAAGCCTAAAGTGACCATCTCCTACCCTGGTGCCATCCTGAACATCCTAGTTAAAGAAGGCTTTACAAACAACCAATATCACGAGTTAATAGACCCTGCATCACTCACATACAATATCAAAGCAGAGAACAGCATTTTCTTTGAAGTGGATGGGCCATACCTAGCCATGATTCTTCCCGCTTCCAAGGAAGAAGGAAAGAAATTAAAGAAAAGGTATTGCATATTTACTATATAAAACAATGTAAATTTGCATTATAATGTATAGTCAACTAGCATTATAGTTACAGTCAATAACTTAAAGTTGGCATTTTACATTAGGTATGCAGTTTTTAATGAAGATGGCTCACTGGCTGAACTGAAAGGATTTGAAGTGAAGAGGAGAGGAGAGCTGCAGCTCATTAAGATCTTCCAGTCCTCTGTCTTTGAGGCTTTTCTTAAAGGTACCACCTTGGAGGAGGTCTACGCCTCTGTAGCCAAAGTGGCTGACTATTGGCTGGATGTCCTGTACAGCAAGGTAGGTTTTGCCAAACACATTGAGCAGCCTTGTGTTTCTCTTGGAAAGATAATGAAATCCTTGTGTTCATTTCAATGGTCTTTCAGGCTGCCAACATGCCAGACGCTGAATTGTTCGAACTGATATCGGAGAATCGCTCCATGTCTAAAAAGTTAGAGGATTATGGAGAGCTAAAGTCCACTTCCATTAGCACAGCCAAGAGATTGGCAGAGTTTCTGGGGGACCAAATGGTGAAAGATGCCGGCTTGAGCTGTCGTTATGTTATCTCACGAAAACCAGAAGGTTCTCCCGTCACAGAAAGGTGGGACAACTTCACGTCTGCTAAATTGATTATGCAATACTGCAACAGCAAAATTCTCCCCTTTCAGAGCCATTCCTTTGGCCATCTTCCAAGCTGAGCCAAGTGTGACCAAACATTTTTTGCGTAAATGGCTGAAGATGCCCAGCCTGTATGACCTTGACATCCGCTCAGTAAGGATTTCAATCAAAAAAAGATTTTGTTTTCACCATAGCTTTGTTTTGCATCACCCCATGCCTCGTCTCGCTACAGATTCTGGATTGGAATTACTACATTGAAAGGCTTGGTAGTGCAATCCAGAAAATCATCACTATCCCAGCAGCACTACAACAGGTAATTTAAAAATATATATTAGTGATGAAGGGTTTTTAAGATGTTATAACTGATGGTTGCATTGCAGAGGGGATCATTGTACAAAAGCTTAAGTCCATTATACTAAATTGTTTTGGTGGTAAACAGTTTTTTTTTTACTATATATTATGTAGTAGCTTTAACTCCTTTTGATGTTTAGGTGAAGAATCCAGTCCCCCGAGTCCGACATCCCGACTGGCTGCACAAGAAACTTCTTGAGAAAAATGATATTTACAAGCAAAAGAAAATTAGCGAGATGTTCACCAGTGAGGGCAAGCGGCAGGTAGGTTATCTAAACAGACAATGTGTTCCTATTGGACAAAGAATAATCACTTTGTCAATTCTCTAATCAATCAGTTTTATTTAAATGTTAATCTGAGGAAAACACTTTGTGTTTCTTTTTCAGGTGGCTCAGCATGCTAAGGGCTATTCAGTTCCAGATATGGAGGACTTTGGGGTGACAGCTAAACCACTGCAGCCGGCTATCCCCATCAGCACAAAAAGGAAGAGATCCTCTCAAGGGGAGGATAGCCAAGTAGAGTCTCAGGATATTGAGCTCACCCTGTCATGGAGAGAAATCTTGGGCCCGCCCCCATCAATGGGCGAGACGAAGGTAAATAACTATTTAGTTGGCATATTAATATTGACAACATTTGACAGGAAAGTCTCCACAAGTTACTTACTTAGTCTTTGAAGTTTTATGAAAAATTGACATTCCATTTTCTCATGTGCCAATTCTTCTTGGTTCATTTAATCAAGAGGGGATGTAAACAACCATTTTTAGGTATATCTTTAATCTAAAAAATTGGTTATGTACAGGAGGAGATTCTTGTGTGGTTGCGTTACCATAAGAAAAAGTGGGAACTGCAGATGAGGCAGAGAAAAGAAAGACAGAAGAAAAGAAGACTGCTGGATGGAGAATCTCAACCTGTAGGCGGAGGCGTGATTAGGGATGGCCCCACCAAAGGCTTGGGAAGTTTCCTTCGCAAAACTGCCCGCAGCATTCTGGACATGCCTTGGCAAATTGTGCAGGTGGGCATATGGCTTCAGTTGAAATGGAATGGTAAATAATTACACAGTTGTATAATATATACGTGATTCTTTGCAGATTGCAGAAACTAGTCAACCTGGACTTTTCAAGTTATGGGCTGTAATTGGAAATGACCTCCATTGCATGAAGCTTAACATCCCTCGCATCTTCTATGTCAACCAGAAAGTCCCAAAACAGGAAGAGGGACCCACATACAAAAAGGTATACAAACTGCTGCTATTCCAGCTGCTATACATTCTCTATTGAACATATTTGATCTGTGTTGCTTCAGGTGAACCGTATGCTCCCCCGCTCCAACATTGCATACTACCTCTATGAGTACTGTGTGCCTGAGGACATGTACCAGGAGCACATCAATGAGATCAACGCTGACCTCTCGGCCCCAGACATTGAAGGGGTCTATGAAACACAGGTATACCATAAAGAACATTATGTCCAACTGTCCAATGTATACAGCAGGTACCTTGAAGTGATACAAATCTCATGAGCTTTGCTAATGCATCTCTTAGGTGCCACTATTGTTTCGTGCCCTAGTACAGCTTGGATGTGTATGTATGGTCAATAAGCGTATTGGAAGGGATGTGGCTGGAAGAGAAGCTGACACTTTTGACCTGGATCATCTGGATATGAGGTCTCTGGCCCAGTTTAGCTACTTGGAACCAGGTTTGAGCATTATATCAGCTTGTTGGTGTGATTTATTGCTTGATTTTACAGGAGACTGGTAATGTTTTCATTTCTTCTAGGGAGTGTTCGCCACATGTACCTTTACCATCACAGTCAGGGCCACAAGGCCATCTTTGGGCTTTTCATTCCTTCTCAACGCAAAGCCAACATCTTTGTTCTAGACACTGTAAGAACGATGGATTGTTGTGGTTTTTTGTCACCAGCTTTCTTTATGCACCCCAAAAATATTATAAAAATAGAGTAAAGTTCATATATCCGGTGGTTGGTTTTATACAAGTTTTTCAAGCTTTCTCATTTTCTCCCATGCAGGTGCGAAGTAACCAGATGCCTAACCTTAATAACCTCTACAATGCTGAACGTACTGCGCTACTTGAAAAAACAACAGAAGATCTACTGCCTCCGGACAAACACAATTTTGAGGTTCGCGCTGAAAATGATGCGAAGGCGATCTACCGTGCTCTACAACGCATATTCATAAGCTACAAGGTAAAAAAAGGACAGAAATCAGGCCCTTTTATGATCTATTATTACAATTTTTGGGGAGAAATGCTCAAATGTTGTTTCTATCGGTTATTTTTAGGAAGAGCGACGTGGGCCAACTATCATTGCTGTGCAATCCAACTGGGACTTGCTTAGACTAGCTACAGGGATGCCAGTTCTGGAGGAATTCCCAGTTGTGCCAGTCCATGTTATTGATGAGATCAATTACAGCGTGCTGGATTGGCAGCGGCATGGCGCCCGGCGTATGATCCGCCACTACTTGAATCTGGATAGCTGTCTGTCACAGGCTTTTGACATGGCTAGGTGGGTGATGTATAGATAAACTATAAAAGCCACTGTTGGAATTAGTCACCCTTTGGTGGACAACTTTCGGTTGCAGCAACAATGAAAAGTGAAAATCTGTCATCAATCTCCATTTCAGATATTACCACTTACCTGTGGGAAACCTGCCCAAGGATGTATCGATCTTTGGATCTGATCTCTTCCTTGCCAGACATTTGCGGAAACACAACCACCTACTGTGGCTCTCTCCCACGGCAAGGCCAGATCTTGGGGGCAAAGAAGCTGATGACAGCCGGCTAGTAATGGAAAGTGATGAACGGGGCTCAGTTGAGATTAACGCTCAGGGGTGCTACTCAACAGGTACTTCAATTCATGCATTGGCCCCTCTAGAAATGTGATTAGAATAATTTTGCTATTTAGAAATTACATTTTGCTCATATAAATGCAACAACATTTTCAAAGCTGAATGCAAGTTCCAGGTCTATTACATTCTAAGTCAATATTTATTTCACAATGCTCCAACTTGCAGTGTGTGTCGAGCTGGACCTCCAAAGCTTGGCCGTTAACACCATCCTCCAGTCGCAGCATGTCAATGATATGGAGGGAGGATCCAGTCTGGGTGTGAGTTTTGATGTGATACAGCAGGCGTCATTGGAGGACATGATGTCAGGACACCAAGGAGCTAACTCACTCGCCAGCTATGATGAGACTGCCCTCTGCTCCAACACATTCAGGTGAGTATACACAGTAGTGATTGACTGATATGAAAAAAATGCTGTTTTAATAAAAAAGTCAAACTCATTACTTATTGATATGCATCTGGCAGTGTTATGGCATTTTACATAAAGTGTAGATACAGTACTTATCATTCCACTACTAGTACACAGGAATTACACACTTATTTTGTTTGTTTGATTTCTACCCACTGCTTCAATTGTTTGTTTTTTTTTTTTTACATGAGCAGGATCTTAAAGAGCATGGTGGTGGGCTGGGTCCGAGAAATCACCCAGTATCACAACGTGTACGCAGACAACCAGGTGATGCACTTCTACCGCTGGCTTCACTCTCCCAACTCGTTGCTCTATGACCCTGCTCTACACCGCACTCTGCACAACATGATGAAGAAGGTCTTTCTCCAGTGAGTGATATACACCCTTTATTATTACTTATGTTTTTTAACCTAGACTAGTCGCCTTTAGATACATGGCAAAGGCTTTAACTGACGGGCCTCAGCAGTATAATAGTTGTTGTTGTGCCTTTCAGGTTGGTTGCCGAGTTCAAGCGTCTGGGCTCCACTGTGGTTTACGGAAACTTCAACAGGATCATCTTGTGTACTAAAAAACGAAGGATAGACGACGCCATTGGATATGTGGAATACATCACAAATAGGTTTGATTTTGGACTCTCATCCCGTAGCCTAGAAGCACCTGATTATTCTGGGTTTTTTTAGCACCTCCCTCTTGCAGTCATAAGTGATTCGTAAAACCGTAGACGCATTTGTAACTTTAGTAGTAACAGTACATACAATCAGTTAACCAAAGCCATCACACATAAAAAAAAATCAAAATTATGGTATTTTTAATCTTTGCAGCATCCATATGGGTCGGAATTTAAATTTGTGCCATAAACTTTTTTACTATGTCTTATAGCATACATTCCCGAGAAATCTTCCATTCTTTATCCATCTCCTTCTCCCGGTGTTGGGAGTTTCTTCTGTGGATGGACCCGGCTAACAATGGCGGCGTGAAAGGCAAACTTCCATCCAGCATTTTGTATGGCGAGGTCAGTCAAACTTCATTCCAGTGGCTACTATTTACCATGCATGCACCTCATTCCCAATGTGTGTTGGTCTCATTTAGGAGGGAGCCAAACCAGAGAAAAACATAGAAGGAGATGAGGATGCCAGCGAGGATGAAGAGGAGAATGAAGCTAATGCTCAGGAAAATGAGGAAGATGCTGTGGCAGATGAGGTGGAGGATTTGATTGAGAGCAATTGGAACATCATGCAGTATCTACCACAAAGTGCCTCCTGCCAGAACTACTTCCTAATGATTGTGTCTGGTGAGTTCGTAATGAAAATAAAGTGAACATATTACTGATGCTGTTTTTGTGCTCGGGCCAAAGCCGTGCAATCATTTTAATAATTGAATAATGTAGACAATGTTTTTATGCATCAGCAGAAGATAAGTCTCAATTTGCAACCCTCTAGTAACACTGTCTGGGACAGCTATTATAAATTTGAACCTTATTTAACCCTTTCTGGGTCAGCTGAAAAACAGCACAGTATTTAACTTTGGATCAAACCGTAAAATTCATAAAAATACTTAATTTGCATTGCTGTATTATCATGCACTACTTCTCATCTTTTTTTTTTTTTTTTTTCCCAGCTTACATTGCAGCAGTTTACCAAAGCATGAAAGACGAGCTAAAACGGAACACACCTGGTGCAACGCCAATCAAAAGACGAGGCGGCAGTCAGATTTCCCAGCAGCCAGTGGGGGATTTAAGCGCCCTTCCTGGTAAAATGCTTTTTTGGGGGTGAACTGTTAAACGGGGTGACGATTTCACTTATTTCAAAACTCTTCCACAGGAATAGTCGCCTTTTCTCAGGAGTACGTGTCAAGCGAGCTAACGCAGAACATTTTTACTATTACACAAAAAATCCAAAAGAAGGTGACTGGAACCAGGAATGTGAACCAGCCCTCAGAAATGTTCCCAGTTTTGCCAGGTTCACACTTGCAACTAAACAACCCAGCACTTGAGTTTGTCAAATATGTCTGCCAGGTGAATAAAAAAAAATACCTCAATGTTAAATCTTAGGTATTTTTTTTTTTTAACTTTATCTTTTTTTTTTTTAGGTCCTTTCACTTGATAGCAACATCGCCACCCAGGTAAACAAGCTTAAACGAGACCTCCTGCGTCTTGTAGAGGTGGGGGAGTTCGCCGAAGAAGCCCAATTTCGTGACCCTTGCCATTCGTACATACTGCCCGAAGTTATATGTCACAACTGCAATTTCTGCCGGGATCTGGACCTCTGCAAAGATCCATCTGTGGCACAAGTAACCCTACACCGGCTAATTTTATTTGTCGTGCTATATAATCAAATATGAATTATCTGTTTTTTCCTTATTTTCAGGATGGCTCCATTGTGCCCCAATGGTTTTGCTCCAACTGCCAGGCCCAATATGAGACTGAGTTTATTGAGATGGCTTTGGTGGATGCCCTGCAGAAGAAAATGATGAGCTACACATTGCAGGATCTGGTAAGTTAAAAGGAGTCAGAAAAACAAAAATTGCTGCATTGTACAGTGCGTGATTGCTTTTGAGAGTTTGCGTGAAATCCCACTGGAAAAGTGAAAAATAATATAACCTTGAAAGGGGGCTCAAGTTTGTCTGTATAGAAGCCAACACTTTAGTCTATGTTTTTAGGTGTGTACCAAATGTAAAGGAGTGAAGGAAGGAAACATGCCTCTCTATTGCAATTGTGCAGGAGACTTTGAACTGACGTTCCCAGTTAAGGTATGGTTTATCTTCATTTGTGTTCTTCTAATATTTTCACATTTATTTGAAACTATTTGTTTTCCCTTTTGCTTTTTCAAGAGCTTCTCCGAGCAGGTCAAAGTGTTTCGGAACATTGCGTATCACTACAAGATGAACTTCCTTGAGGAGACTATCGATTGGTTGATGGAGATGAGCCCAAACACAAACCTGAGTGATCCTTAAAGGCACAGTTAGCGGTTTAGGTTATCATCACTTTTATTGATGTTGCTCAAATGTTTGAAGAATTTAAGTGGCTGTACATTGTCCACACTTTGGGTCGTAGATATGCTTGTACTCTTGTCAAAACGATTTCTGGAAGAGTGTATACATAACAGCTTTAGATTTTTACTCTCAATAAATATTTTTTACTGTGTAATATGTCCCACGTAGTTGTACATTCTATTTTAAAGTATCATTGCATGCATATTCTTTCAAAACAACCATCAAACTGTAAAAACACAAGGAAAATCTATGCCTGTAAAAACATATTTTTTTCCCCTATGTACATTTGTTAGCATAATTGTATTTTTTCAAACGGAAATAATCTTTCACTAATCAGGGAAAAAGAAAAAGGATCCGTTACACTTGGAGATTTATTCCTACTAGCCATTCTGGGTTTCTGAAGTGTATCCCTATAGGTTTGAACAACCTCATAATCTTGTTCGCGAGGCCTTTCATGGGAAGTGACTCATTTATCTGATTACAGCTCATTGCTGCTCTTGTACATCCTTTCCTGTTGGGTCCTCTCTTTCCACATTAGGTTCAAAGATGATTCCGTGCTATTTACCCAAGTGTACTTGGTGTGGTTCCCCATTTCTTGTACTGTATGTGGTATGGGCCTCTTGTAGTAAAAAAATGAAAGATTTTGATTGGATAAGTTATACTATGGCTAAACTATTCAAGAGAACTACTTAGACATACTGTGAGACTTTGTGGCTGTTGCCACAGACCACAGAAAATGTTGATGCAGTCCAGACACTGAGCCGACTAATGATGACTTTACAATGGCACATCATCCGTCACGTCTGACTGGTATGAGCTGAAGCTGGTGATGTAAAGTAGTTGTGGCGGGATGGGCCCGCTGGGTTCATCAATAACCTGTGGAGGAAAATTGCACATAAAATCCCAGCTGCATCCTACTGTTGTGAAGCAACAAGCTACTCGTGTATATATTGCCTACTTCATTTCATCAGGCATACTATTTGAAACATTTCTTTATGGCCTGAAGTCACGTCACCTAATGTCAGTTTCCCATAACAATCTAGTCTAATCCTGCACATTTTAGCGGCCTTCACGTGACAAATGGTTGTTCGAAAAATATCAGAGTTTCGGTATTAAAATTGATTGAATAGCAAGTTGGCACTAGCGGTTTATATTTTCTATACTATTGCACATCAGTGCAAATTTTAGTTAATGTGTTTTTCTTAATGTTTATTGTAAGTCAGATTGTGTTTGTATACATAAGTGGCATCTTTTAGGGTTTCAGTTTCATTATTAATAGTTATTTTTCACTTATGTGGAGAGTTTTTTCTTCTAATGGGAAAACATTTGCGTTTGCTTACTTCGTCAAGCTTGCTCTCGCTGTAGATCTCATCCTTATCCATAAATGTCAACATAATCCAGTCGCAGAAAATGGTACACTAATGGTAGGATTGAGATTGCAACAAAAGGTCAGAAATTAAGTTATCCTAAAAGAAAAGATGGCATTACTCACAACTCCAACAGAAGTCAATGCAGTCACCGTGCTGATGATGGTTGGGATTGGGCTAAATTTACCTGCCTGCAAAGAATTAACATTGTAATGTTATGAGGTTACTGCAGCAACTCAAAAATAGCAGTTTGTTTTGACTGAGTCTATGCTTACTTGTCCATGAACAATGACATCCAAGCGTATACCGTAGGCCTTAATGAGGGTCCGAGACTCCACCCCATCCTTTTGATAATATTTGGAGAATCTAGTGATGAACATTGTTGCGATTAAAATTGACAACAAACTCTATTTATAGATGTAATTCTTTTAAATTCACCTGCAATAGTAACCAGAACTAGCCAGATCCTTTCTGACGTCCAGACGCCTAAAGGAATATGTGGGTTTACAGCGAGAAAGATCCACGTCCAAGTCACAGTCCCAATTAATGAACACACCAATCACACCTCCCTGAGAAGTGAGTAAACATAAAAAAAAATACTGATATTCTACAAGGAGTACTGCTTAGCATCTATTTGTATTGAACTCTAACAGCAAATACTCATTTATCCCATCAATGTGATATTTGGCCTAGTATTGGTTCAAACAAAAATTATTATTATTTTTTTTTATTTCTAATGCAAGCTAATGAATAAGCAATGGGTAACATACTAACCGTCCTACAAAGCTCAGTGAAGTTCTCCCGGGCTTGATGGGCAATGTAGCCCAATCGGAAGTTTGGACAATAGGGTTCCTTCTCCTCATCATACTGACATTGGTCCAGGTATTTTTGTTTGTTATGTTTGTTCGATGCATCCTTGATATTACCTCTGCCCGAGAAGACCAAGCATAAGTTGAGAGTTTTACTTTATGTACTTACTTTTATTTGTATGCATGTGTGGATCAGGAGAAATGTACCTCCGAGCATCAAACTTTGGGAAAAATATGTAGTTTCTGATGAATAAGGTGAAATTGATGGCTTCCGACAACGATGGTTCTCTGTAATCATAAGATTGTGGTTCAATTTCACTCTTCTAGGTCAATTTCTTTTCATAATTTCTGTTTTGAGTAAGTGCCGGATAACTTGCAAACTTGATTACTCGACTAGTGTTTGACTTTTTTTTTAAATCACATCTTTTGACTGAAAATGAATGCATGAGGAAGAAAAATGACTTCACATAAGGATCTGATCTTTCTTGCCTCTTGACAGCATATGCTTCAATTGGACACCAGGTTTGGATTTCACAAGTTTTGAAGGTGTGGTTGTAGTATCGAATGCATCTTCCAGTCCTCCTGCCTGTCAAAAAAAATTAAAAAACAGAGTAATTTATAACATGTAACTTTTTTTGTATTGTTTCTTTTGCTAAGCAGTAAAAATCAGACCATTGCCATTGAAGTCCACCTCTCCTTTAGTGCAGTCTGAGTCTTTTGTGCAGTTGGCATTTGTGATGCCAAAATACTACACACAAATAAGAATGGACATTCATAGTATTTACAGAATTTAGTTTAAGTATTTTTTACTGTATACATAAAGTCATTACCTCAGCACAAGTCCCTTGCTTCTGATCATATGTGACTTCTCGTCTCAGTATTGCACTAATGACATCCCCACCCTGACCGAGGCCACGGTAACAGAAGTCAATACTCTTTACTCCCATGAAGGAGCAAAGCAAAGTTGCATTTTTACCTCAAAAGGTCGAACATATTCCACATTGTCTAAAATTTCATCTCCACGGACAGCTGAGCCTTTCATGCGAGTGTAAACCGAGCTCTGGGGACGTGTTTCACTTTCTTGGTAAGATTTCTGACTTATGAAGACGTACCTTGAAGGGCACACAAAAACGCTGATGATGAGGATGCACAGCCAAATAATAGTGCTGAATTTTATTCCTAGACGTCAAATGAATATTTGTAAATTCTAAAATTTACATCCTGACCCTTTACCAAAAAATTGAATATCAAAGAATTTGTTTAACTATTGTGTGAAGAAATAAATGTAACCTGATATAGTATTTTGTAAAAAAAAATCTCTATAGGTTATCAATTGATGACCAATAAAACAAGTAATGTATGTAAATTGTTTTTTAATAACATTTTTACCATCACATGCATTTTGAAAATTTTAAATATTATAATGGAAAGCTTACCAGACAAAGTAGGTGATGACAATAGACTGAACAGCCCTGTATATGACCCCAAGAGTCATATTTTTAACCACCATGACTTTGGGGGTCTCATAGTCCCAAAATCCAAGGAAATAGTCTATTAAACATGAAGTGAATCCCATGGTTTTAAAATCTTGTTTTGCACCTCGTTGTTCTTAAGAATTTAACTATCCCAAATCAGCTTTAAATCTTCATCATTATTCTTTTTGTTCTCTGCCTCTGTCTGATTCCAGTGAGCATCTTAATGCATGATACTCCACTTGCACTGACCATAGCGGACAAATGGGCGTGGTCGGGATCACACGAACCCCACCCCCTACCCAATAAATCACATTGGGCTCCATACGTAGTATATAGTATATGACATTTACTGAATTAATTTAATTCCAAAAATTTCCTAGATTTGAACATTCATGAAATGTTCATGACCATTTATTTGTAATTTGGTTACTGTTATATTACATTATTTTAATTTTTAGTCTTTTGAAAAAATATTTTCAGCATTATGCTAATGATATAGATGTTTTAAAAATGTATATGTATTAATATAATCGCAGACAGACAGTGAGGAGGACAGACAGACACAGACAAACAGACGCCACTTATATCTTGTAAATAGTGTGTACAGATGTACATGTAAGACGAAAATAAATAAGCAATTGGGTACTTTCTTCTACAGAATAATTGTTTTCAACTTTTGTATTTTGCTTTTTATACTGGCAAATAAACGGGCAATCCGGGGTCCTGAGTTCTCTTCCGCGCATGTCAAACAACACGTGCCGTAGATTCGGTGCCTGCTCGTGGTCATCTTTGTCGAAAGCACTACACCGTCAATACATAATTGTACATTTTTCATTCTACAGATTCTAAATGGGAGGATTACCGAAGAAAAAGGTAACTGTCGCTGAAGCCCGCCCGTTTAATGTGTGATGTGGTCACTTGCTAGCTAACCGTGGAGCTAATGCCGTAGTTTATTTTGGTTCGCTTATATAGAAATGATGTTTGGTTCGCTTTAATAGAAATGATGTTGCCAAACTCGCCTTCAACTTGTATATAATAGCTATGTAATGTTTTAATGGATCTTTTGGGTGTGTTTTATAGTATGAGAGTGGCTCTGCCACAAACTATATTACCAGAAACAAAGCTCGCAAGAAGTTGCAACTAAGCCTTCCAGATTTCAGGTACATTTATGTATATATAATTTATAAAAACGTCACCACATTGTCATTATAAAGTAACGGTCCTACAGCTTGTCTTGTTTGGATTTTTTTCCAGACGACTCTGCATTCTTAAAGGCATTTACCCCCACGAACCTAAGAACAAGAAGAAGGTGAACAAAGGCTCCACTGCTCCAAGAACATTTTACCTTCTCAAAGACATTCGCTTTCTTCTGCATGAGCCAATTGTTGGTAAATTCAGGGCGTACAAGGTAATGGTCAACATTTCATTTAACTTGATGTTGGCGAGTGATATTTTTCATCCCCGTCTTTAACTGTACCTGTTTTCTCTGTAAAGATATTTGTCCGTAAACTTAAAAAAGCTTACGGAAAAACTGAATATTCAACAGTGGAAAGACTTAAGAACAACAAGCCAACATATAAATTGGACCACATTGTCAAAGAAAGGTAATAAGTGGGACTAACATTTTAGCTAGATAATGTTGAGTGTGAACCCAAAATAAAACAAATTCTAGTATCAATGTGTAATCAACAAATTGTGTTTCTTACTATTATGTCATAGGTATCCTACATTCATCGACGCTCTCCGGGATGTTGAAGATGCACTTTGCATGTGCTTCCTCTTCTCCACGTTTGCTCGAACTGGAAAATGCCATGTGCAAACCATACAGCTTTGTCGCCGTCTGACTGTGGAGTGGATGAACTTTGTGATAGCCTCTCGTGGCCTTAGAAAGGTCTCAGCTTTAACAAAAATAATAAGTGCAAAATGTTTTTTGTTTTTGTTTTATCAAATTACTCCATTGTTAATCTCATGGTTCTGTTTTCTGCAGGTTTTTATCTCCATCAAGGGAATCTATTACCAGGCTGAGGTGATGGGACAGTTAGTTACGTGGGTCGTTCCATATCAGTTCTCCCATGATGTAAGTTCATGTTAATGACAGGTAGCTTATTGCTGGCGTCAGGATGAAACCTTGCATCTCCAAAACCGTCTTTGTTCTGTTCTGCTCTCTCAGCACCCTACTGATGTTGACTACAGAGTCATGGCGACTTTCACAGAGTTCTACACAACTCTCATGGGCTTCATCAACTTCCGACTCTACCATTCCCTCAATTTGGTTTACCCACCAAAGGTAAAATGAAATTTAAGGCTCAATATTGCATTAGAGATTGTCTTTAGAATTAGTACAGAGTAGTGCAATGTTGTCATTTTTTTTAAATAAACAATGGGAAATCCCACTTATTGCTATTTTTTTTTAAAAAAATATTTAGCTTGACAGGAAAGCAGAGAGGATCTTAAAGAATGAAAACGAGGAGCACTACGCTTTGGATTCAGAAAGCTACTTGGAGGTGAAAATCATTGTTAACCGAATCAACTCCACCTTTGAATTTGTGATATCAAATTATATGTTCTTCCATACAGAAACTCTCTACCTTAAGTGCAAGTTTGGCCCGGGTGGTTACTTCTTCAGAGGAAGAAGTTCAATTGGATCACTTTCCTGTTGAAGAGGTAAAAAAAAAAAAAAAAACTTGAGGCTCAAAAACATGGTAGTCTTCCCTCGATTATCGCAAATTCACTGTTCACGTCTGATCTATGTTAACTGCGATATTCAAGGGATCACTGTAGACTGCCTCTGGTGTTTACATCGAAACAATGCCACCCTAGCCCTGAAATGCATCCTGTTCCAAAATGCCAAAATGGGTTTTATTTTGATTGCCACATCACTGAATATCAACCCTCCAAATACTGTAAACTCTTTCATGTCATTTCCATCCTTGATACCATTACTGTATATGTGAAGAATGAGTGAGTAGATCAAATAATTAGTCCCTAAGGGGAAAGGCGGGAGGGTCACGTACTTAATGCCAAAGCTTTTGGAGCTGTGAAACTGGGGAATACATGTGTTTGGTTGCCAGGGATGAGGTGAATCCTCACCTTTTGTCTGTTCCAGTTGACATTCTGCTTGTAGCTGAACCTATTTTTGTGATTGCCACAAAACAAGTCCTCTCTATTCATCTCTTTCTGTCCTCAGTGACTGTTTCCACTTTGTAGACAGGTCAATTTTTAGTAGATAGATCCCTCTTCTGAACCTCGCTAATCCATCCAGTCACTGATGTTTTTCTAATGAATTCATTCCTGATTGTGTCCTTTCTTGCCACACTAAAAAGAATCTTCAGCATGTCCATCTATGCTCAGTTAATGTTCCAACCCTTGTATTATTTGTTGAGGTGAAATTGAGTTCATGAAAGTGCATTCTGTGTGTAAAATGGAGCTTCTCTTTGCATTTTCAATCCAAACGAAATTGAAGTTGTTGAATCTCAAATTTAGAATAAATGAATGCTTCTCTCAGGAGGACCTTGGAAAGATGGAGGAAAGAGAAAAGGAGCAGAAGCAACTGGAAAGCCATAAAAAGATATTTGAGGGCTTGAAGTTTTTCCTCAACAGAGAAGTACCCAGAGAGTCTCTGGCATTTGTCATCAGGTAAGTCAGAACAACTCCACCTTGAAAGCCAACTAAGATCTACTGCGAAAATGATGCCCAATTTCAATATTGGCAGGTGTTTTGGTGGCCAGGTGTCCTGGGAATCCTCTGTCTGCATAGGCAGCACATATAATGTGACTGCCTTGTCAATCACACATCACATTGTTGACAGACCCAGTGTTCCCACGCAATATATCAACAGGTAGGGTATATGTCCCTTTTTCCCCCCACTGTGAGAAGAAGTCTTCAGCCCTGCGTGACACTTCAATGATGTGCCATTTCAGATACTATATCCAGCCTCAGTGGGTGTACGACAGTGTCAACGCCAAAGTAGTCCTTCCCGTGGAGGACTACTTCATGGGGGTCACTCTTCCACCCCATCTGTCTCCATTTGTGGTGGAGGAAGAGGGAGACTATGTTCCTCCAGAGAAACTGAAGCTGATGGCGTTGCAAAGAGGAGAGAAGCCTGGTAAGAAATGTTGTATTTGTTGTTTGGTGGTGATGGTGGTATGTGTGCATAATACTCTTTGAAATTTTCATAGCCCAACAAAGTGAGGAAGAGAGTGAAGAGGAGGATGATGATGAGCAAGTTGAGCAGGAAGACAAGGTAGAAGAAAATAATATGAAGAAGAAGAGGAGGAAGCGGCAAAGATCCCGACCCAAGGTTTATAACAAACCATCTTTCTTGTCGCCTACCACCTGCTGCTTAAGAAGTCATTAAAGAAAGAATTCACATTTGCAGATGGCAGTGACTCCTGGAAAGTTGAGGGTAGAAGATCCAGCTCATAGAGATCAACAGCAGAAAGCGGAAGAGAAGCGCCTGGCCATCATGATGATGAAGAAAAAGGACAAGTATCTCTACGACAAGATCATGTTTGGAAAAAAGAGAAAAGTCCAAGAGGTTTGTGGCATTTCTTATTGATTCAGTATAGATTTCTGCCATGCCTCATCTGTTTGCTCAAGATAAGTCTCGTCTTTCTAACATAAAATGCATTATTTACAGTACCTGTCCTCTTAGACATTCCTGTGTGGGAATGTTAAACACTTGAAGGGTGTATCTTATGTACAGTCCATGTGACCTCTGAGTCAACTCTTTGCTAAAATAGGTTTTGTGCTCATTGGACTTTTTTGTCCTTTGTTACAGGCTAACAAGTTAGCTGCTAAGAGGAAAGCTCACGACGACAATGAAAAGGCCAAGAAGAAAAAGTTCAAAAAATGAATGATGATAATGATCAGTTCACTTCAAGATGCCAGCTTCAGTGGACTCACATTGCTGGTCAATTTCCAATGATCTGTAAAAGCGACTGTTTATATGCTTTTGTCCCATCATTTTTCAAACTTGTTTTAACTCCCCAACAATGGAAAATGGTTGCAATTACCAGACAACACATTATTCAATAAATTTTAAAGTAGTACTGGGTGATTAGCCTTTGTGTGTTTCTTCATACAAAACTTCAAAGTGGATTATGTTGAAGCAGATCACAAATGAATTGAATGATGCAGTCCACATTGGCGAAGGTGCCGTAATGTTCACTGCCCTCTTGAGATGCTTCTGGTGGGCTCATCCCACCCGCTGCCATCAATATTCTCATTCACTTGGAAGCGCATCCCCTTGACCCCGATCTGCATTCCACCCATGCCCACCCAGTTCGGGTCTTCGCCTGGCACTATGGGTGCCTGAAGGAGCGCGATGGGTGCTCAACAAAAGACGTAGTGTGGAGCCAGCAATCCGTCTTCATACAATTTGGGATAGAATGTGTCCGTACACACAATGACTGGGTCAGACTTAAGCAGGCATTTATTGTACGTAGCCACCAGCCTGTATTTGGACAACCAACATCTTCCATATCTAAAATTAATCGAATCCAAGAAGGAAGACCCAGTGCTCTCATTCAACATGACATTATGTAAGTATAAATGACATTTAAAGTTTTCACCACGCAGTGCACAAATAAGACAAATGAATAATCAAATAAGAAATAAATAAGTCCAAGAAAAATTGATTCAGGGATAGGAATAAATGCACCCAGAAACATGGACAAAATCTAATTTCCTGATATCTAAACTCTGGGATACCTCGACTAATTATATTTTATCACTAACTCATACTAACAGAATTGTAAATAAAGTATAGTAACTGTTTGTTTGAAAAACACTTCTAGACTATAAATAGACATTGACTCAAAAAAATAAAAAAAAGTTGAATGACTGGGCCAAAGCAAGATCTTCCTTTCTAAACTGCATTGTTTACAGTGCATACACTTCTTGTGTTTGTTATTCATTAGACTTGAGTGCAGAAGCGCTAAGCAGAAACATCACTACATAGCCGTAAGTACCAAATCTCTTTATTTTGGCTTCTAATTTATGTGCTAAAAAGAAACAATTGCAACTTGGAGGCAGTGCTACTTTATGAATGCCCCGGCAATATGACAATCAACTCACTATTTACCATACATTCCACGTGTAGCATTTTTAGAAGGCGTTTTTTCGCAGAACTCGGACATAAAGCAGTCTTGATCAAGTGGTACAATTAGTGCATTTGTTCTTTTGATGCTGATTTGCACCCCTCCTATCAGCTCGCAACTCGGACTCGGGTGAGAGAGCTCAAAAGGCCCTCTGTATGGTGAGCACAGAATAGTGGCTATACAAGCCTCGCCTCCTTCGCCTCCCTCGCTCCATCACTCGCCCTCCCCCGTTTTGTGTTACACTCTCCCTCTCTGACAAGTGCTTGTCCCCTGACAGACCCTGATGTCACGGGGAGACGAGGGTCCCCGCGGTGCTTCATTCAGCAAAAATGGCTATTGGATTAGAAAGTTAAGAGGTGGGAGGCGGCCCGAGGCATCAGGTGTGCCTGCATCGGTGCTGTGAAACTGGAGACGTCAGGGGGAGATCTCTTATCTCTGGACATGTGATAAGTCTAGTGCGTTCAGAACATTGATGTCTTTTGCCTGTGCGTATTTTAAGATCAGATGCAAGAGAGACTGCAGGAGCTAGATCAACTTGTTTTTGATCCATTGGAATACAACAGCAAGCAGCACTTTTTAACAAGTTGGATTTATTATGTTTTAAGGTGAGAACTCCTTTACTTTCCCATCACATCCTTTAATGAGAACATTTTGTACCAGTCTACAATGTGCTTAATGTTGTACATGATGTCTCGCACTATTCAAAATGATAAAATGGCTAATTAGTTTTACTTAGACTTACGTATTCTCGTCTAATTAAATCCAGTACAAGATGTACATTAATAACGTTGACATACATTTTTTAACTCAATTTTTAATTTGAGGTACATAAGGTTGAGACTATCCAAATAATGATTTCACATTGTCATTAACCCCAATTGGACTGTTGGCTGTATATTAACAAATTAAAACCATTATCATCACTTCATGATGACATAGTAAAATAAGCCAATTAAAAATGCATCAGTTTTCTCTAAAGGCCGCTGTGTCGTAAATATGCACATTTAGTCATAGTTAAACACAAAACCATGTATAAAGTAGAATTGAATGCTGATAAGATAAATATAATTGATACAATGTCTCATTATGTGACCTTGCAGCTGTATCAAGCTCTTTCCAAGTTTTCCCATTGACATTATGTCATTTGTTGTTTTTCAGGTAACATGCAAATTTGCTGGATCATGGCATTAAAGCACAGAAGACATTGGAAGTTCATGTGCAAACGTCTGGTTTTGGGTGTCCTACTGACCAGCAGTATTATCTTCCTCTACTGCTTGTCCATGTACCATGTACCACTGAGCCTGACTGAGTATGATACAAATAACACATACTATATACTGCAGATGTAAACACAATAAATACATGCTTCATGTGTACACAAAGGAGTTATGTGTATACAGAACCTACTATATGCTTTATTATGGTAAAGTTTTATGGACAGTTTATATTATCCATATACATGCATTGCACTCACTGTATTCTTAAATACAGCTGTGTACTTAATATGAAATCAAATATGAGCCAAATACTATGATTGTAAAAAAATGCAGTTATTTTTTTAAAATAATAGTGTAGATTTTGTTCATAATTTCGTATTATTTCGATTGGAAGCCCTCAAATGACAAAATGATATCGTATCTTCATGAACTCAATGATTAATGTAAAATGGGTGACATGACTTGAAAAAGACTTTCATTGTAAATGTGAAAGATTAGGCAATATTTGGTTATTGATGCTTATAATCAAATTAAACATGCAGAATATTTTGTGTCTTGTTTATGTCTGCAGAATTCCAGTGCCGTTCTCCTGCGCCCATCACCCATCTCATCTGACCACCAGACCGAGTAGCAACAGCTCACATAAAAGCCAGATGTGCACTCCCAAAGTGGACATCATGTTCATGAAGACCCACAAGGCGGCGAGCAGCACCTTCCTCAACATCCTTTTCCGCTTCGGAGAGAAGCATCAACTGAAATTTGCTTTTCCCGACAGCAGGAATGACTTCTCCTACCCGGCCTTTTTCCAGCGTTCCTACGTTAAAGACTTCAAACCCGGAATGTGCTTCAACATCATCTGCAATCACATGCGCTTCAATGCAGCCGAAGTGACCAAGCTGCTCCCCCTGGACACGGCTTACGTCACCATCCTCCGAGACCCGGCGGAGCTTTTTGAGTCGTCCTTCCACTACTACGGTCGGACGGTCCCTTTCACCTGGAAGATAGCGGGAGACGACAAGCTGGCCGAGTTCCTCCGTGACCCCCACTACTACTTTGACCCGGAGGGTTTCAACGCATTCTACCTCAGAAACCTACTTTTCTTTGACTTTGGAGTAGATAACACACTAGAAGTGGACGATCCGCGGGTGGACGAGGCGATCCAAAACATCACAGAACGTTTTGGGCTCGTCATGCTAGCAGAACATTTTGAGGAATCTCTCATCCTGCTCAAGGAGGCTCTCTGTTGGGAGATGGATGACCTCGCTTTCTTCAAGCTCAACGCTCGCAATGGTTCCACCGTATCTAAACTGACGCCGGACTTGCGGGCCAAGGCTCTTGAGTGGAACGCTCTTGACTGGAAGCTGTACCGCCACATGAACCACACCTTCTGGAGGAGAGTGGACGCGTACGGACGTCGGCGCATGGCGGAGGACGTAGCGGAGCTCAACAGGAGGAACGCGGAAATGGCGGCCACCTGCATCGAGGGGGGTCACGCCGTCGACTCCGGCAGGATCCAAGAAAGCGTCATGCAGCCTTGGCAGCCCATTGGGGAGAAGTCCATCATGGGATACAATTTGAAGAAGGACATTGACGAGGCCCACGTGAAGTTGTGCCGTAAGATGTTGACGCCAGAGATTCAATACTTGGCTGAGTTTGGAGTCAACCTATGGCTCACCAAGTTATGGGGTCATGTTAGAGATATCATTAACTGGTGACTAGAACTAGAAGCCTACTAGTGTGTTGTCGTTGTTTCCCATGGACTAATATAGCAGTGGTTCTCTGATATTTCAATCATCCTAATTTTGTTGGGATTTTAATAGGCACTTGAAAGAAATATTTCCCAATCTTTAAGCACTGAAATGAGTTGATATGACATGTTGCACTCTTGTCTAGTCCTTTATTGAAATATATAGTAAATTGTTCTTTGAAAATTTAACGAAGAAAGCAAGATATTCTTTCCATATCTGCCAACTTGTGTCTATAGACAAAACTAATAAAATGTTATGTGAATTGTAGGAACCAAAAATTCTGGATTACAAAAAAGGTGAGTCCTTTTACTTGGTTCTGCCTTCATACTGTGAATTATGACATGCCATTTTCTGTAATAAAGCTTGTAATATACACCATAAATATTGTACAACACATTTTTTACTCTGTTATTTGTATGAATCTTATGAATGCTTGAGGTATTTGCTTTTGATGACCAATAAGGTCAAGTGTTGACCCTGAGTTATAGAGCTATAGACTATTCCTCCTTACACAAATAGCCATTAATAAAGTAATGGCAGTATTATGTAAAGCCTCGACATGCAAGGGTTGAAATTTATTGGGCAAAAATACATTCATAAATAAATGACATTTATCACATCTCAATTGAAGTAGTCCTAATCATCAAAAAAAAAAACACCTTTCCAAGCATTTCAGCACCTGGACATTCTCAACTGTAATTGGACAGCTCCTCGAATTATATTCGGTATTAACAGATCCCAGAGTTTAAATATTCGTATGTAAATCATAGTTTGGGAGTTTATTTGTGGTAGAAAGGGAAAAAAACAATCTTCCAACCACTGGGAGTAGTCATGAGCTCTGATCCAACAACGGGGGCGCGGCAGGGGCGATTTTACAGTAATATGACAGCTCTCCCGTTTGCGAATTGTGGCTTAAATTGTTGTTGTGTTTGCTTAAATACAAGTCAAAGTTCAAAAACAACAACGGACCGATTTGCTCAGATTTTATCGTTATGTTTCGTAACCGATCCCGTTGATAGCTTTGCTCTTTCGATTAGTGCTTTAGTATTAGCTTTGTAGCTTGCGCTTGTTTTTAGCATCGATCGTGCAGCGAGGTGCTATCGGGAAGTTTGAGTTCCATAGTGTTTCAAAATGACATAAGCTCCGGATAATCTTCCCTGATACTCGTTGGTTGGGTGGAGAAAAATGGAGTGCAAATCAACCAAAGTGGCTCCAAGTGTTGACTTTGACCACAGTTGTTCCGACAGCGTGGAATACTTGACACTCAATTTTGGTCCTTTTGAGACTGTTCACCGATGGAGAAGGCTGCCTCCGTGTGATGAGTTTGTTGGAGCAAGGTAACGTGCTGAAATCCAAATACACATTCCATTCATCCATTTTCGGAACCGTTTTATCCTCATCAGGGACGCGGGGGTGCTGGAGCCTATCCCAGCTGACTTCGGGCACGAGGCGGGGGACACCCTGAATTGGTGGCCAGCCAATCGCAGGGCACGCAGAGACAGACAACCATTTATGCTCATAAGGGCAATTTAGAGTGTCCAACCAGCCTACCATGCATGTTTTTGGAATGTGGGAGGAAACCGGAGTACCCGGAGAAACCCCACACACGCCCAGGGAGAACATGCAAACAGGTGTACTGACCTGGATTTGAACCCAGAACTGTGAGGCTGACGTGCTAACCACTCAAGGCTGCATAAAGACACAATTGACAAGTAAAAACCTATCACTTTGTTCAATATGCGTCTTCTTTACCTCCATCCAGGCGCAGTAAACACACTGTTGTGGCATATAGGGATGCTATCTACGTGTTTGGGGGAGATAATGGGTGAGTAGAACATTATCAGAGGTATTTTTACTACTTGAATGATGTTAAAACTGTGTCTCCCACCAGCAAGAACATGCTGAATGACTTGCTCCGTTTTGATGTGAAAGACTGCTCTTGGTGTCGGTAAGAATTTCTCACGAAAATATTAGATTGTTATATATTATTGTGACTATAATATATTCCAATATTGCAAAGGGCCTTCACCACGGGAACCCCACCTGCTCCTCGTTATCACCATTCAGCAGTGGTGTATGGCAGCAGCATGTTTGTTTTTGGTAAGTTTCTTCCTTAACTGATTGGTAGCAATAGTTCAGTTCAAATGGACATGTATGTGCTTTTGAATATATTCCAGGGGGCTATACTGGAGACATTTATTCCAACTCCAACTTAAAAAATAAAAATGATCTCTTTGAATACAAGTTTGCAACAGGACAGTGGACTGAATGGAAAGTAGAGGGGAGGTAATGTATTTTTGAATACTATATAAAATATGAAAAGCATTTGCCATTTAGTGAATATACATTCCAACTATTGTGTTTTATCTAGCTTGCCAGTAGCTCGCTCAGCTCACGGTGCCACCGTTTACAGTGATAAGCTTTGGATATTTGCCGGTTATGACGGGAATGCCAGGTATGTTTCGTTTTGGCATGTACCTTTTGATAAGAGTGTCCACATTCATGACATGTTGTTCACCTCATGTAGGTTAAATGACATGTGGACCATCAGCTTGCAGGACCGAGAGCATGCATGTTGGGAAGAGGTTAGTATTTAGCGTCACTGAGGGTAGAGCCAGCTTTAATAACTTTACGTCCTGACCTCAGTGTTTTTGTTTCACTATCAGATCGAGCAGAGCGGGGAGATCCCTCCATCTTGCTGCAACTTCCCCGTAGCTGTATGCCGGGACAAGATGTTTGTCTTTTCGGGTCAGAGTGGAGCCAAGATAACCAACAACCTCTTCCAGTTTGAATTCAATGGCCACATGTAAGCCTAATCAATGCTATTAAATCTGACTTGACTTGCACCCTCGATAGCTTAAGAGCCATCGTCCCCGCAGGTGGACCCGCATTCCCACTGAGCATTTACTGCGAGGCTCTCCGCCCCCTCCCCAACGGCGCTATGGCCACACAATGGTCGCTTTCGACCGCCACCTGTATGTGTTTGGCGGGGCTGCTGACAACACTCTGCCCAATGAGCTGCACTGCTATGATGTAGACTCTCAGAGTTGGGAGGTGATCCACCCCAGTCAGGACAGTGAGGTATAAATTGCCAAGATTTCAATCACTGGTTTATTATCTTTATATTTTCCAGCCATGTCAGTTTGACTTTCTAACATAATTTGCACCCTTGCCTTCCCAGATGCTAAGTGGGAGGCTCTTCCATGCAGCTGCTGTAATTCAAGATGCTATGTACATTTTTGGGGGAACTGTGGACAACAATGTCCGCAGTGGGGAGATGTACAGGTTTCAGGTGGGCATGTTTTTATTCTCTCTGAAAACATGCACAAATACGGGATCGGATCCAATCGTGTGGTCAAATCCATCACTCCAAAAGTAGCCTTATCCATCGTTGTTTCTGGTACTGACTGCCAGACCAGGACAGCCTTTTTAAGTGTTGTCAAAACAAGTAAGATCGATGCAACTTCAGTCGCACTTATCTTGTTCAATAAGTGAAAAGACGGTGAATACAATTTTTCCAATATGTAATATTGGAGAAATACATAATAGCTAGGTGAACTCTGAATGAAAGTGCAACATATAGTTTTGAAATCATAATTATTTTCTTGATGCATATTTTTTTGCAGTTTTCATGCTATCCAAAGTGTACCCTCCATGAAGATTATGGTAAATTGTGGGAGAATCGTCAATTCTGTGACGTGGAATTTATTCTTGGAGAGGTAGGTTTCTTTTCATTTCCATTTACTGCACAAGTTGGCGTATTTAATAGTAAATCTTATTTTACTTTTTTAGCGGGAAGAACGAGTTCTGGGACATATAGCTATTGTGACAGCAAGATGCCAGTGGCTGCGCAAGAAAATCCTGCAGGCTCGGGAAAGACAGCGACAGGTTTGGAGATCTATGAAAATTTTGGGAGGGGAAAAAAAAATCAGCAATAGTTGAAGACATGTATTAAGATGAAATGCCTGTCTTGTTTTTAGCGGACCAAACAGGACAGCAGTGAGGAGAGTGATGAAGGGGCTACGAAAGGAGGCACTCACAAGCTTTCAGGCAGACTGCCAATGCTGGAAGTATCTATCAGGGAAGCCGAAGCCCAGCCTTTTGAAGTCTTAATGCAGTTTCTCTACACAGACAAGATTCAGTACCCACGCAGAGGTAGTATTGTTCTACCTAATAGTTTTGTTACTATCCATGCACTCAGCTGCCATATCTTTTGTCAAAGCAATAGCTTTACAAAAATATGCAGTCATCCTTATTTTTTGCATTATATATTATGTCAACAATTTGAATGAAGATTTCAGGAACAATGTGTTTCATTCGGGTTTCCAGGTCATGTTCAGGACGTTCTCCTGATCATGGATGTTTACAAACTGGCCCTGAGTTTCAAACTCTCCCGCTTGGAGCAGTTGTGTGTTCAATACATTGAGGCGTCTGTCGACCTGCAAAATGTTCTCAGTGTTTGTGAAAATGCAAACAAGCTCCAACTCGACCAGCTAAAGGTATTCTTATTTTTTATGTCACCACCCACAAAGGAAGGAAGTTCTCTTCATCCCTGAAAATTCTATTTCCCTAGGAACATTGCCTTAATTTCGTGGTGAAGGAATCCCACTTCAACCAGGTGATCATGACGAGGGAGTTTGAACGTCTGTCCACGCCGCTCATCGTGGAGATTGTCCGACGAAAGCAACAGCCTCCTCCCAGGCTGTACTCGGACCAGCCCGTGGACATCGGCACTTCGCTGGTGCAGGACATGAAGGCCTACCTGGAGGGAGGGGGCCTGGAGTTCTGTGACATCGTCTTGCTGTTAGATGGGCACCCTCGACCCGCTCATAAAGCCATACTGGCGGCTCGTTCCAGGTACAGAGCAGGCTTTTGTGTGCACTGACAGTGTGGCTGGGCAAACCTTTGGCCGTAATCATCAGCTTTACTCTTTAAACTTTCAGCTACTTTGAGGCCATGTTCCGGTCCTTTATGCCAGAGGACGGCCAGGTAAATATCTCCATCGGTGAGATGGTTCCCAGTAAGCAGGCATTTGAGTCTATGCTACGCTACATCTACTATGGAGACGTGGACATGCCTCCAGAAGATTCTCTGTATCCTTTTCTCATTCAAAAGCCTTATACAAATCAAGTGCCGAAATTTAGCCATCTTGAATCACAGTGCAAAGGAATCATGGATAGAATCATCATCACCATATTTTGGGGAGTGCATTGAAAAGATGACATTTTGGAACGTGTAAGGCTAAAGATTTGTGCTGTAAATTAGCAGTGGCTTCCAGGTTAAATGTCACTTCAATGACCGTGAATACAAACGTGACGGCAGTGCCTACTACTGATTCTCTTGTAGAACTGCATTGTACACTTACTGCACTTGATTTGATGCACGAGTACAAGCATGCAGTACAAGAGCTGTCAAAGGATATTTGAAACATGAACATTATTTACTACAGGAAAAACATTGTGTTGTTAATTTAATATCATTCGCAGTGTCATCAAGTGCAGTACAAATGCCACTGTTGAGGGCGTCTTATCCTTGACTCTTTGTGAAACAGCTATCTATTTGCTGCACCATATTATTATGGCTTTTCAAATAACAGGCTGCAAGCTTATTGCAAGCAGAATCTGGAAATGAATGTCACCGTGGAGAACGTCTTGCAGGTATTTTAGTGGAGGGTGATGAGTGTAGTAGGCCCAGCACATTTGCACATTTTGTTTTTCTCGATGCAGATCCTCGAGGCGGCCGATAAGACGCAAGCGCTGGACATGAAGAAGCACTGCCTCCACATAATTGTCCACCAGTTCATCAAGGTGGGTGGGCTCGTATCCGGCGCCCTGGGGGCTTGCTGCCCACTCGCTGCAGCTGAGCTAACCCCATAGTCGCGTCGTCTTTGCAGGAGACTTGACACTGTTGGCCCGCTAGTGGAAGAAAAGTAGAGAAGGACAGTGTTTACAGGGCGGCCGGCTGAACAAGCAACCCCGCGCTTTACCGCGAGGCCCACAAACGCCTCTCTTATATTTTAGGATTGTTTGTTTATCAAAGAACGAAAATCCTCAGCCCCCGTCACTTGCGATTTATTTATTATTATTTATTTTTGGGTGATGCTTTTTATTTTTCAGCATGAACCAGTAGAGCGCTGATTTTTCCTCATTTTACTCTGTTTGACTTCTCGCCTTTTCCTCCCCTTTTAATTTTTGCTCTCCTCCTCCCCTCCCAAAGGTATCCAAGCTCCCCAACCTGCGTTCTCTCAGCCAGTTGCTGCTGTTGGACATCATTGAGTCTCTAGCTACACACATATCAGACAAGCAGTGTGCTGAGATGGGCTCCGACATTTAGGATCATGGCAAGAGATCTGCACTTTTATTTTTATCCTCCTTTTCCAATATATGTTTACAATTTCTCCCGCCATTCCGCACCTCATATAATCAACATCGTTTGCATAACATAAAATAGCATAACATAACATAGCATAACAGTGAATTTGAGTTTTTAGTTATTTGAATTATAATAGTGATGTTTTTATTGATATTTCCAAATGTATTTATTGTATAGATAAAATTATATATAAATAAAATATAAATATAATGATTGCTAATTCAAAGAATATAGTTCCAATTGGGATCTAGCGCATCGCAATTTGACTCACCTGTACACCAAATCTTAATATCCATTTTATAAATTGTATGTTAAATAATATATATATATTTTTTTTTGGGAGTAGAAATTTGAGTTCCTTCGCTCTCTAAAAGACATCGAATTATATCCGGGGAAATAACGGTACATTTCACAATTTTTCAAATTTTCAAATACCCTCAAATTTATTTAAAGCTAGGTGCTTTGTTCCTTACAGTGCGTATCATTGTCTCAAGCCGTTTTATTTATTTATATACAACAATGGGTTATAGCTTTTTGCATGTTTATTCTGCTATTTTCCCCCCCAATTATCATTTTCATCTTCAAAAAAATGGTCCACATTGGACCCGTTTTCCTTAACAGCTGAAATAACCAAATGATGTGACCTATTGTTGCTAGTACAGTATTATTACATGACTCAGTTTCCGTTGGTAATATATACTTGGTGTTTTCTAATGCTATACTATATTGTAAAAATAAGTATTGACCACTGTGTGTTTATAGTTACCACATCTATCAAACATTACCCATGTTTAACTTCCAATACAACTTGGTGACATTTGTTTAAATTTACCCAAAGGGGTACTCTATTTATACAAATATTAAAAAAGCTCCAGCTTTACACTTATCGGCATCCATTTTGCAGATTTAAATGATCAAATGTGGATCATTTCCTACAATAATGCCCCAACATTTGGGCCACCAACTTCAGACATTCCTTTGAGTCATGTCAAATCACACATTTCAATTACAAAAAACTGGAAGAGATGGAATGAGTTTCAGACAGCTGCAGAAAGAAGCCTTTCTTGAAAGTGCTTTTTTTTCTGCTCGTGTTTCATCTGTCCACGGGTAGCTTGGCCTGGGATGCCATTGGCCCTATAGGGTTTCAGTTAAAACAGGGTTCATTATTGTGTTGATGTGGAACACTGAGACAAAACTGTAATTGTGTTGTCGCTATCTACTCATCAGTAACTTTTTTTTTTAAATGATCGAGCCTCACTGGGGCTCCATCAGAAGCTAGGCTGGGCTGTGAATTTTAAGATTGCACAGTGCAGTGGTCAGTCAGGCAGCAATGGCTCTTCTAACCAGTAAAGCTATGCAAAGGATGGCTGTTTTTGTAACCTTTGGAGGACTGGTGACAACCCTGATCACCATCTTCCTTCCGCTCTGGAAGACAATGAACTCAGACTTGAACGAAATGGAAAACTGGTACTCTGGGCTTTGGCACATGTGCCTTTATACGGAGGAGGTGGGAGTGCAATGCAAGTCATATGACTCCATGCTAGCACTTCCTTTGGACCTGCAGATCTCAAGGGTGCTCATGCTGGTGTCGGTATTCACTGGTGGTTTAGCGCTGCTGGTTGCCTTACCGGGACTGGATGGACTGAGAGTGTGTTTGGACCGTTGTGGAAAGAGGAGAAGATTCCTCATCCTGGGCGGGGTGTTGTCCTGGGTTTCGGGGATCACGGCGTTGGCTCCAGTGTCGGTGGTGGCGTACACCACTGTCGTGGAATTCTGGGATAAAGGCTTTCCTGACGTGATGCCTCGCTGGGAGTATGGAGAGGCCATGTTCTCAGGATGGTTTGGGGGTTTGGCTCTGCTCATTGGGGGCACTTTCTTCTTTATTGCTGTCTGCATGGCTGACTATGACTTAAAATCGAAAAGAGTGACCAACAACTCTCAAAGGACACGGGAGTACTGCAAGACAGAGGTTCTGTAAAAACAAATGTATATATGTGTACTGCACAGATAAACTAGTAGTATACCCTTTTTTAACTCAAGTCGAAAATTGTATGACCTCATAAGTATCAACTGGTAATGTGTGGAGCCTTTTTATCTGTGATACAGCTATAGAAGGAAAGTCACATTTGTTTTTATTTTATTTGTTGAGTTATTCATTGTATCTTGAATATTACTATAAAGCAATGGAATGACTGGAAAACAAACTGACTCCTGGATGATTTATCCACGTGACCTAACACCATTTTTAATCATGACAATTTCATTTTAACAGCAGGTTATCATGCTTCTTCCAGTCACCAGATATATCCATATTATGCACCATTCATCTCAAGTGGCTTTTATTGACTTTTCTCGATCGTTAATCAGAAGCAGAACCGCATGATTAGACTTGTGTCATTTGTTATAATTCAACAAATACTAATAACTTCCCTGGGTTTTTGTTTTGATAGAAATGACACATTCATGTGAGTATTGAAGCCTTGATTTTTGTGTGTGTTGGATTTCATACCAGCTGTGATTCTGTATTGAATTTTTTGAAGAAGGCAGACGAGGTAGGGCATTGTTAATGCACAATACATGGTGGTGATGATTAGAATTTACAAAATGTCACGCAGCAACTTGCTGACATCGACTGGCTGTATATCAATCTGTCTTCCTTATTTCTTTAATGCAGTATCAACCCAACCTGCTGGCAGCTGATAATGCATGTAGTTTCCATATTTTCTTCAATCACCACACTCTGGGTGTTGCCTTCTGATGCCATACCATAATTCAATTGAATTGGTTGTCTGAGCACTGTGCCGTTGAGCTCATGCATCAAAAGAATCTGCATGGAATTGATCTTGTCTAAGACGGCACATTACACTCTGTCTTAAAGTAAGTAGTCATGTAGTTCAATATCGTTAGTACGGTGTGTTAAACATAAAACATTACAATGATTTACAAATCATATTTTCCTTATGATACACTTATATACAAATATTTGTATTATTGTATTTATCAACTAATCATCAACTCAGAATGTTATGGCGTTCCAAAAGCGTTCAAACTTCATGTATTATTTTCATTCATGTAGTAGACTAACATTTTCATTTCTTCAACTCTAACCAAACCTTTTAAGAACAATTAGATGCGTAAAAAATGTGGGCTATTTTACAGTAAAAATTATAATTGAATTTTGCATTCAACAGTTTGTACAACAGATTACTTCAATTTGAATATTTCTGAGACAATTTTTAATCTGTAAAAACATTCAACCTTCTGGCGCCCTCTTGTGCCTTCAATTTATTTAGAATGAAAAACAACCAATTAGAACAAAAAAAAACATGACAGGCTAAGTTTCAATGATTATAACACAAAAACAAGTTAGATTGCTTTTAATTGCAAGTACTTTTTTTTCAGAATTGTTTTACTCAGGTAAATTGAATGTAAAAATTGCAGTCAAATGTAACTATCGATTATGGGAGAGAACACCTAAAAGACATTTACAATGTAAATGCTTGATTTTGTGTGTGACCCAGGGCAATTAAGAGCGTTAAACCACCCTACAATGCATGTTTGTGGGATGTGGGAGCAAACCGGAGTACCCGGAGAAAACCTACGCAAGCCCTGGGAGAACATATAAAAACTGTGAAGACCGACCGACCTGGGATCAAACGCTCGACCCCAGAACTGTGAGGCCGGCGAGCTAACCACCAGGGTCACCCAACCAACTAATTTGTATTTGAATATAATAATATCGTCAATACATATCGTCCTGAAATTGATGTTTTCATTCCTGGCTGTCATAGCGGAAATTTACAGATGTGAATTTGCAGATTCTGTTCACACCCAAACCTGAATCTATTTCAATGCAGTCTTGAGGGTATGTCTGAAAGGGACAACTACTAAATTGAATGGTCCAATCCATTTGAATTGTTAGGGCTGGCAGTGAAAAATAATGTTACAGTGCCATTGATGGCGACAGGGTTAGCCAGCCAGCCCTCCAAGTTCAAATGTATGGAACGTCTATTGCCGTCAATGGCAGTGAATGTGTTAACAGGGAAGATGAGCCTTCACCACCTGAAGCCGAGGCTGAGAGGGTCTGTGCTGAAAAAGCAGCAGAGAGAGGGTGTGCGCCTGTTTGTGGAGGGAGGTGGGGTGCACGGTGAGAATTCATGCTGTGTTAGCATCCCCTCAGCAACTCCATCAATACTGCATACAGCTAAGAAACTGGCAAAGGTCTTTTGTGCTGCATTTGCAGGCTGGGCCAGCGAAGGAAAGCAACTCCCACGACCGGTCGGCTCAGACCGCTGCTGTTGCTGCTGGAGGGGCCACACGGCACACACGCCTGCACCCCCGCGCTGGCTCACACACACCAACTCCACAGCCTGTGCTGCATCAAAAGGGAACGAGGAGGGACAAACGAACTGGGCTGGAATGCTCCCAAGTGGAGGAGAAGGAGTCCCGCAGAGGAACTGGTGCAAATATGTTAGAGTGCACTGCACCGGACATCTCCATGCACCTGCTCCATGACCGCAGCTCCCTTTGGTAAGACCCTCGACACTTTTTCTTTTTAAAATACATCATTTTTTTTATCATTGGGATGCCAACAAGGCAATTAGGCTTGAGAGAGTGATTGAGTCAGAGAGCAATGGCATACTTTGGAGACACTAACTCATCATTCTGGAGAACTTTTGGTTTGCTGGTGGAGTGCGTTGGGGTAAATTACGCTGCATGGTGGCTTAAAATGTCCCATTTTACTTTTCCATTGCGTCACAGAGTTTATCAGTTGAAGTTATATTAGGCAGCTCAGCAGAATCAAGATGTATAGAGTGGGAAACATACTGCATGATGAAATGTGAAATTTGCAGCATGTGCTTCGCATAGACCTCAATGTAAATGATGGATAAATCCTTCACTTGTCTTGAGACTAAATAGCCAATACGCCAGTTTCACTGAAGGGCTGAGGCATTTCATTTCCTTCATCACGTTTCTTGACTTTGCTCTTTGGTGTGAGCAGGGATTGCTCAATCTTGTGTTCTTCTGCAATACAACTTTGTAACTTTCAGCTTAAAATGTTTCATGACTTTTAAACTTCTAAAGAAACTCAATCTTTACCTGAAGCTGCTGTTAGGTGGGTATCATGAAACATGATGAAGGATTTTCTTTTTATGGAAAAAAGTTTCCGGGTTGATATTAGATGATTTTTAATAGTGGAAAAGAGGCCCTTGGTAAACAGGCAACAAGCAGCAGTTTGGTGAAAAGAGAATATCCGTCCATTCTCTGCCATCTTTATCCTCACTGATGTTCTAGGAGCTGTCACAGCTGACTTGGGTTGGTTATAACACAAGCTGGTCGCTACCCAGCCAAAACAGGAAATAACCAACAAATAGTAAATGTTACTTTGCCGATATCTTCTGGTGAAAAAGAGTACATCAAATCTTGTGCGCATATAAGCCATACTCTTGATTCAGTCATCATTTTTTTTGTTACAAATACGGCTTATATGCGAGAAAATAAGGTACATGAACTAAAGTTGCTACCGTGTTGCTCCCAGTTTGAAAAGACCATGTCATGTAACAATATTGGTGCTATTAATCTTATTAAAAACTCGTCTTTACCTTTATTTTTGATTTCACTAATGCTTTTCTATTCCTGAAAGATGGAAAAAAGATTTGAGACCTTCACTAAAACTCAGATGACCTGTGTGTGAGAGGGCACTTTTGCTCAACAGGTCGTTAAGGCAATCGGGGATGATTTCAGCACCTTATCTCGTATTTAATGAGCCGGCAGGTGAGCAAAACTAGTCAGTTATTAAGTGGGTAGATGGCAAAGAGTGCTTTATCACGTATCAGTAAATCTGGGGCCAATATACCAGTCAAGCAAGTGGAACTGGCAAGCACGACCCACTCATTTAAATTAATTTACATTTACTTTTTAAAATGTCAGTTTGGAGGTCAAACTAGTTTATCTAGAATGGATGTAACGTAGTTTCGTTTCCTCCTGAAATTTGTTTACTGTAAAAAACGCAAATGCTGTAATCCTGTTAGAAATTATGGAGTTTCCATTCAGCTACTTGGTGCTCAACATTCCATTTTTTGGCCTCAGTTAGGATATGGATCGGCCGACCAATCTGCTAATTCTCCCCCGACATTCCTGTGCGCAGTCTTATGTTTGTAGGGAAATGAGTGAAATAGACAGCTTCTTTGCAGACTGGATTATTAGCATTTCTTGGGGAGGGACCCAACTAACAGTGAGCCGCTGCAATTTGCGTCATAGGTTGTGACGAACAAATCTGCTTAACCTATTTTATTGTGGAGCAAAATGTCTCAGAGTTGTTGAAAAAAAGGGGTGTTTGTTATTCATTACAAGCAGCAACAAGTGCCAGATAAGGAATCAAAAATGGTAATTTGGTTTGAAAAGTCATTATATCCTCTTTTATGGTTTTAGAGCTTCAAAGTAGAAGTAGAGGCAGAGTTTAGGATAGTAACAGCAGTAATAATGATTTTGACTCTGGTTTTGTTCCGGCACTGTTACCATATTTTTTTACAATATGAGTTGGCCAATGCTGTAATTCAATTTTTTTTTTATTTGTTTCAAAGTGGAAGGTCAAACATGATGTCAGGCATTTAAATCTTGTGCAATTTTAATCAGACTGTGTCCAATCTTGATGGACATTTACAGGGTCAATAGAAGCTCTGAAGAATGATAGCTTTTAATTTGACTGAGTATACCTGTTAAATAAACACAATCATAAGTATCAACAATGTAAGATATTTACTGCTAGAAAAGACAAGCCTATCTCCTAAAGTGTTGGCTTAATTAATATAAAATGTCTGCAGTAATAAAATTTAAAAAGCATCTATCACAAGTGTATAAGTTTGTAAAGTTGATTTCCGGTCTCAACCGCTTAGAAGCGGGTCACAGTGGGGTTCTTTCCATTCCTCATTTGGGAACTTTCCTGCGTACGCATCCTTTCAACTCTGCACACTTTTTTCCTTTCCAAGAAGTTCAAGGACATTAAGATGTGCTCAGAATAGCAAGCAGCTCTTTTGCGTTTTCGTCCGAAAAAAAGATAACTCACTAATGGACGTCCGCGTGTCCTACGTTACAATGTGCATATTTAAAGCAGTTTGACCCCGGTGGGGAGTCACTGTAAGCATGCGAGGCTCAAATACCAGAGCCGCTAGAGATGTAAGTGCAATGTGGCAACAAAACAAGGGAGAGGGAGATTTTGAAACTGGAGGGGCCCCCGCTGCCCCCGAATGTTCACTGGGCCAAGCAAGTTAATAGGTGGCGGACTGTAGTTAATATTTAATCGTTATCCCTATGCAACATGCATGAATAAAGATTAACAATGTGTGGCTGGCCTAATGTTGGCAATTAGTGGAATTGCTTCCTTTTTTACAAGGTTGATCATGATTTAAATCAATGTATATTTTGAGGTAAGACACAATGTCCCAACTTAATTGAAAATGGTTATGTAATACGTAGTTGATTTTAAATAATGATAATGTCAGCTCTGCATGCCATTGACGTGATTTTCTCTTGTGTTCCTCCAGATAATGTGGAGAGATTAATCTGTACAATGTCCATTGTGGACTGGCAGGTTCTTATACTTCCACTTTTTGGACATTGCGACATCCAAAGATCCAGAGGGCTGAGTATCTGAGCCAAACTCGCCTCCCCCCTTCTCTCTCCCCTTCCCTCCCTCTCCCTCAGTACCGGTTAATCCTGAGCCCACCATGGGAGGATGTTTCTCCAAACCCAAATCAGGTGACCATTCATCTTTGTCTTTTGTAGGATCATTAAAATACAAAACACTATTCAACACTCAAGTGTCCCTTTAAAAATGTATATTAAACCATTGGTGTAGGGTTTGATACAAATTAGACATCAGTTCCATATGCAGGAAATGAGTTTATTATCATCTGATTTATTTTTATTTTTTAATTATTGCTTATTGTAATTTTTACTCCTTATGTAGTGAAGCTATTTGTTTTAGCAGCAGACATTTTAGGTGAATGAAAATTGGTGATTTTCAATTTGGGATTAGTCATGTACTCTTTATTTTTTTATTTTTTAAATATGCTAAATATTTGCATCATAGAAGAAGCCAGAGTATGTTGCATAATTTTTAAGGATACCACCTGACATCCATATGGAGTTATGGGCACCCTTTTATGTTCAACCCACTCTGCTGTGTAGTGTTTTACGGAGGAGGAATGTTAATGCTATTGTGGCATCTTACTCAAGAGGATTACATATACATGGATATGAAAATGTGACATTGTGTGTGTGTGTGTTTAGCTGTGTATGTATATATGTGGCATGCTTAGTAGATGAGGCAATGCAGGCCATGTGCATTTAACATCACGTAGGCGGACATAAAATTGAACGCTAAAAAGTCTTTGGTGTTAACAAAAGAGTGCAGGAACAAACAACCTGAGTTTTATCCCAAGAATATTATACATTAAGTACTTTGCTAAATTCACCCTCTTTTGGAAGCGTAAAGATAAATGCTTGTGTGTTGATGTCTTGACATGCTGGGGCGTTAGGACACTGGCAAGCATTTTCTAGTTGTCGCCCGCCAATCGGCCACATGCTTACAGTTTTCCATTAGTTTTAATTAAGATTTACACAGCAGGAGAAAATTCCAAGCAGATTACTTTGCAAGATGTGGAGAATCAGCATTTTTTTTTCTCCAGTCGAACAGTTACACCCTTACGCGGCTCAAACAACAAACAAAAAAAAACAACATAACAACTATACTCTCATGGTCAGTAAGCCTAACCTGTTGCACATTAGATGACGTTAAAAACCTGTTGATCATGTAAATTCAAAATGTAAATTAATCTGTGCTATTTCAAAAATTATTTAAATGACTTGTGACAATTATTATGATAATCAACAAAAAAAGGAAAGGAAACAAGTCTTTCTTTCCTAAAGTATCATGAAGGAATTCATTATGACAGTTACCCAAAAGAAAAGAAAATAAATGAGTCAAAGTTGCCCTTTAAATGAGTCCATTCACCTTTTTCCTGCATTCATTTGTTCCGCTTGTGGACCTGTCAGTCTTCATTTACGTTTGGACGGCCCCCCTTGCTCCCGTAAAAGACAAATAATAATAATTATAATAGTGCGATACAGTGTTAATTATTACTTGTGTGTCAAAGGGTATCCACTGACTGTACTTTCTAAAATGTCTCAATCTGTTTTGTTCAGTTGATGTCAAAGTGGAACTCTCTCTCCTGGAAAAAGAAAACGAGGTGGACGGCCTTTCGCCTAACGGGAAGGCCAGTCCCTTTGCAGACTGCAGACCCAACGGGGCACTGGGACACAGCTCGGACGACGACTCCACCTTGCTCCACGTCTACCACAAATCCCGCGACTTTGTGGAAGCCTCCGTATGTCATGTCAAGGATCTGGAAAATGGACAGTGAGCGAAGCAAATATCACGTCACGGGTGGCGGCCAAATGACGACATTACACCGAGGTCAGCGTGCGAATGTTCTTTTCCAGGATGCGAGAGGTCGACTTGGGAAGCGGCAGGGCGTTGCTGATTAAACAACATGGCGAATTCTCAGCAATGGGGCACAAGTGTCCGCATTACGGCGCACCGCTGGTCAAAGGTGAAGATGAATCGATGTTGTGCCGCTGGGAGGAATAGACCAGATCTCGTATGAATAAGCTTCATATGAAAAAAGTGTCGTGTGGTTAAAGGTGTACTGTCAAAGGGACACGTGCGCTGTCCGTGGCACGGCGCGTGTTTCAACATCGCAACGGGCGACATTGAAGAGTTCCCCGGCTTGGACAGCCTGCCGACCTTCCAGGTGACCTTCCCAGCCGGCACCCTCTCTTAACACATTCCACGCCGCCTCATTGGAGTATTTGCGTTGACGAGGCTTACGCTTTTTTGCAACAGGTCAGAGTTGAAAAGGACAAGGTCATCATTCGAGCAAACAAGCAGGTAAAGCCGAATACAAAAAGGAGCGGGAACTCAGGCCTTGAAATGTTCTAAAACTTTTTTTTAGGCTCTTCAGACGCAGAAGCGGTCAAAAGCCATGGCCAGATGTTCTGCTGTCATCAACTCCAGCACAGGCTTCACTCACGTTCTAATTATCGGATCAGGTAAGCCTCGCGGGCTCATTTCTCAAGCTCTGCCGTATTTACAGATTAGAAGGACTTTTCTTGCCATGGTTAGTCTTCTTTTAGAGAAAGTGACAAAGTAAAAGCAGAACCGCTTCCTGGACTGAGGTCTCATGAGATGCTCCGATTTCTCGCTTGACGTCAGCTGTGAGGACGGCGGGCCAAAATCTGAAGCTCTGAGCAAATGTTGGAGGCGTATTTCGTATTTTTGTTTGCATTCCAAATTGTACGACCTCCTGGGTCTTCCCATGTAAGAGGTTACTATTTTGGCAATAGTCAGTCGGTTCAGTTATTCCAATTATTTGGGGGGCCAACATGCGACATAGACAGTAAAATTTAAGTGTCTGAATATGTTATATACGCTACCTCTAAGTGTCTATTTAGTTTGCTGGTTTCCTGTGTAAATGAGGAAACCAAAATCTGAAAAAAATAGTATTTATGTTACAAACAATAAAATGTTCATATCAAAATGAAAATTATGTAGTTCTTGACTGACAGGAACCTAAAACGAACAGTCAGTACAAGTAAACTAGTTACTAAAAAAGGCATGCATTGAATTGAGAGAGTTCAGTGGAGGTCATTTACATACGTGTTGGTCAACAATGTATGTGCAGGTCCAGCTGGTCTAGTGTGCGCGGAGACGCTGAGGCAAGAAGGTTTCACCGACCGCATCGTCATATGCACCATGGACAGACATCCTCCTTATGACAGGCCTAAACTGAGTAAGGTTTGTACACACACCCGGGCTATGCAAACAGAGTCGTAAACGGTATGAGCTGGCCAAAAACGGGACCTGAGCTCGTGTAGAAATTGCACGGATGAATTTTGTTTTGGTTAGGAAATATAGTAGATACAATTAAATCATATAAATTTGTTGTTGTTGGACTTTCACATGATGGGAGAAAGATTTCTCCTTTTTATGTGATTGTATTGAGCACTAATGCACTAACCTCAGTCCCTAGACAGCACAGCGGAACAGCTGAGGTTGCGCTCCATGGACTTCCTGCACGACCACGACATTGAATTGCTCACAGAAAAAGAGGTACGAGCTCGTTGTTACAGAATAGATCTTTCAAACAATGGTTTTCTGACAAATGTGTCTTCATTGATTGAGAAATTAGGATTCATTTACTACAAATAATATCTTTGTTCACCCGTCTTGGCAGAACTATTAAATGCTCTTCCACTAGATGACAAAGGGTACATTTAACCCAGTGGTGCTGAATCCTTCGATTACAATGCGCCAATTGACCGCCAAGTTGATCCATTTAAACGAATTGTAGTGAAATTTTCTGAAATAGTCCATTAGGAGTTTAATAAGATACATTTCAATGTGGTGTTTCCTTCATTATTAGGAATAGGATATATTTTCACATGTATGTCATTTTAAAAGACCTTTGAAAGTAACAATCAAGTTAGTCACATTGCATTTTTCATTAAAAATGAAAATAATCCAAAGCTAAATTGCATATATAGTAAGCTTTATACTATATATTTACATTAGTGAAACTTGTGATCATGTCCACCATAGGTTGTGGCAATTGATGTGAAGTCACGCTCCGTCAGCTTTGAAGAAGGCTCCAGGATGGAATACAGGAAACTCTTTATTGCTACAGGAAACAAGTTAGGAACAAACAATCTGTCTGAAACTTTTTTTTTTCATTTGCTTCAAATGATCAAACACTTTCAATTTCCTCTTTCAAAGACCCAAACCTTTGAACTACAAGGGTGGGGACGTAAGGAATGTGTTTCACCTTCGGACGCCTGAGGACGCTAACAGCATTGCCAGGCTGGCCAACAACAAAAACGCAGTGATTGTGGGAACGTCTTTTGTCGGTAACAGGTTAAATTGAATCTCCGTGAACAGATGCCTTGTCTTGTCTTAGCACAATTGCACAATGTAACAGGGATGCTCTTTACAGTGCAAAGTAGTCAAATGTAGAACTTTTGGATGCAGGTGTTTTTTTTGTTGAAAAAAGATGGACTACATGTTGGTCATGTTCAAGCATATTTTGACCTTTTCTGTGCAGGTATGGAGGTGGCCGCTGCTCTGACAGACAAGGCTCACTCGGTCTCTATCATTGGGGTAGAGTCAGTCCCATTTAAAAAAGCCCTTGGTGAAAAAGTAGGGAAAGCCATAATGAAGGTATGTATACACACATGATGTATTCAAAATACTGCCTTTATTTTCTTCAACATATTTTTTGGGTTGTTTTCTTTGTAGCTCTTTGAAGCAAACCGGGTCAAGTTCTACATGCTGAATGAGGTGTCCGAGATGATTGGCCATCATGGACAGGTATTCACAAAGTGAGAGACACTATGACGATGCTCAGCCTTAGAAGATGTACCTTAAAACCGGAACATTTTTCCTATATTGACAAGAATCCTCACTGAGTTGTTGTTTTTTCCTTAAAATTTTAAACACTAAATGTAAGTTTAATATTCATGGTTGAAGTAGAATTTTATGGATTTGAGCATAGAAATAACAAAAAGTGCTGGTGGAATTTTTGTTTTCGTTCTTGTCAGCTTAAAGAAGTGGTCCTCAAGAGTGGCAAAATCCTGCGAGCTGACGTCTGTGTTATTGGAGCGGGTGAGCAAATTCTCGTTACTTCTTGTAGGTTTACTAAATGACAAATTGCAAAGGAATTTTGGGGATTAAATGCACAAGTTGCGTATTAGCAACCTGAGAAGGGGAAACCTGACAGCTGTATGATAACATGCTGCTCCTGCAGGATGTGTTCCTGCAACAAGCTTCTTGAAACAGAGCGGCATTCACTTGGACTCAAAGGGTTTCATCACTGTCAATAAGGTATTTTGTTACTCTCAACTGACCGCTTACATCCTACTGCAACATGCAGTGAATGGATACATTTATTTCCACGCGAAAAAAAGGACAAATTTAACGCAATGCGGTCCGCCTATCTGCCGCATCTACTTACCTGTGTGGCTCTCATTGAAAATTAGCATTGATTGGCCTTAACTCTCAAAGCAATTATAATCCATATATATAAATGCCTTCAGGAATATTTTTGGATTCTAAACTGCCAGTTTCCCGAAGAAAAACAAAATCTTATCTTCTCTGGGTTAGCCCTAGCATTGAAGGTGGGTTTTTTTAAGGTCACATATAATTTTTTTGGTTCCTGTCTCTGAGATGATGCAGACAAATATAGATGGGGTCTTCGCTGGGGGAGACGTGGTGACCTTTCCTTTCCCGCCGCGCAACAATAAGAAGGTTAACATCCCTCACTGGCAAATGGCTCACGTACACGGTAAGTGCCTCATGATTGTTTCATATTGGCTTAACAACCAGTTGATGTTTCAAGAAATTTTGACGGACTCAATGCAGGAAGAGTGGCAGCTCTCAGCATGGTGGGCAGAGTCACTGACATGAAAACAGTGCCTTACTTCTGGTCAGCCATGTTTGGAAAGACCATACGCTACGCAGGCATGTTAAACGTGCCAAATTGGAAAGGCTTTGGCGATAAGAAACGTGCTCATAATACTTTTGTCCAGGTTATGGAGACGGATTTGACGATGTCATCATTCAGGGCGATCTAGATGAACTGAGATACGTGGCATTTTACACCAGGCAAGTGCCATGTCAATCAGAAACGGGAAAGGTTCGAATGGTCGGATTGTTTCTTTGATTTTAACGAGTTCATTCACAGGGGCGAGGAGGTTGTTGCCGTGGCCAGCATGAACTATGATCCCATTGTGTCCCGAGTGGCTGAGGTCTTGGGATCCGGAAAGACGATTAAGAAACGAGATGTGGAGTAAGTGGCTATCTGAGACTTAAACCTGGTCGTGATTACAAATAGCTTTTATGCCGTTCTCACGCATTTTACATTAAGGGGAAACTTAAAAGAAACAAAAAAACGTGACTTTCATCATGGGCTTAATGACCTGATGTATTAAAACTAGTTACAAAGGCCATTAATTGTTAACCCATTATAGGGCACTTAGTATTAAACTCAATGGCTGCCATGAATGTTACCGAAAGGGTTTGTATAGGCGTTGTCAATGGCGATAAATTGGCTATTTCATTTGTGCTTATGCATTATATATACAAAATACAGGAATGATTAATTATTTTATTTGTATTTGATTATAATGAATGAATAATTGTAATCAAAACCCGGCATGCTCATATGTAGGCATCATATTTTGATTCTTCTAGGCTACTTTTGCGTACCAAAATGAAATATCCACATAGGCCAGATCATTTGGATTTTTTAAATTGCAAAAAAAACAAAAAACTTTCACTTCCACTATAAAGGTTTAAATATTTTATATAATCCAGCTCAAGGAAATGTTGTACATGGATTTGTCCCATAATTACAAAGCACTCATATAATGGAGTATCTTCTTGGCAAGTGTGAACATGGCTATCATTTCACAACTACATAGCATGTGTCTCTGCTTGGTATTTTTAGGACTGGAGATATTTCCTGGTTAATTGACAAGGGTTCCTAATAACATTGCATGTCCACGGCACATGCACAGCGTGAGCGCACTAGAAATGTGAGTACAGACACTAAATGGTGCTGAGACAAAAGGCAGCTATCCCTTGTCTGAGGACTTTGAAGCCGAATCACGAGAGTGCCGATTCACAAGTACTTTGGTGAGCCAAACCGTCTTCTTTTAAACAAATGTGGATTCGGCTGCAAGATGTCATCTACATGTACAATGTGTTCATAGCTAGGTGTTTTGTATGAATGATATTATATAGAGCTATAATCCTGAATGCACTGTAACTAAAAAAGAACTTCTATTTGGGGTGATTTCTAAATAATGGAATTGGTGGGACTTTTATCCGCATGCTACTTTTTTTAATTTCCCGTATAGAACCTTCACTGGAACTTCATTGGGTGCACTTGTATAATCTGATGATATCCAGCAAATATGATTAAATATTGTTGTGGATCTCATTTGACTATGCAAAATGGACCTAATGTTGTGGCTTGCAAGTGAAGCTTTAATTTGTATTGAACATTTGAAGATAAATAATGCCTCTTTTTGATGGCCGCCTTGCTAGGTTGCACAAAACACAACACAATTCCCTTGATTCTATATTAATGCTTGCAGATTGAAGTATTGTCTAAACACAATATAGATGATGACCATGATAATGATAATTTGCTTTAATACTAACTCAGGGAAGAAAGGTTTGTAGCCTCCAGGGGAACCCTGTACTTTTTCAAGAAAATAATGTTATGCTTTAATTTCCTTCCCCCTTTCACTTGTCCCGTCCATATGAATTAGAGACACTAATGTACAGTACGTCAGGGCAAATCGCAATTTATGAAGAAAATTAAAGTTCCTCCTGGGGTGGAGAAAGGGTGGGATTTTTATAACTTTGAAATAAAAGTCTTCTGCTTGACTGAATTTTTCATCACTTCAGTTGATGCACTGACTCAATATATACTTGCTGAGTCATCAAATCACAGAAAGAAAAATGTCAGGGGGAAAAAGGCTTTTTAATTAACCAGAAGAGGCAAAGTTCATGTACTGCTACAATTAATAATGTTTGGGGTTCAAACTAAATGCAGTAAAATGACACACGCAATCCAAACTGAGAAGGATTTTGAATAAAATGACAAATATATTGCCATGAATCTTAACCCTTAATATAATGACACTAAAATAATGAAAATTGAATATCCCAATCTCAGTATTTTTATTTGTGGCATATAAAATTCATTTGAAGAAAATAATTGTAAACTATTGATTTACACACTTTATTGCTGCACCATTTCTACTCCGATATGAAAGTCTTAAAATATATGCAAATTTGATAAGATAAACAGTGTTGACCAAATGCAGGGCTGCACTATGGCATATAGTAAGTAACATAGCACCTGTCTAGTACAGTCAGTACATGAGAAAATACAAAAATACTGCCCTTGAATTGGAGATTGTTCAATTTCGGAGCATAAAAACTTGTTTTGTTTACAATCAAAGCTAAAAATTGCAGGAGTGTTGTTGGTATGAAAACAGTAAGTATGAGGGATGGTACAATGAACTTTGAAAACAAACATCATAACAGTAAAGCAACAAAAAGCCTGCAATAAACATAAAAAATTCACTGTAAAAACAAATGCATTCACATTTTTTTCCTTTCAGGAAAGGGCTAAAAACTATTTTTTGGTTATATATTATACACCAAAGGCACTTTCTAATATCTAAAACACTGCAAAATTCTGGGCCACGTCGTTTTTCTAAATGATTGTCGGCGTATTTAAAAATGTCCCATTGTTGCATAATAGACTACAGTGCATCTTTTGTCCAATCACTGGCCTTTCAGTACTAATCGCACGTGTTAAGTCCATCCATCTTACCAAGGGTCAAAGATCATATTCTCCTGCACATTCCTGGAGGTACCATTCATACAATTTACCCTGTAAAGTGAATTGAAATAGAATGATTTAGATTGACAACTCTTAAAATGAATACCTGTAAAGCTAATGTTTTATACAGGTGATCATTTTATCAGGTAAATGTCACTGTTAAGCATTAATGGAAAGATTCTCACCTTCTTGGTTTTGACAATATCCAAGATATAGTCATTGTATTCTGTCATGGTTCTCTTCTCTTTCTTTGTTAAAGTCTTGTATCTCCGACTAAAGAATGAGCAGACTTAGAATTACATACTAATTTACAATAATAATATCATGTAGGCAGTTTTTCAGTTCTTTCATCCAAGTCATTTTACAGGAAACTCAAACATTCTTGAAAACATTTGTAAAACACTACCTATGAAAATTATGTAATATTAGAGTGCGACACCATGCCACATTTTCTAGTGAAGACTTACCCTGAAAAATATTTGGCTAGAAAAAGAAGAAGGTAGCAAAAGGCTCCAAAAAGCATTATGAAGACAACTTGTCCATCTTCTGGTATCCACTCCCATAAGTACATCACTATTCCCTGTGAGGTGGATTATACAGCAAAAGAGAAATATAGATGTAAAAAGTTGCAATGGCAGCAAATGCAATGCACACTTCATTTGTGGCTAGTTAATGATGTTCTCAGATTTATATTCTATTGTTGGCCACTTCAAAAATGAATGTGGAGAGAATATGAGGTCGAGGACTCACAGTGCAGACAAACAGGGTTTGCGCCGCCCCTTCTCCCATCAGCTCACTCAACTGCTCTTTGGAGAAGGTGCTTACGATAAAACTAAGGAAGAAGAGAAGGGGAAGGACGACTCCCGCTGCGCCGCATACAAACGAGTTCAGTCGAATGCTTTTGTTGAAAGTGGCATCGGTCCTGGAGGCGCACAAAAATATGGGCGCAAATGTTCATTTAATTAAACTGGCACTCAGAGAGCAGACTTCCGCCTAAGCCACCAAATTCAAAGCATCGCTATTTCCGCTATTTCTTTATATGGCCTTTATGTCCGTTAATCGTACCTTTATTTATTCTTCAATTAGAACTGCTTTTGTATGTTTAAACTACAGGCGGGGGGTGTAAATAATATTTAATGTCACAAAATGATCATAATAGGCGTTGTTTTACCTATCTTGTTGTAGTCTATTGCTGATGGTGGAACAAATTAAATCACAGTCTTTTTCCAACTGGTCCAAAGTCCTTTGGACAGCTTGGTTGATGGTCTTTTCGATGGTCTGACACACGCCATCAATCTGGTTCACGCAACGGCTTGGCTGAGTGAGACAACCAAAAAAGGCGAATGCTACAATTTAGTTTTTATTCACGCATGATTGAAGAACAAAAGCTGAACATGGTCATTAAAATGGGGTTGTCTAGATTTAAGAGGAAATGGGATCTTGGTGGTTGTAAATCAGCAAGTGGTGAGACTTCATGGTCACACAGACAAAGACATAGCTGATGAGTAGCTCAGGTTTACAACCCCTCGTGTGCTAACCTTATTGCAAAATATGAATCATCTTATTCCAGATAGCAGCGGTCAACAGGAAATAGATGACATTCAAGGATAATCAATAGCGGTCAAATCTCAAGGACAGTAAGACCTGAAGTCTCAGACCAGATCACAGCTAAGATAGTACGTACCAAAGCAAAACCTTTTATAGGGCAATAAAACATGAGCTTTTACGACTAATCGTCCCAGGTTTTCAACAAGGTTATATTTCGTATACGTAGATAAATAAGGATTTATAGTATAAAAAAAATGATATAATTAAGACACATCAATTTACAATTTTTAGCACAAACCTTCTGTGGGTTCGGGATATATATTGTCGGCATTTCAAAACCACATTTGTTGAGGCCAGGGCGGCGGCACAATTCCTGGACAATCTGCATCATCACTCTCTTTAAAAAAAAAAAAAATTAAAATTAAAAAAGAAATGGATTTTTTTAGGCTGTTTTTCATTTATCGTCTGACTGAAAAATGTCAAGCTATACCTGCCGGTCTATTTCCCTGCCGGCTTCGTCAGCCTTGCTGAGGTAGAACAGTAGCTTATCTCCGCATTTCTCACTCAGATTCTCCACAATGTTGAGAGTGCGCTTGCAAAGGGCCTGACCCATTGGGTCAAAAAATACAAAAATCAGATCGGACTGTTCGCCTGCACACATATGAAAGAAGAATAGCAAAAAAAGAGTATCTGCCACGTGTCACCATAGACATTTAATAACCACTTATTAGAGACTTACCCAACCACGTGATGGCGCTGTTGACATTAAAAGGGTAAATCATGTCCCCGTCGACCAGGCCGGGTGTGTCCACAAACGTCACAAGGCTGAATTTCTTTTGTTGGGAGGTAGAGATCTCTGCGCTCAGGTAGTCCATAACTCCTAGAATGTTGGATAAATTAAAAGTAGTGTATACATGGTACACACTGGCAGATAACTCCATGGTTGCCACTGACGACGCTAGACGTCCAATCCATTTTAACTGGGAGAGGCAAGTCCTCCCAGTTGAAATGAATTGGGCACTTTTCATTGTCAATGGCAGGCAATGAGTTAAATACAGTGTTGTTAACGGTTAGAATGCAGTGTGCATTTCTGTAATGCATTATTTTTCTTTATTACAGTTTTAATATTTTTTTATTTGTTCTTAATTACACAAAAAAGACACTAAAGAGTTAAACTCCATAAAATAAAAAAGACGAGAAAAGTAATAATGCATTGTAACTTCCTAGAGCTGCGACTGATTGAGCCTCGCCCCTGCCTGATGCCCGTAGTTAGCCGAGATAATCGCCAGCACCCCCCGCAACCCTTGTGAGGACAAGCGGTTTAGAAAATGAATGAATTGACTTTCTGGAGGTTACAAATGGGCAAGAGACAATTTCAACCCACCATATAAGTGAATCTGCTTAGTCAGTTTTTGGCCATCCCCTCTGTAGAGAAGTCTGTTGTCATGGTTACACACAACAGCTCTTCAACTGGCAGCTTTAGCGTAGGGCGTGGGACATAAAGCTAGCCAGTGAAGAACGACTGTGAGGCAACGCAATGTGAGATTTCAATACTCCCACTAGAACAGGAGCACTATTGAGACATGCTCACTACACACACACACACACACACACACACACACACACACACACACACACACACACACACACACACACACACACATATACACACACACACCACTATTGGCACCCTCCCTCTCCACACGCACAAGGAACGAAGCAGGTGTTAAGCGGCAACACAAATCACATCCTTGTGCAGAGATGTTTGCTCTTGCACATTAGCATTCCTTTATGTTGATCACGTCAGCATGACCACCCCATCAATACGCTCGCCACGCATCGTGGACGCAAAAAGGCGTATTCTGCATGCGGCATGTTGTCTTATCATGTCACGTATGACCTGATAAGACAATTACCATTCTCTATCCGTACTAAAAAAAATGTAAAAAAAACTCGCCTCTGTGGAGCCCTTAAGGAAAAAGCACAAAATCAGCAACAAGCGCTACTTTCAAGTTCTCCCATAATTGTGTGAAGCTGTAAAATTGCCGAGAAAACTACTTTTTCCACTCGACAGCTCCCACAAGATACAATTGGTGTAAAAAAGTGCCATTAGACTCTTCCCCTAAAATGATATGAAACTTCCTATTGAAAGAATAGCCCAAATAAAATCATCAGCATCTTCTCCCATAAGCGCCTATACTGCATTTCTGATGAGTCATCCACTGTTGCCGTGCAGAGTAAACATATGGCGTCTATAGCGTGATGCCGAGCGGCAGCCTTGAAGATGGCATAAAGAGCAGGCTTGTATTCCAGAGCGACACTGTCGGCGTGGCCGACTCCTATGCGTCGTTTCTCAGCAGCTCGTCCACGCCGCCCCGTTTCTCTCCCTATACTGACTGCCACTACCCAGCGAAGCGTCAATTCCACTGCACAGGCACACGTCACTTGCCCCCTCCTTCCTCAACCGTCCCCACCCATGCATCCCAACCTCGTCACGCCCTGACACGATCGCCTCGCCATCCCTCGGACGCACGGAGAACAATCGTGGTCTATCGATAGCGCGACTTCCGTGCAGTGAGACGACAGCCGGGCTTACCTTTGAACTCGAGGAGTGGTCGAAAATGCGGGTAGAGATGTAACGTGGCATTCCCCTGGGTAAAAGAAGAAGAAAAGAGCCAGAGAATTGATCCCGAGTTGTGTTCTGAGCAGTCAGCCTTTGCTGCTGCGAGTGCTTGTACTACTAATTAACCCGTTTTCATCTTCAAAACCGCAGAAGGAAGACGCAGGCAGCGGGAGCAGGTGCCCGCTGACCTACTTTAGACTTTCATATCGTATATAATTAGCGGTCATATTGAGAATTCAAGTCGTGGCGTAGGACCGAAATGCTTAAATGTCCAAATAAAGGCAACCAATCGTTTGAAACAGAAGCGAAGATGAATTCAAATAAGTTTTGGAGTAACAAAAATTGCAGTTGGTCTATTTGCTTGCAAGAAGAGAACTAGTGCCGCTCGCTATCATTTCTATGGCAACCCCAGGTTGCCTGATTTAGAGGTCTATAAACGTAGCCATTTTTGTTGCATTGCTGTTTTTATCAGTGCTGAAAAAAGCGAGCAGTAGACTGCAAACTTTGCAGCATGCCAATACACTTTAACTTTTTACATTAAGTAACGCCTAAAAACACCCTTTTCCAATTGTATTTTTTGGACTATAAATCGGTCTGGAAAGAAAAAAAATGACATGGATGTTGAACTATATAATCATTTGCCTTATAATGGAACTAAACATGCAATCAAATCTAACGCCCAGACCTTATATTTCCCTTTGGGGGCAACTTAAAATGATGTGGGCGAATGGCGAGGGGAAGAAAGTCTACTCTTAAGCAACTTATACTTGGACACACAGGCAAGGTTGATACTGCAAACAACATTTGCGGGCGGTGCAGACCAATAGGATCCGTCTCTCCCTCCCAGCGTGCATTGCAGCACTCTGAAGGTAAATGACGTTCATTTTTTGTGCTAATTACATCATTTGCAGTTGTTTCATTACATGCTACTTAATTTTTTCTTATGCAATCATATCCTGTGCATGAGTGAGCCCTTGTTTGTTGTTTGTGAATATGAATTATGTGGATTATTGTGACGCAATCTGATAATGGATGTTAACTCTACACATAAGGTTTTGCTCATTTATTTATCATGTCAAGATTTGCTAATTGTTACCATTTATTTATATTATGAACTCAAACCTATGAACAATGAGATGAGTTCAATTTATTTGACATATACCAACCGAAAGGGTCACTGTGTATAAGCATGTCCAACAAAGACACAGATTTGCCTGGCATACGCATTTAAAATGCTTCAACAAAACAAAACAAGGGTTTTCATCACCAACTTGCAGAAAAGAAATATAAATTTAAAAAAAAACACTCAGGTGAAAGCATCCCTTCAAACTTCAGTCAGTGTTGCTTAGATGCCTTACCGTCAATGATTCTCTTTTGCGCCCACTTGTGATGAATGTAAAGCCTTGCGTCTCGATGGCAACGCCCGTTTTTTGGATGTGCTCTTCTACATACCTGAAAAAGACAGCATTTGAATACACGTAATGCTCTGCAAAACAAAATGCTTTGCATTTACCTTGCTAAGATTTTGGAGCAATGTACAGAAGTTATCTTACATGTTGAATTGTTATTAACATTTTAGAGATTATTTTGTCGCTGTCTGCACTTTCAAAATGAAAGAATTTTTTGCACAGCCATTTTTTCCAACATTCACATGGACCTGAGTCATGCCAAATTCCATTTTCTGCAGAGGGACTCAATTTCCTTTCAGACGAACACAAACCATCTGGTAATGATGTCGCAGGGTCGCGAATGCAAGAATGTTCTTCACTTACCAGTTGATGAAGGAGCTTTTTCCTGCAGAGTGGTTCCCCATGATCATCACAATGATCTTCTTTCTGGGGGGCAGTAGACGCACCCCTAGGCTCTTGGCTATCCTGACTAGACCTGGAACATACATTTGCAAACATATAACAATCATCAGGATTATTAAACACGGTCTGAAGCCTCCCACTTACAAAATGAGATACATTTATCAAGGGGTTGGGTTTTACTGTACTCTAAAGTTATTTCTCGTTGGATTTTAATTAATTAAAAGTGGAAAATGTAAAAAGCAATGACACTCAAACATCAACTTTAGAATCGGTGGTGGATATATGTAATTTTATGCAGCTTTTTATTTATTTATTTATTTCATCATAAAATTGCTGGAATTATTATTTTTTTTTTTTTAATGAACTTGTCTTTCACAAGTGCAGTGACAGCTGCTGAAGACGATCAGTGTCCAAATGTCAAATGACGCACGCCTGCATCACGGCAAAGATATGAAACTACATTTTCATGACATCAATGCATATAGTACAGCATCACCGCCCCACTTAATAACCACGGTACAACCTAAAAAATAATAATAATACAATTTAACGACTACACCTGTGCATATTTACGCAAAGACAAAGTTAGCTTCAAAGTGACGAACGGTCAAATCAGCTTTGATGATTTACCATTTTCGCTGTCAGCATATAAATTGTGGCATTCTTTCAGTATCCTCTCACTCGGTGACGTGAAGGCGGACTCCAATGGGTTGGCCACCGAGCGAGGTTTTCTGGCCGCCATGACGAACCGGCTCACGCTCGCACGCACGGCTCGACTCCGCCCAGCCAATCGGAACCGGGGAAGACTTTCACAGTTGCACCGGCTCAACTCCGCCCAGCCAGCCCAAAGCGGGGAAGACGTTCACTGTTGCACCGCCTCGACATTCCGTCGGGGAAAGCGCGCCTACTGTCGTCTGAAGTTCTCATTACATCTACAAAAGATAGTAAACTAAATTCTGTCAAGGTGAGATACGACTACACAGCACTGTTGTTCAAACTACGGCTGCTCGACTTATATTGGCCTGCAGCAAACTGTACAAGTTCATTAATTTTCCAGACTGCTTATTTTCAAGGGGCCTCAGGGGTGCTGGAGCCTGTCCCAACCAGAGGGGGCCAATAGGCTTGGGGCACCCTGAATCTAAGGCCAGCCAATCCAATCAGCCTTCCGTGCATGTTTTTGGAATGTGGGGCGTTTACACAGATGGACATGACCTAGATTTGAACCCAGGATGCCAGAGCTGTGAGGCCGATGCACTAACCACTCACGCCAACATGAAAAGCTGCAAAACAAAGTTACTGGAAAGGGAGCACACAAAACATTTATTTGAGATTTCTTCAAATGTCTTGTGATTCTCAGTTGTTGCTTTTTAGTACAAAACATTAAAAGACAATTATGAGCGTTTTGATATTTACGGGCAGAATATTCTCAAATCTCGAGTAGATACCCGGTTTTGTCTCCTGACAGGCCTCAGGGTCCGTTTTCAAACAAAGTAATCATATGACTGAAGTAGACACAAAATAAATTCTAAATTCTTAGAAGACTGAATGTTTGTTTATTTAGTTCTTACTTGCTTTTTTCCCCCTCATTTCAATACAATTAATTTGACCCTGCTGGTAGATTTTACTCAAAATCTGGAGTGGGTTTTAACGTATAACCTCCCAAAGGATTATGGGGATTATTGAGAAACACGACTGCCTTGCAAAAACTTGGCTAATAATGTCCAGATGGTATTTTACAAATGTTCCAATGAATTGATTCATTACTTTTTTGGTCTTTTCATTATAGCACTTGTGGAGAATTCTTTAGGTGCTCAAACGACTGATTTTTAAAGAAAATTTGCAGTCTGGACCTTCCCAGTTTACTCCACCGATGAAACTGCATTATTTTCTGCACTATGACAATCAGTAGATTCTTCATTTTATGTTTTATTCTGGACAAAAAACAACATCATTGGCATGCAATTGCTTTGTTTTTCTTACGAATTATCTGCAGGACAGAATGCATAGTGTTCCTTCATAGTTAAAAAAATGTATAACTTTTGGGGTGTTTTGAATCTAGGTCAGAAATCACAAGCGCCAAGAATGCAACTTGGGGGGATACCGGACCACTCCCCCCCTCATGGGAGCAGGGATCATATGCTACACTTTGCTGCAGAATTCCGTTATGCAAGACTTTCATTCGAGGTGCTACATTCATTTTCAACGCTTAATTCAAAAACAAAAGATTGTGATACATAACAATACTTTATCATGGAGATCGGCGAAGAAGCACCTGTGGAATCAAACAAAAGGGTAAGTCAAACATTCCAATGTACTGCAATTGCCAAAATGATCGACACTGTAGATAGTTTTTTTTAAACTAATGAAATGAAATTAGCTTCAAGGTGTGATAATATACATCATACCATTATGTTTATTCATCTTTTTTTCCCATCACTAATCAATTGATCATCTTGAAATGTCTTGGAATTGTTGGCATGCACACAATTATCCTCAGAAATAGAGTGTTTTAATATTTTTTAAATGTTTTTTTTGCATTCAAAATATAAAATAAAATAATGACAAATGTAAATTAACTATGGATCACATATGATAAATCTGGTTAAAAGTTATAGTATATTTAGATTTACTGAAACAAACTTTGCAGAACAAAGAGAAACTGTCCATTGCTTACAAAAAGTCAACAAAATCACAACAAAGATAGCTCTCCATTGAACTTGCTTCATATTTATCTTGAAGAAACTATGGTTGTGTTCTGCATAAAATGGCTGCATTGTGGACATTGTCATTTTAATATGAAAATACTACTAAATATTGAGGCCTAAAACTTTAATAGCTGGTCAATATGCCCTACCGGAATGAATGAAAATAATGACTTTTAATAATAGCTTTTCAGTCAATGGCTGCTATGTTGACCAATTTAAATGATTTTCTACAATTCTGGAACAGTCGCATATTAACCAAAATAATTTAAATGGTTGGAATGACATGTATGCCTTGTTTTTTTTCTTTTCTGAATTTTAAATCTACTTTTTCAATGGGATGATCCTACTGCCAGAACTGGAATAGTTGTGTAACTACAACTTCACTTGTCACTGAACTTTTATTCTATTAAGACTCACACAAGTGAGTGTGTAATTGTTCTATAAAAAAAAGATCATTTTTGGTTTACTTTAACAATCATTTTGAGGAAATCCACCTGCCCCGCGTCCATAATTCATGGCCTCATGCGAGACTTCTTTAAGTGACAAGATATGTCAATTCTTCCCATGCTGCATTTGAGTTAGGCACGAGGACCCCGTGTCGTTCCAGTTTAAAACCTTTGCCCTCGTTAGAGTCGAGCTCAGTCTTCATGAGGAGGACGCTCGCTGCACAACAGACACTTTGGACACTACTAGATCAACGCAACGTGCCCAAAGATGTCGAAAGAAAATTGGGATAATGACTATGAATATACCCCTTTGTTAATTAAAGAACCCGAAGAGACAAAACGGGCTTTGAAGGTACGTTAAGTGTTTAGTTGAATTATGTCTGGGTGATTTGTTTAGGACCATGGGATTTGTTTTAAGAATAACCATACATTTTCCCATAGAGAAACTGTACTATTGAGAATTCAGTGTATTTTGAGATGTATTTTCCTTTCAAGTACATTTTATAGACTGTATTTTCCGGACTGTAAGTCACACTTTTTAACAGTTTGGTTGGGCCTGCAAATAATACTCAAGAGCGACATATATATATATACTTTTTTATTTGTGACCACCAAAAACCTGTTGTTTTTTAGGCTATAGTTATCAGAAAAACTATTATGTTAACAGGTTCTTGTTTTATATCTTGTTTTCTGTTTTACTATTGTTAAGTTAACCTGTTGTTTTTGTTTCTGATGAAAAAACATTTTGCAACATATATTGTTTTGTATGTTATTATTATTATTTTCACATTTCTGCGGTTTTTTTTTTGGCAGGTTCCCAACAAAACCCTTCTTCTGGCTATGTTTTCCGCTTGTATTGGAGGGACCTTCCAGTATGGGTATAACGTCTCTGTAATTAACGCACCAACCAAAGTAATAATTTCTTCTTCTACGTTTTAAAATTGTGATCGAAACTGCTTCACAGTCAAATCTGGGCTCAGGCTTTATTGTCTGTCTGCATGTGTTTCCTTGTATCTTTTTACATGTTTACATGTTTGCAGTATGTACAAAGTTTCATCAACCAAACTTGGACCGAGCGTTACCAAAGCGAAATTTCTCCTGGTGTTCTCACTTTAATGTGGTCTACTATCGTGGCCATTTTTACCCTTGGAGGATTTATAGGAGCGTCAGTTGGAGGAACACTTTCTATAAAGCTGGGAAGGTATTCTTAGGGCCTTTTTTCTTTTACATTTATTATCATGAATGTGTACCCTTAATTTGGTTTTAAGATGTGTAAACAATTCAGTCTTTACTAGTGTAACAATATTAACTTTTGATTGATTCATATTATATTTTCAACATTAAAAAAACACATCTCCATTCAATTCTTTTTGTTGAATGAGTCATGTGATTGTCTTCTTAACATTGGCAAAATAATGGCATTAAAACTGTAAGTGACAATGCCATGTGAGCTTTTAATACAGGTTTTCTCTCTGTTGCTACAGGAAAGGGGCATTGATGGTTAATAATATTTTCGCCATAATTGCTGCCCTGATGATGGGTTTGAGTTACCCTACGGGATCATTTGAACTAATCATCCTCGGGCGTCTTCTCATTGGATTAAATTCGGGTAAATCCTTTCAATTATACCATAATTAAAATAGTATGTCATTTCTATGTGTTAATATTGTTTTGTTTGAATAGGAATTGGTCTTTGTGTTCAACCTTTGTACTTGGTGGAGATTGCTCCAACATCTATCCGTGGCCTCATGGGAATGGGAACCTCTGTTTTTGTTACGGGTGGAATTTTTACCGGACAAGTCATGGGTCTTAAGTAAAATATATATTTTTTTAATTTTCTGATAATTATTGCCACATTGTAATAGATTGGTGCCTTGGCATAAGACTATTCTTTTCAAGAAATCCTTTAAAATTGAAGTGAATGAGAATATCAATATAGTAATCATTTTCAGTTCAGAAAAAAAACTTTTGGTATTTGTAACTAATACACAGCGCTTCATATCATAGCATCTAAAGACATAAATAAATGATGCAATCAAATGCATCACATTTTTGGACTTATTGATCCAATTGATAGACGCACAATGCCTATCAACTGGAATCAATTGGAATCTGATGTGTTTAAGCTCGACGGGAATTGGACCCAATTTTCTGATTTGGCAACCTTGTTAACATACTTAATCGTACCAATAAATGCATCAATTGGCTCACTCTTATCTCATGGCACCACTCCACTGTATCTCTAAAGTAAGACTGCAAGAAGGATGTTGCTCTTACATCTTTCTCTGTTTCAAAAAAAGTGAACTTCTGGGTAAAGAAGAGTACTGGCCCTTCCTGCTTGCCACCACATGCATCCCAGCAGTCATGCAGCTTCTAATGCTACCCTGGTTTCCAGAGAGTCCACGTTTCCTGCTCATTGACAGAGGAGATTACGAGGGATGCAGAAAAGGTGAGGCTCATTTATACTTACATTCCTGTGCATAGGACTTAAAACAATAAATATGTTATGGTATAAGCCCTAAGGCAGCTCCACAGTCCGGCCGATTGCGATGGTGAGATGGAAGACATGGAGAAGGAGAAGAACAACCTGGACCAGGACGGACTCAAGGCCAAGAAGCCATGGGAGCTGCTGGCAGACCGAAGCATACGTTGGCAGCTTCTCACCATCGTGCTTCTCAATTCAGCTCAGCAGCTGAATGGGATCAATGCTGTACGTAATGTGATTTACGTTCCGCCACAGTGGACCTTGCGTCCGTTACTCCAAACCAGGGGGTATCAAAATCCGTTTTCTTTGCGACCCACATTAATGGCTTTGATGTGAGCAGGACCAGTATATTTTCATACATAAATAGATCACTCAATGGGCGCCATTGATGGTTCTAGACGTCCTATCCATTTTGACCGGGTTCTTCGTTCATTTGCCCACCCCACTCAAAAAGACAACAACAATCCAGCATTTAATTTTATATGTACAGTATGAATGAGTTACAAAGTGAGCCATAAAACCCCCGCAGACCTTCATGTTTAGGTTTAGTGGGTTAAGTTTTACAATCTCTAAATGTTCACCTCATTCTGAAAATTAGAGCGCGGCTCTCGCAAACACTGTATTTGGCTAATACCTGAATTTGTCATTCTTATCTTTTTTTTCTCTGCTGCAGATTTACTTCTATGCAGATTATGTGTTTGCACAAGCAGGAATTCCCAGTGAGAAAATACCTTATGCAACAGTTGGCACTGGTGCCTGTGAATGCATCACTGCTTTGACCTGTGTAAGTATTTTACTCTCCTAAATTCGAGTTTTCCTGTCCAAGTGTATATATATACCTGTGTGCAGTTTCTTTATCGTCTTTACAGAATCACAAAAACATGCACATTAACTTCATTATTTTTCTCTGAGATATCAATCTAAGAGCAAATCTGAGTGGGACTGATTGTTTGTTCAATCCATTGGCTTGCAACCGCTGTGTCACTTGATCCAAATCAGCTGTGATACAGTAACTTCCAGCTTTCTACAGTTATAAATTAAGCAGCATAAAAAAAATCGACATGTGATTTAACGTCATGTCGTTGTGAAGGGTTACTATCCCAAAAGCATATCATCCAATCAGAATTCTTCATCTGTACAAGACCTGTTTATTTGGCTCATTTATTCTCAATCAAAAAAAACTTTGGGGGTGCTCGAGCCTATCCCAGCCAATTTTGGGCATCAGTTAGGGGACTCCCATGAGAAAACCCACGCAAGCCTAGGAAAAACTTAAAAATTCCCCCAGGAAGGTCAGAACACATTAGGGATTTAACCCTCGATCTGAGAACTGAGAGGCGGTCGAGCAAACCACTTTTCCACCGCGCCGCCTAATTAACGAAAATAAGTTTTTCTCAATTGAATTTAAAATGGTAGAAGATGGCTCAGTAAAGGCTTTCGTTAACAATGCTCTTTTTGTTCGCTTTTTCTGGCTCATCTCCAAAGTCACATGTTACCAGTTGATTAGTTAAAGCGGGTTTTCAACAAATGTACAAACAAATGTTTGTACAAGAACTAATACAGGATGCCACAAAAGCATTCTTTTCATTCATTAGGAATATTCCTGTGCTTGATTAATTTAGCTTTTGACCTCGTATCATCTTCTGGTTACGTTTTTTTTCCCCTGAAAATGATGAATGAATAAAAGACAAGAATGTGAAGTGAAGCCTTTTGCCCTTTCAGGGGTAGATGTCCCTAAAATGATTATCCACAGAAGGTCACGAGGCATCTTTTCCCGACTCTGTCTAATATCCAGCTTAATTGCAGTTAACGCGGTGAAATGGTGCATTATAAAACATTTTGAAGTAATATTTTAATATTCTTAAGTATTGATCTAAAGAAAATTCTTATGTTGAAAAGCTTCTTATGGTTTCTTCACTGAACAAACACAATGTGTTGTGCCCTAATTTTTCATTGCACATTAAGAAATCTGATTAGCATCCAATGACTCACATTTTACGAGTTTTTGTTGAAATAACTATATTGATATTTTTGTTTATTCATGAAGAAAACACTCAAGTCAACCGAACTATGGCTATTTAATCTAATTGAATTGCCAATCTTATGTATGGATATTTTCACATCACAAGTTTTTACTTTGCTGGAAAGTCATTGTTTTCGAGACATAAGGATTCCACTCGCATCAGCACTGACGTCACATATTTTCTGAGTAAAACGCATATCACCACAGTCCAGTAGGACGGAATAAAGGGGGGGGGAAATAAGCATGAAAGGTCAGATCAAGACCAAGAAAAAATCCTTTCATGTCCTGATTTGACTATTGTCATGTGTACCGTGTCTTGCAGGGTTTGCTGATTGAGCATCTGGGACGCAAAGTGCTGATTACCGGAGGATACACGCTCATGAGTATCTGCTGCATTTTGTTCACTCTAACTATCACCTTTCAGGTATTAAACCCATCATACAAACTCATCACGGTAAATAAAATATCAGTACTATCTATATATGACTTACTGTCTTCTTTTTTTTTTTGGCCCTCAGGATTACGGTCCAATTTTTCCTTACCTCAGCATGGCATGTGTTTTTGCCTTCATTCTGAGTTTTGGATTAGGGCCAGGTAATTTTATTTTTTATTTCCTCCCAGGTCATGTCTTCCATCAGAGACTGCTAATTACAATACATTAATTTTGGTGTCTTTGTTGACTTCTCCGAAGGTGGTGTGACTAATATTTTGACCATGGAGCTTTTTACACAAAATTCACGGCCTGCAGCCTACATGATTGCCGGTTCCATTAACTGGATTAGCTTCTTCTTGATAAGCATGATCTTCCCTTTTATTGTGGTAAGTGGCCAAAAAAGTCAACCTACATCAGGCATGCTGGTTACCTTTCAATTTTTTTTTGTAGGAATATAATTATGGTGCCACCAAGTTACATCTACAAATGTTACCAATGTTGAATGCTGATACTTAAAACCAGGAGTTCTTAATGTAGTTTTTTTGTCATTTATGTATTTTTTTTCAAATTTCTGTAGGGCAATTATGTTTGACAGCTAAGTTGCCAAAATAATCAATTGGTGCTTTAGTCTAATGCCAGCTATCTGTGCTTGTGGCATTTGTGGAAATGTGTAAAAGTGGTGTGTATTTGTATTGTGTTTCCACAGATTGGACTGGGGCAGTATTGTTTCCTGGTGTTCATGACCATCTGCACACTGGTGGCTCTTTATATCTTCTTTGTCATTCCTGAAACCAAGAACAAAAGTTTCCTGGAAATCCAGAATGAATTTAAAAGTGGGAAGAAAAACCCTGGCGCCGATGGCTCGGGTATGACGCTGTTGGCAACCTCAATGTGACATGTACAGTGTCTCCTGACTTTAAAGTAAAGAAGATTTTTTTCTATTATTCATAGCCTTGTTTGAATTGTAATATAAAGTTCAACATTTGTTACTGAAATGTATTTTTCTGCTGTTTCAATAAATGCATTGAAATATTCTAATGAAGTTCTCGTTCTCAGCACTTGTCAGCAGAAATATAAAAAGAGCTTTGATTCATTTTTTTGGACATTTTCTTACTAAAAAATTACAAAAAAGAAGAAACCTGCATATATATTTTAGATGAAAAGGAAGTAAAACATCGCACAAAATCAAAAGATTTTTGAGAAGCACTGGAGTTCACACATTGATCCCTGTGTGCAATTATTATCTACTTCAATAGGTGGCAGTATATCTCAAGAAGCCACAGAAAGATGCAACAACAAAGAAGAAATTTCCTAAAGCATGGCGACCTAGTACACTGTCCACGTTCGTTTGTTGACATATATTAAATATCCAACTTTTTACTTTATCACAGTTTGCAGACCCAAGCATGTCGAGACTCATCGTTAAAAACCTCCCAAATGGGGTAAGTCATTAAAATCAGATAAACTACTTATGGTTGCAGTGATCTGAACGTGTAACTTGTACTGTTGTTACAATACTACATTTTTTCACCTAAGGTCTGTGATACTGCACAAACAAAAGACATCAAATGATTTTTTGATCTTTTATTGATATTAACAATGATAGACGCACATTAACGTGTTCCACTCATCAATCCCTTTTATCTGGGAGCGAATGAAATCAGCCCTCCTAGTTCAAATTGATAGGACGTTTAGGACCGTTAAGGATAAAAAAATGCTGAAATATCCTCCATGCACATCACTGAAAAGAGTAATGTCTAAACAAATTTTCCCTATAAGATCTACTTTCTGGTCAAATGCGGGAATACAAAAACAAATATTATTTAAGTATTGATACTTTCATAATCAAATATTGCATTCAGATACAACATTTCAGTATGGTTACATTGATACTTCTCGTGCTCAGATTAAGGAGGAAAGGTTCCGAGGGTTGTTTGCAGCATTTGGGACTCTCACGGACTGCACTCTCAAGTTCACAAAGGAGGGCAAGTTCCGCAAATTTGGCTTCGTGGGCTTCAAAAGCGAGGAAGAGGCAAACGCCGCCTTGAAGCATTTTCACAGGAGCTTTGTGGATACGTCCAGAGTGACGGTACGTTATCGACCCGTTTGGAATATCAGAAAAGAAAGCATTCCCGCTGCCATCGCTGCTTATGTGACAGTGTTTGGGCTGCCCTGCAGGTGGAGATGTGTAAGGCATTTGGGGACCCCACCAAAGCAAAAGCCTGGAGCAAACACACTCCGAGCTCCGAACCGGACAAACCAACCAAACCGAGTGAACCTGACAAAAAGAAGGTGGGAAATTGTTTCTTCAACTGAAACAGTAGATGAAATTCACCTTTATAATATCACATTTTGATCTTGTATTTGGTTTTAATTGTAGAAAAAGGAAAAGAAAAGTGCACTGAAAGATGTAAGTTGCTTTTAATTTCTGTTTTGATATCATCATCTGTACAGTCCAAGGTTTCCCAAACTACATGATTGCAATCATAACGTTTGTGTATACATTCCCATGTGCCTCAGGTGGAGGAAGACGAGAGCTTCAAGGAGTTCTTGTCCGTGCACCGGAATCGAAGACAAGTGACAACATGGGCCAACGATGCATTGGAGGAGGTGGTCCAACCTGTCCAAGCCAAACAAAAGACCAAAAAAAAAGTGGCGGCAGATGATTACCTCAACTTTGACTCTGACCAGTCAGAAGATGAATTTGATGAAAAAGATGATGATGATGAAGGAGACAGTGAAGACGAGGGTAAGCAACAGTGAACATTTCAAGACTTTCCCTCCACCGAGTAGCTGCTACTACTACATTCTTTGTAATTTAGTTTTTTCAGGTCAAAAAAAGCATTTATATTTTGTTTTTTACAGGCACCACCAAAGAAGCTCTGAAGTCTGATTTGTCAGACATGGATTATCTTCGCACAAAAATGTTACCAACTGAGGACCCAATGGACGAAAGTGAGAAGGCGGATGGCAAAAAGAGAGATGGTGGATCTACGCAGGTTAACGACAGCGCGTATGAGAGCGGAGACCTAGAAACCACTCTCGAGGTGAAAAGTTCAGGTTCTGCTGAGGGCAAAACATGGCAAAAAGAGAAGAAAAATAAAAAGCAAGAGGTGACTCATACGTCAGGTTCACTCTACAGTCTACAGTAAATTACAAAGCATTTCAATGTGCATTATTCCCTCTTTTGGTCTTAGTTGGGACCAACAACCGAGTTCATGGTGAAGTTAAGAGGCGTCCCATTCACTGTTAAAGAGGTGAATGTACTTACAATATTTGTGGATGGTGTATGTTTGATGGAAAAAAAATGTGACATTTGTCCGTTTTTGAGTAATAACATGACTGTGTCTGATTTTGAAAATAGCAACAAATTAGAGAATTCATGGTACCTCAAAAGCCTGCCGCAATCAGAATTGGAAGAAACGAAAGTGGCAACAGAACAGGTATTTTTTTTAATTTCCGGCACTTAAATTATAGCTGACTGTGTCTCTTTATTGGATCAACATAAAAGTCTTGTTTCTTTTATAGGCTACGTTTATGTCGATTTACATTCTGAAGAAGATGTGGAAAAAGCATTGAAGAAAAATAAGGATTATATAGGTAAGATCTAGAAAATAAGAGGTGGGAGTTTGCTTCTATTCATGTGTTTGTTTTTAGGAGGGCGCTACATTGAGGTTTTCCGAGTGGATACATCCAAATTGAAGAAGAATGACCAGAAGAACAAAAAAATGGACAAAGACTTTTCCAGGAAGTTGAAGGAGGACGAGGAAGAAGAGGACGTTGCGGAATCGGGACGACTTTTTGTTCGAAATCTCCCGTACACGTGCACAGAGGAAGACATCAAGGAATTATTCTCTAAATATGGCGAGTTGCATATCCAAAAAACTGATGAATATGTTTATGTGCTATTTAATAATTCCCATTTGCCTTTTGCTTCACTCTTAGGTCATTTAGCTGACGTGCTTACCCCTATTGACCCTCTTACAAAGAGGCCTAAAGGTTTTGCTTTCATTACATACATGATTCCGGAAAATGCCGTGATGGCTTTGTCCCAGCTGGACGGGCACATATTTCAGGTAAGTTGGGCATAATGTTGCACAACATGTTGTGTATACATTTTACAGCAAATAATACTTAACTATAAGGGCCAAAGAGTTCAAAAAGGGGAGGTTGACTGTTCTATTCTCTTTTCAGGGCAGAATGCTTCACCTCCTCCCATCCACACTGAAGAAGGAAAAAGACGAATCATTAGAAACGGATGGCTCTTCGTCTTACAAACGTCAAAAAGATGCCAAAAACAAAGCTTCCAGTTCAAAGTAATGTCAATCGTATCAACCCTTTCCTTTTCCTCCTTTTCTTCTTCCTCTTTTTTAAATTTGTTGACTTCAATGTCTTGGTTTTTAGTTCACACAACTGGAATACACTCTTCATGGGCACGAGTGCCGTGGCCGACGTCATTGCTGAAAAATACAACACCACAAAAAGCCAAGTTTTAGACGACGTAAATTCTCATCCTGTCTACTTACAATTATCTAACTTGATACCGCTCTTTCAAAACGATGCTGTGCCCTTTCTCTGTTGCCGTCTCTCCAGCAAACAAAAGGAAGTGTTGCCGTGCGAATGGCTTTGGGAGAGACACAGATTGTCCAAGAGACTCGCCAGTTTCTAATAGACAACGCTGTGAGTTTGGATTCCTTTAGTCAGGTACGGTTTTACTAAAGCACTCGGAGAACTGTGTCGATAAGAAGAAAGAGCCTGTTAAAGTGGTTTGTTGTGGTGTGCAGGCAGCAGCCGGGAGGAGCACTTCTGTGATCTTGGTAAAGAACCTCCCGGCCGGAGTGACCGTTTCGGATTTGGAAGAAATTTTCTCCCCTCACGGGTCTTTGGGCCGAGTGCTTTTGCCGCCCTCCGGCCTCACCGCCATCGTAGAGTTCCTGGAACCCATTGAAGCCAAACGAGCGTTCACCAGACTGGCCTATAGCAAGGTTTCTTTCCATTTTGTCAAATTGTTGATTGAGAAAATTAAGTGACTGGGTGTATGTCTGTCCATCAGTTCCATCACGTCCCACTGTACTTGGAGTGGGCGCCTGTAGGGGTGTTTGTTGAAGCCAAACCAGTACCAGGTACGATTCCAAAGTCAGTAGTGAAACTGATTCATGTCACTATTTTAAATGAATAATAATTTTATGAATCCGCATAAGTGAGAACAGAGGCTGCGGAAGAGAAGAAGAAGGAAGAAAAAGAAGAAGAGGAAGAGGATGAAGATGAGGACGAAGAGGATAGTAATGTTCCGGGTTCCACTCTTTTCATCAAGAATTTAGATTTCAGCACAACGGAGGAAACACTTCAAGAGGTACAATTTCAGAACTCGAAAGAAAGTGGAAAAAAAATAATTGATTTAATTGCCTTCTATTTTTATTTTGCACCCCAGACTTTTTCAAAATGTGGCAAGGTGAAGTCTTGCACCATCTCCAAGAAAAAAGACAAAAAGGGTATACATGACCGCCGCGTTCTCATATACTTTTCACCGTCAATCAAACAACACACGTTTGGCGTTCGCACGCCTAACTATTTTTTTTAAACTTGCAGGCAAAATGCTATCAATGGGATATGGTTTTGTTCAGTATCAGACAGCTGAAGCAGCGCAAAAAGCCTTGCGACAACTTCAGGTATTCGGATTTCCTTCCTTGTGCTTACTATTTGGAACTTGTTTTTGCCTTGTGGTCATGTGATAGCTTTTTCTCTTGTACTTTGAACAGCGCTGCAGTGTGGACGGACACAGTCTAGAGTTGAAGATTTCAGAGAGAGCTACCAGGTAACCTCAATTTGGTGATGTTTTTTACTCAAGATATCACCCTGATTTGCTCTTTTATAGTGTTAGAAGTGTTGCAGAGAATGCAATAAAGATATTATTCAATTTATTATATTATTGGAATATCCATGCATTGTGCCCGACAATTGTTTATTGTTATCCAAACGTTTTTTGTCTTGACTTTGTGCAGAACAACAGAAGTGTCACGCAAGAAAAAGCAGGCAGAAAAGAAACAAACGGGATCGAAGATCCTTGTGCGAAATATTCCCTTCCAAGCCACTGTCAGGGAAATTCGTGAACTATTCTGGTAGCCAACAAAACCTTTTATTCACTTTGCATACACACAATGAATTCATCCACTAATTCTTCAGTTTATTTATTTTTTTAACCTAGTACATTTGGAGAGCTGAAAACCGCCCGCCTTCCAAAAAAAGCAGCAGGTACCGGGAGTCATAGAGGTTTTGGCTTCATTGACTTTGTCACTAAGCAGGATGCCAAGGTTTGAGAAAAAAAACAATGCTTTTGTCTTCATTAACTCGTCTGTCATGAACATACACTATTAACATTGGCATGCCCGCTTTTACCTCCAGAAAGCATTTGCTGCCTTGTGCCACAGTACCCATCTTTACGGGAGGCGCCTCGTGCTGGAGTGGGCTGATGGAGAGGAAACAGTGGAGACACTGAGACGGAAAACAGCGGAACATTTTCATGGTAAACATAGCTTGTGACGTGTGATGATGAATGAGGGATCAAGGGAATCATTCTTGCGACCTTTTCAATTTTAGTGGCTGGCAAAAAACAACGAAAAGCGGAGGTGCTAGGAGGAATTCTGGAAAACATGGAAACTCAAGATGGTGAAGAGGACTAAAACTGGTCATTTTGCCAATGTTGAGAAAAGAAGGAATTGATGCACCGACGGGCTTTTTTTCTCAGTCCTACTGAAGTTCGTAAAGTTCATTTACGATATTTTGTGAAACAATCTGAACATCTAAGTGGATCTGAATTTCATCCGTCTTTCATTACCCATTGGAACCATTTTTTATCCCCTAAAAAAGGATTGAAATGCAAAATGACAACATGTATTGCTGTCTTCATCTCGTGTGCTTTTATAGCGAGAAAAAATGCCCATGGATCAGTCATTTTTCGTATAGAATCATGAAATATTTTAAATGGAAAAACATTGTTTTAAATTAGAATATGGTGTTTCTTTTGAATTAAAAAATAAATATACATATGTCTGTATTTTTTTACTTGCAAAAGGAAACCTAATAGCAATAATTTGCATTCGCCACATCCAACATGGCGAACGCACTGACGTTTAAATTCGGCTGCTGTCATCAGGTGATTTTACCACGTGACTTTCCATTGAACATGGCTGACATAGCGAAAACAGACCAGATGTCCTCTTTGGGGAGCCTTTTGCTCGTTTTAGCAAGTTTTTGTGTTTTATTCAATCCTTTGGTTGGAGCTGTAGTACAAACAGCGATTATCGACAAAACCACGGGCCAGCTCATTCTTGTGGAAGGTTACAGGGAAGATTTTGTGGCCTGGGCTAACTTTACCGACGGCATTCAAACTTCAGGGTAGGTTGCTCAAGGCTTGAAAAAAAAACATAAACATTATTTTGACGTATTCATTTGATTTTAATGTGTTTACATAATCGCAGTTGGGCTTTCTTGGAGGTGACAACTAGCAGTCGATACAATGACAGCATCCAGTCGTATGCAGCTGGAGCTGTGGAGGCTGCAGTCACATCTCAGGTCGGCGTAGTTACTAGTCCTTACAGACAATGTGTTATTTCAATGAAACTAATCAGTATACATGTTATTTTTTTAGCTTATCTACAAGCACTGGATGAACACACTCATGGGTTACTGTGGACCCTTCTCGAAAGATTCTGGTTACTGCAATCGCCTTAAAGATTTCATAACCATCAACCTGCAGTGGATTCAGAAGCAAATAGAGAATGAGCCAAATTCACCATACTGGCACCAGGTACCGCTGGATGTGCTCAGAAATATCCTAATTGTCATCATTCCAAAAAATAAGACATTTTGAAATTGTTTTTTTGTCACTCTATTGCAGGTTCGCCTGGCTCTTCTTCAGCTCAAAGGTCTGGAGGACAGTTACAATGAAGAACTGTCATTTCCGACTGGCCCATTATCTTTCAACCCATTTGGCTTCCTGTAAGTAAATGTCATTTGCATTTTATCCATAAAAAAAAAACAAAAAAACAAAGCCAGTCCACCAAATCATCTTGTCCCACCTTGTACTATCAACCAGACTCTTCCAAATGGGTGGAGATCTGGAAGACCTAGAATCGGCTCTGAATAAATCCAGCCGGACTCGGCCACTCGGATCTGGCTCGTGCTCTGCTCTCATTAAGCTGCTGCCAAACAATAAGGATCTACTTGTTTCACATGATACCTGGAATACCTACCAGTCAATGTTGCGTATCATAAAGAAGTACACCTTTGCCTTCAAAGTTTCTCCATTGGGTACTTTTAAAAACTCCTGTTCTTTATTATGAGTTTACACACAGTGTTTAGAAAAAGATTGGAGTCACATGCATTGTTTTCATGGAACAGCAATCATTTTAGATAATAGGAAATGTTGTGGGCAATTATAATTGAATTTGAAGTTGATAAGAACACACTTATTTTGCATTTTTTCTTTTTTTTCTCCAGTCAATCTTATTCTTCCTGGACAAGTCCAGGCATTCTCTTCCTACCCTGGATCTATTTTCTCTGGAGATGACTTTTATATCCTTAGCAGTGGCCTGGTAAGAGCTCCCGTTGGTAGTCATGACAACATGTTAGTCATTTGACAGGACACTGATTGGTTTTAGCCAACAATAAATGGATATGTTTTGAATAATTCACCACTTGGCTGCAGGTTACCCTGGAAACCACCATTGGGAACAACAACCCTGCTCTGTGGAAGTCTGTTAAACCAACAGGCACCGTGATGGAATGGCTTAGGAACATTGTAGCAAATCGACTAGCAGTGACTGCTAAAGCCTGGGCAGAGATATTCCAAAAGTACAACAGTGGCACGTACGTTTTGAGCATTCTTTAGTTCTTTTCTAGTTGCTGACATCTTATCTGGAATCCTGAGTTAACGATATAATAAAAACGTTCTGATACTTGCTGTGTCAAGGTACAATAACCAGTGGATGATCGTGGACTATAACCACTTCACTCCAGGCATGACGGCGGTCAAGGAGGGCCTATTTGTCGTATTGGAGCAAATTCCGTAGGTCTATGAAGCTCTCGTTTTATTTTGATTTTTGGTTCAAATGGGTCATTCAACTCTTTTAAAAAAATATGCAGGGGTCGAGTAGTTTATACTGATAAAACTGAAGAATTGCTTCAGAAAGGATACTGGGCAAGTTACAATATACCGTGAGTATGCATCTACATCATGTGACTGTCCTTTGTTTGCAACTTACACTGTTTTTTCAACATATGTGATGCTAGGTACTATGAAGAAATATTTAATGCTAGTGGCTGCAATGAACTGGTGGAAAAGTTTGGCTCGTGGTTCTCTCTGGACCAGAATCCACGGGCTCTGATATTCAAGAGAGACCACAAAACCGTGACTGATGTTGCCTCCATGATGGGCCTCATGAGGTTTGCCCCATCCAACATGTTAATTTTGCATATATATTTAAATGTTTCAGGAATAATGATTCATTTGTTGTATTCTGTTCAGATATAATAATTTTAAAACGGACCCCTTATCACGATGCCAAGGCTGCAATCCAACCGAAAATGGCGAGAACGCCATCTCAGCTCGCTCAGACCTGAACCCAGCAAACGGCACTTACCCATTTGGCGCTTTACGACAAAGGTCCCATGGAGGAACAGATATGAAGGCATTTATCGTTTTTCATTGGATAAGTCTACATATCGGCTTTAGATTCACTTCATCTTATGTCTGTTTATTTTTTTTTTTGCAGATGACATCTTACGGGATGTTTAGTCGGTATGAGATGTTGGCAATAAGTGGACCCACGTGGGACCAGGTACCGCCTTTCCAGTGGAGCACATCTCCTTTTAAGGACCTGCTACACATGGGGCAACCTGATATTTGGGCATTTAAACCCGTTAAAGTGACCTGGACCTCTTGATTGCAATGATGCCTTACAAAAAAATGGTGCCCTGAAAGCAATGTGGATGTTTGTTTTTCAAAAAGAAATAATGCTTACACTAAATTAATTTTCATTTCACAGAAGTTACACTGTGTGAAGATGATGTTTTCTGTATTTTCTGTATCGTTTGCACTATGTGCTCAATTTAGGCACAGAAGTTTGATTTGAATACGAAGAATATGAAAATAAGTAATTGACTGCAATTGTATTTCTTGCATTGATTTATTTGTCTGCACGTATGAATGTTTTTTTCTTTAGATTTGTTTAAACCACTATTTTTTTTACATATACTGGTTTGTTAATTGGAATTTAAATCTTTATTTTTGCGTGGAAACATTTCCAAATAAACTGTCTTCATCATTGCTTTGTGATTTGTGGATCTCTTTATTTTTAAATGTCCATATCAATGTCATTTTATAGTGTGCAAACACTGCATTATAAGAAAAAAAAATCAGTCAAAAAGACCAACTATCCATTCGCCATTATGGGCGATTAAAATATAATTCTTGAGTACCATCGCACCGATGTCAAGTATTTTGACAGGTCACTGGTCACGTGGTTTGAGTCGCCCAATCTGTTTATAGCCGTAATCTGTCCAAAGTGTCGTAAAAACACGCTCTCTATACCTTATGAATTTAGACCTCATTAACGAAGATTTGCAACTACATTCAAACAACGAGTTTATAATCTCTTGCCCGGATTCAAGGTATGACATTTAAACATGTATCTTCAGAGCAACGTAGTAGCAGTCGTGTCGTCAATTATTGACACAATTTTTAAGCTAAAAACTGGCATCATGTATTTTAGCAAAACATTGCATCTAACAGCATGTATGGGAAAAATAGGCCATTCACTCGTTACTGTCGCTGTACTTATACTTGTACACGGGGCTTTAGAATGTAAAAAAATGGGAATTTAAAATCAATATGGTGCATTGGCAAGGAATGTAGTATTACACAACCACTGGCAAATGAAGCTTCATTTTGCTTGTAAACAGCCTTTTTAACTTTGTGCTTGTAAGTGACATTGAATTCCCCTCTTTTGTTTCATTTCAGGTTTTGTGATGGCTTCTTGGCAACCAATAAACAATATTAAAGACTTTGTCTCCCAGAACCCACCAGCTGTGACATTTTATCTGTGTCTGCTGACACTGGCAATCTCGTTCATCTGCATCGGCTCTTATAGCACAAATCACACGCTGCCTAATCCTGATTCGGAAAAAGTAAGGTTGTTTGCATACAAATTAATTCTAATTCAATTATTCTTTTAGTCTGATAAAAAAAAAAAAAAACATATCCAGGAAATAGCCAACAGTGACTATCACCTCTATTGATTAAAAAATGATGATAGGTTTGCTTTTATGGAGAAAAACCGAAAAGTAGAAATATTGTTTTTTGAAATGTTACATTTCCAAGGTTTATGAAAATTGAATGCTATTTGCAAATTGATAAGATAATGACTAATTATTGCACTTCCATACTCTCTTACTGTATTTCCTACAGATGATCCCAAATGCTGTTTTCTCTCTCATAGGACTGGAACCATCTCCTCTCTACTTTAGCACTGTTCCACTTTTGTGTAAGAAAAAACTGGAGTTCAGATGAGCTGGTCTCCCGAGTGCCACATCCTCTTCCAGAACAGAAAAAGGATGAAAATATTTCACTTGAATTGACATCACCTATCACCACTTTGCATCTGAAGGTTCCTCTCACTATCACAACCGCTCATGACCTTCGGAAAAATGTTGACCTTTCCACAACCTTAACAGCCAGTCAGTTGCATCTTAGGGGTTGGTATTCCATTTTAGCACTGAATTTTGTATCTAATAAGAATATTCTATTTTGTAAATGTTGAGAAATTGCTTTCCTTGATAGGCAATGAGATTGTGGATGTGAATATCCACTTTGGAAATGATACCTACACTTGCCTCACTATAAGAGCTCCAATAGCCCTTTTCCCCATGAGCCGGTGAGTTTGGGTGCACTCAGGTGTATTTTAAAATGAAGATCCTGCATTTTAATGTGTAGTATTGCATTTTTTTTTCATGTAGACTTCCTCCAGTCTGTCAAGCATCTGGCAACAACCATTCACTCATCCCCGTGGAGGCAATGGACCCATTAACACAAACAACCCAAGGCTGCTATAGTCTCGTCTTCAGAAATGACCCCACTCTTACCGTCATGTTAACAAAGGTACCAAATGGGAGAAATATAAGTATCCTGTTCTGACAAAGACCTCATGTCAACCATTAATTTTTCTTTCCAGGAGGAGCAGTGGGTGGCAGTGAGACATCTTATAGAAGTTAGCGTGTGTTTGATAGGAGTTTGTTTGATACTTTGTTTAGCTGCAAGCCTGTCACATTCAATGATTCAAAACTACCACAGGAAGGGACTGGATCTTCAAAATGTAAATGTCACTTCTTCTCTCATCATGCACTTGTCGAGAATGTCCAACTTTGTTTTTATTGCTAATGCTATCATTGTTGTTTGTTGCAGGAACCTTTGCTGGACACTTGAAAATGAACAAAATGTTGAAGGATTTGATCCCAAGATGTGAGAAAAAAACAACCCTCTTGCTATTGGTTTCCTATTGAGCACAACATTTTTTTTTACTATTATCAAGTGTCTCAGGTATTTGCATTGTATAACTTTGTGCCAGATGGAATGTAAAGCTGAAAAATATATGTTAAGTTGTAATTAATATGTATATGGGTTAAAAAAAAATTCACATTAGTGGATGAGAAATGTGAAATTGAAATTCTGTTATTTATTTTTAATTTAAAGATTTGAATATTATATTGATGTTTAAATGTTAAACTGTATTATTGACGCACAGTTTCTACTGTTACTGTGGGAATATATCCTATACGAGTACAATAAATAGCAAACGAGACTTTGTTTTTACAAGTCAATTCAGTTTAGGTCACATGCCAGGGCCTCCATGCATTTTATATATAATGTATCTCCATGACAGACCCACCTGCAGAAATTAAATTTTCAAAGGAAAATAAACTGACTATAGAGAAAATACAATAACTATACTACTACTATTTCATATGGGGAACCTTAAGGTACTTTAAAGACTCTTCCACTCCAAAGCTGAAAGTGGCAGCAAAGTAGTTTTGCTACTTGTACGCAATTCCTACTAGCAAAAGTGAAGAAGAAGAAAAACAGAGGCGTGGCTTTGCAGGCCATAGGGAAAGCAAGTTCACATCGTAAGGTAAGCACATACAACAACTACGAATGTATCATAATAAAAATGAATTTAACTCAACATAGGTTATTAGCCGCCATGTACATGTTAAAATAAAATAACATATCAGCCATGTGTCATTCTTTAAATGCTCATCAATAAAGCTAACGTTCGCTGGGAAGCTACTGCTATTTGATAAACAATGTCCAACTATGCTAAGGCCAGCTATTACGTTAGCGTTACATTACATACGTCTATCAATGTACTCCCAATGTCTGATGTGTAATACATTCAAACCACAAACAATCTCGTTTCCTTTGGCTTTGCACGAAATGTGGCAACAAACCTCCTCGACCTGTACACGTACCGGTCATGTGGTCTTGTAACATGAACCATAACAATACTTTCCCTCGAAAATGCACTTCAACCACAAATCCTGGAAATCACGTAGCAGTCACTATAGTTGCAGAGGCTTTGCTATAAATACATTTTTATCTCATCAGATTGCGTTTTGTCTTTTCTGCAGGACCTAAACATTTGGCCATCGAGAGGCTAGTGCAGAGGTCATGGCCTACTCGAACTACAGCAACTTGAGTAGGGCTCAACTTACCTTTGAATACCTGCATACAAACTCGTAAGTGAGGCTTTACTGTTTGCCATGAAAAATGTTTCCAAAACAAAAATATTCCCTTTGGACTGCATGGTATGTAATGTGGTATTCACAATGTCATTCTTCAATGAGTCCCAACCACTGCAGCAATACTTGAGTGAGCAGTGAAAAGTTTATTACTATTTATAGGATATAAATATACATATTTCTGTTATTATCCTGTAGTGACATCTATGGATCGTTAATTCAGGGGGAAAAAAATAAAGGCTGACTGAAGACCAATTACTTTTTTTGTGAGCTGATGTCCCAAATCATGAATATCATCAACTGTGGGCTAAAAGAGAATCTAGATATTTGGAATGATCATTTGATTGATGTAATAACATAAATGGCATGTGATTTTAGAACAACCCACGAGTTCTTATTTGGAGCCTTGGCAGAGCTTGTGGACAATTCCAGGTATTTCTGTTGCTTTTTCTTCATGAACAGCTTAAGATCTTTGATATGTGACTAAATAAGGATTTTCCTTTCCTAGAGATGCTAATGCCACAAGAATTGACATCTACACAGGTAACTTCAGATTAAATACAAAAAAAATGTTTGCTTTTTGCCTCTAAGTTAACTTGACACCATCATGTGTTAAAAGAAAAAAGGCCAGAACTACGGGGTGGCTACATGCTATGTTTTCTTGATGATGGGACTGGAATGGAGCCAAGTAAGTAGATTTAAATTACAAATGACATTTCAAGGTCATGTTTAGTCCTTTTTTGTTTTATGCAAGATCAGCTCAATGTATTTGGCCACATTTCCTATATATTGAAATCTGTGATTTTTAAAATATTTTTTTATTTTAGGTGAGGCAACCCAGGTGATCCAATTTGGAAAGTCAAGCAAACGATCGCCTGATTCCACACAAATAGGACAATATGGAAATGGGCTTAAATCGTAAGCGTCTTCTTTAACGATAAAACTGCTTATGATTGATTTATAGATGGATAGACAGACTTTACTTGTCATTCTGGTATGCAAAAGTGTATATAAAAGATTTTTTGTATGTCTATTTATAGGGGATCCATGCGAATCGGAAAAGACTTCATCTTGTTTACAAAGAGAGGCAACAGTCTTACATGCCTTTTTTTATCAAGAACTTTCCATGAAGAGGAAGGTCTCGATGAGGTCAGGCTAATGAATGCCATTTTACTTTTCAAATGTGAACAGGATTGCCGTTGTATTGCTCTTAGTTGTGTTTCACTTCCTAGGATAGAATTTTGTATAATATATATTTTTTTCTGATCATAAAATTTATTCATAGCCCTTTATCATTTCTTTGCCCACAGGTCATTGTGCCTCTCCCGTCCTGGAATTTGCAAACTAAACAGCCCATGACTTCTGACCCGGAGAAGTACGCCATTGAGACAGAGCTGATATTCAAATACTCGCCATTTAAAACTGAACAGGACTTGATGGAGCAGTTCAGCAAAATTGAAAGTGCAAGCGGTGAGCACACGCTTTTCAATGTTAACTTTCTTAGCATACATAATGAAGATTCAAATTGGGTTTTTCCTCAAACCCTCAATAAAAAAATGGAAGTAAAGTGAAAAGAATATGAACAATACGACAAAAGGCAACAACCTACTGTCATTTATCAACCACAAATTTCTCATTTTTGACATGTGTATGTTGTGTCAAGGTACCCTGGTGATTATCTATAATCTGAAGTTGATGGACAACAGAGAGCCTGAGCTGGACGTGGAAACGGATCATCAGGACATACTGATGGCTGGAATGCTTGCTGAGGGAGTGTGAGTTTGTGTCATGTTTTTTTTTTGTAAAGAAAAAATTTAGTGTCTCCAAATTATGTTACTATTCTGTACTTGAAATCTCACCCATCCCTCACTTACAGTAAACCAGAGAGAAGGTCATTTAGAGCATATGCTGCAGTTTTGTACATCGACCCACGCATGAGGATTTTTATCCAGAGTCATAAAGTGAGGACAAAGAGGTTGTCATGCTGTCTATATAAACCTAGGTAACGTGACGCAAGTACTTCAAACAACCTTTTGTCAGGCGACACCGCCTTACCTATTTTCTTTGTTCACAGGGTTTATAAGTACTCATCGACTCGATTTAAAACCCGTGCTGAACAGGAGGTCAAGAAAGCAGATCACCTTGCAAAGATTGGTCAGTGGGTGATATATCTTTTTGTTCTTATAGCATGCCCTCTTGATGCTCTTGTATTGACCTGGTTCATTTTCTGTCATTTAAAATAAAGCGGAGGAGAAAGCCCGAGAGGCGGAAAGCAAGCGTTTGGCCATGGAAGAAAGACTTGCAGATGATTTGTCAAAAGATTCTCGAGTAAGCTAAAAACGGAATCAGCTTCAGAGTTGACTGTGGCTTAATTTGCTGCTAATGCTAACTACCCACTTCACACACCCGTCCGTTTATGTTTTTTTTTTCTAGACGATGCTGAGGAAAACTCAGGATTCCTCCATGATGCTTAGGCGGGATGCTGACATGAAGAAAAGAATTCTAGAGTCCAAACAGAAGTACGATAGATGACCTTACTAGTAATGATAGACAGTTTCCCCTTGTGAAATCTAAAAATCCAAACAAAAATTAAACCTCATGTTCTTGTCTCAGAGCGTTAAAGGAGCCCAAGGAACTCAACTTCATATTTGGAGTTAACATTGAACAGAGGGATCTGGATGGAATGTTTGTATACAACTGTTCCCGTCTTATCAAGATGTACGAAAAGACAGGTCCGCAGTTGGATGGAGGCATGTGAGTAGTGCGCACTGTCCAAGTCAGCCTGTGTTTTGAATTATACTTGAACGGTTACATAATTTTTTTTTTTTTTTTAAATTAAACAGGGCCTGTGGAGGTGTTGTCGGTGTGGTGGATGTTCCATATTTAGTTCTGGAGCCTACTCACAACAAGCAAGATTTTGCAGATGCTAAAGAGTATCGGCATTTGCTTAAATCCATGGGGGAACATCTGGCTCAGTATTGGAAGGACACTAGCATTGGTGAGGAACATCTGTCTTTCATAATCTCAATCCAACAAAATGTTACTAGTTTGGAACTGATAGCATATTATTGTATTTTGGGCTGTTGTAATGATGTGATAAAACCATGCACAATTTCAATAAGGCTAATGTTTGACTTTAGGCTGCCTTAACGCCAAAAGATGTCCAATCCATTTTAATATACATCATAGAAATTTGATGTCCATATGTGGTCAAGTTTACATTTTAAAATAAATAAATAACTATTCATCTGCCCTATCAACAGATAAAGCAATGAGTATTGTAGCGAATTGCATGCAAAGTGACTAGCATTGAAATATTATTGACACAGGTTACTCCATCAAGCCAGTCACCTCGAAAGGAAGCAGCAGAGATGATAATGTAATGTTTAAGCTTGAGAAAGATAGTAAGTGAATGTTGCTGTTGCAAGGAACAACGTTTTCCCTGGAAACCATCCATGTTAGCTATCATAAATAAAAATGTTTACGTGTTCATGAAATGTCGATAATGTTCTTGCACGATGTTATTCTGAAAGCATTCTTTTTTTTTCGGGAGTTCAAATCTTCAACGTTGAGTTCATCTACTCCTTTTGAAATGAAGGGGTGTTCATGCATGCTTCATCCGTGTCCGGAGTTTAGTGCTGTGTCCATGTGAAATGCTTACTCTGTGTGATGCAGCTCAGAAAGGCATCGTGAAGTTCTGGGATGAGTTTGGGTACTTGTCGGCCAGCTGGTCATCACCTCCCTCATCGGAGACAAGATATAAGAGACGTCGTGCCATGGAGATTCCATTGACCATACAGTGTGGTGAGTCCAGGATCCACACACATTTGCCACAAAGGTTCTCGTACGCCACTTATATGAATGTTTTCTATTTTAGACAAATGCTTAAAGTGGAGAACGCTGCCATTCCAGATGGATGCTGTGGACAAACGCTATCCGGACAGTTGGGTGTGTTTGATGAACCCAGATAGCACCCAGGATAGGTACATATATATATAACCTGAAAACTATTTTTTTCTTTAAAAATTGCTGCTTACTGGCCACAATATATATTGCCAAACAACCTCAAGAGAACCAAAAAAAATTGGATTGACTTTGTCATTATACAACAAATTTGCAAAGGGTTTAGCAATGTAACACTTTGACAGATGTGACGCACCAGAAAAGAAACCCAACTTGCCCTGTGGTATCCTGAAAAAAGAAAAACAAACAACTGAAGACAAACAAAAAGAACTTGAGGAGAAAATCAAACTGCAGCAGGATAAACTGGAGGCATTGCAGGTAGCTCATTTAATCAGCATAGCCTGAATTTTTCTTTTTTGCCTTCACGTGTACCTTACCAATTTTCCAAAACCCCTTTTTAGAAAACCAATACTGTCAAATCTGCGGCAGACATTAAGAAGCTGCCACTGGATGTTAGCATGAGGCCCACAGCAGAAACCCCCTCTAAGGTACCCATTGGAATTGCACTCATATAATAATTGTCTCTCCACTTACTTGGCTAGTTTAGGTTATTTTTCCCCATACACTATTTGCAGCTCTGCTTTGAGTTAGACCAACAACAAGTATTTTAGCAATATTCTTGTTTTCACCAAAGGGAATTCGATCCTCAGAGAGGTCTATCGCCCGGCCCCGTTCGCCGCCGCTGCCAGCTCACCTCAAGTCGCCGCACAGTACTCCTCCCCCCCGCTCCCTCACTCAGCGGCCCACCCGGATAACCGCCGCTCCCCCCACTTCACTTAAGGTTGAGCCATCTCGAGCCAAAGCGACGGCAAAGTCAGCCGCAGGAAAGCCCGTGGCCAAATCTTCCAGAACACCCCCAACTAGCCGCACTTCTAGGGTAAAAATGCATGTCATTTTTGGAAGTTAGAAATACAGTGCTAAAGAAGAAAGATTGACTTTTTTTTTCTTTAATAGACACCCACTAAGGCGGCAGGTAGGCCCTCCGCTGTAGGACAACGCAGGAGAATTGTGCAGGAGGACAGTGATGATGATGATGATGATGATGAGGAGGAGGACGAGGAGGAAGAAGAAGAAGATGAGGAGGAGGAAGGAAGTGAAGAGAGTGAAAGTGAAGCACCTCTGACAAAGAAGTCAAAGATGAACACTGCACCTGGTAACCGGGCTAAAGTGGTGGAAAAGCCCCCACCTGCTAAACGTGTCAAGTTAGATGAGGTAAACATCTTGAAATGTGATTGACATTGACCATAGTGAATGTGTGCATGCGTCTGCCACTGCCTCCCTTGCTTAAACTTCTCAAAGCAGCATCGCTTTTTTGTCATTGCCATTGGTTCTTTTGAAGAGAGCTATCAAAGAAAGAACTCAGTCAGTGGTAGACACTTTACTGACGCCATTATTCAAAGGTGCTCAAACAAAGCCTGTCTGCTGTGAACCAAACAGGTTAGCAAAAACTCACAGACTGCAAAGAAAGGAGTCGCTACTCCTCTACGCCAGATCCCTGTTGCTAAACCCAAGGTAGCCTTTCCCTCTGCTCGGTCCTAAAGCTGGCTTGCTTCTGCTCTTCTCAACTTTTAATCATTATTGTGTAACATGGTTATTATAATGCCATTCATCGTGTTTGGCAGTCAAGATCTTTTCGGCATGATACTGACTGTACTTTCACCCCTTCCACTAACATGGATTCAATTCAACATGTCTGTACATCCATTTTGCACACTTTGCTGTGGTTTGATTTGCGTGAGATATTCCTGTGCAGGTTCCAGAGAAAGTGTCGGAAAAGGAGCCCGAGAAAGAATCAAGGAAGGAACCAGAGATGGCTCTACAGCAAGAACAAGAAAATGACGTTAAGAATGCTCAGAAAGGTATCAAATCGAGAATGTTGTGTTTATTTATCACTGTTGTTAATGCACTCCTCATACACAATTGAGGACTAAAGAATCATTGCTCTTCATGGAGAATATCTCAAATGATTCAGTGGCTTAAAAATTCACAAATACACAATCCTAACAGATTTGTTTCTATTTTCTAAAGATAAGGGACTGCTCGTTGAAGTACGCGTCAACAAGGAGTGGTTCACGGGGAAAGTCGTCGCTGTGGAATCCAACAAACAGAGTGTTCGCTGGAAAGTCAAGTTTGACTATGTCCCCCGAGCTACGCCGAAAGACAGATGGTGAAAACTTTTTGTCTGCTGTTTAACAAATGCATATTTTTTTAAATATTCCGGCAAATAACATGAGTGTGTCTGATTGTGAAGGGTGTTTAAAGGCAGTGATGAAGTCCGCCTGATGCGTCCGGCATCTCCCATCACCCAGACGCCAGACACCCAGCAGGAGAATGAGAAAGTGTCTGCAGCCATGGAGCCAGATACCACGCAACCTGGCACCAGTCGAGAGGTGACAGATAGCCTGGTCACCATGTTGAGGTGAGTGGAAGTTGTCTTCACCTTGAATGAACATGGGACTGACACATAGGTCACTTTTCTTTTCAGGACAATGCTGCGTTACTTCTTCCCTCCAGCTTTTCAGATTCCTAAGGATGATGTCAACAGCATGACGGCAGAGGACCTTGTGGCCTTTCCTCTGGTGGGATTAAAGACACTTTTTGCAGACAATGCACAAGTGCAAATAAATAAGATATTCAAGTAGCTGCAATTGCAAAACTTCAATCAATGTTCTACAGCAGTTGCTTTCAAACTTTGTACACAAAACAGCACTTGGAAAAATACAGTTTACCCAATACCACTATAGTTGGCCCGCATTAAGAGTACAGTACTTTAACACTGTAACATGCACAGTTAAACCATTTACACCGTTTATGTCAAACGCAAATGACACCTACTGGTGACATCATGGCTGTAGCTATAGTGGTGAAGTTGTACTGTTCTTTGGTTGTCATACTGTTTGTGATTCTTTTCCCAACTTTAGAAAGAATATTTCCAGCAGTACGAATCGGGTCTTCAGTCACTGTGCAACTCGTACCAGAGCCGAGCAGACGCCAAGGCCAAAGCCGTGGAAGACAAAAGCAACAGCACAGAGGTCAAACTGAAGGAGGCGGATGAGAAACTACAAAAATTACGAACCAATATTGTTGCACTTCTACAAAAAGTTCAAGAGGTTAAACAGCTTACTCATTTTTTATTTATTTATTGATGGTTTGGAAGAGATGACAAATGTAAAGCAATCATCGTTTCCTCCGTTTAGGATATTGACATCAATACCGACGACGAGCTTGATGCATACATTGAGGACCTTCTCACTAAAGGAGATTAAACAAGATGGACGGCATAAATCAACAATAAGGAAGAAGATTGTGCTCACTAAATGACTGAAAGCCAAGTTACTTGCATCTCTCCAGGCACTCATAAATTGAGTGTCAAATATATTTCCTTGTTAAGGATACACCCTTTTTCTTAATTTAGTAGTAAGCGTACACTCTGTTCTAGTGTTTGTCTTTTCTTTTTCTGTTTGTGGACAGCTCCCAATTTAGCATGTGGATTTTGTTTTAGTACTTTTTATGAACCTGCTTCTACTCTACTGTACTAATTGAACAGTCACAATCCTTTCTTGCTTTAAACTTTGTAGGTTTGACACAGTTTAGTCACTTTAAGGCAGTGAGGAAAATATAGTTGTTTATTTTGCGCCTTTGTCAAGTGATAAGTTGTTATCCTGTATTTTAAGAATTGGGGTTGTCTTACCCATCCTCTGAACTGCTGTTCATATGTTAATGCTTACTATTATTTTTGTACACTCAAATGTCAGTGTTACTCGTTTTACTGCTCCATATTTGGCCAGCTTGACTAGAACTTTTGAATATATCACACTATAAAAAGCATACTGGGTTTTATCAGTATAAAAGTTAACACGTTTTTTGTTTGTTTGTTGAAAAATTCAGTTTAATGCAAAAGTAGAGTGTTCCTACTTTAATCTTTACCTGTCTTTTCGTTCCTGAACATATTTTAACATGTCAATATTTTACTCAATTTTGCATGTTTGGTGTTCTTGTTAAGTTGGAATAAATGGTTCTGTATTTTTGAAAGATATTTACTTCAAAAATAAAAATGGCTCAACTACAATGTACATTTTTTTTTTTGAATGTAAATGGGAGAAATGTGAAATTATGTGGCGCTCTACCGATAATAAACGACATTCTCCATGCTCTTATTTTGAAAGGTTTGGTGAAAATCAACAGTTGCTTCTCTGCATGGTAAGGACACTTTCCCTGACTACTAACTTCATATTTACGCGTCACTTAAAGACTTAACCAAACAAATTCACATTATCTATGATGTAGTTGTCACTATAGATACAATAAGTCGTACAGAAAGTAGTTTTGCATCTCGATCGAGTTGAATTGTTTGCGAATTTCTTCTGCTAACTCGTGTGAAAGGCTAACCAAAACACGACTAAACATCATCTATAGTAAAAATAAAAAGTAGAAGCAGGGAATGGTAGAGGGAATATCTTTTCCAGTCCCGATATTGAATTAAAACTTTGACCCAGATTTTAATATTGTGTTTGTTTAACTTCTGAGTTTTTTTGATCTTCACATTGATCATCTGGAGCAAATCAAATTGATGAAAAGTCAAGCAATGAAATGAAGCAACATATTCAACATTATTATTCAATTTTCCTGTTAATGCATTCAGGAAATGCTATTGTGCACCTTGCTGGGTTATTTATTTTTTTGGATAGTTTGAGTAGCAGGTTACTTATAGGGCTCTCACTCAGACCTTAGGCATGTATGAATGGAACTCTATGGTGAAGTTAATTCCCTTTCAGGCCTAAAATGTGAAAAAAAAAGGAATGAAAGTTTTTTTTTTTTTTAATTTTATCCCTCCCACTTTTCAGACTGTGGACAGAGAGCCATGTCTGCCCCAAAGCGATGCCTGTTTACAGGCTGCAGTGGCTGGAAGGTCCTGTCCTGTGTCACCAGCACCCCCAGCACCATCAGATCTACGAGCAGCCTAAAAGCAGGCTCGAGACCATCTCAGGAAGAGCAACTCTGTGAAACAGCGGCAACTCTGCCTTTTTCTGCAGCCAGGCTTGGATCGTTTTTTCAGGACCGGCCTGTGCTCAAGAACCCTTTTTTGGCGGATGCCCTCTTGAGAGGATACTTGAGAAGACACCTTCCTCAAGAGGTGAGTAAAGTCCATGTTCAAATGTGATATTACTGTCAGACTGAGATTTTGATAGAAAAGCACATACAAGATTGCAGGTATTTTAATTCTGAAGCCTAATGTAAAAATTAGACCACAATTACAATAGAAATGGTCATTTATTTAGACTTGTACTTTTTGTTTTCTAGGCAGTGTTTGCAGATTTATGCGCCTTTGGGGAGCATTTGGCGACAGAGGTGGATGCGTGGGGAAGAGAATGTGAGGTCACTCCCCCGCGATTAGTGAACTTTGACCCTTGGGGACGCAGAGTGGACCACATCGTGACTTCTGCCGCATGGAAACGCATGAAAGCTCTATCAGCGCAGGAGGGATTGGTCGCGATCGCTTATGAGAGGCCGTATGCAGAATGGAGGTTTTTGACCGCCGAGCTTTTGCGCTAATTGAATAACAAGTAGGATAGTCATTGACAGGATGAATTGATCCAAGTGTGTTTTTTTTCCTTCCCCAGTCGTGTTTATCAAATGAGCAAGTTGTATATGTTCTCGCCCTCGTCTGGTCTCTACACATGTCCTCTGGCCATGACTGATGGAGCTGCCAAAGTCATTCAGGTGAACTACTATCTCTTCCTGATTGATAGATTTGTAATGTTGCTCAGGGATTGTGAAAACGTGTAGAAATTGAGAAGGAAGTTGAATTGCTGCATGCTTAAAATCACTTGAATCATCCAAATTTATTTACTACAATTAATGTACCTTTGTGAACCTATTTTTATTATGCTGCATTATGTACACTCTAAAAAAAATATTCCAAGTCAATCTATCTGATTTTGTTTATGTTAAGTCTCTAGGCATTTCTTGGCCTGTAGAAGAAGCCTTCAACCGACTAACCAGCCGTGACCCTCAGCATTTTTGGACATCGGGACAGTGGATGACAGAGCGACAAGGAGGTTCTGATGTAGGTGAGTTGAAGTTAAAATGCTGGGTAATTTGTGGGCATATCCACTTTTGTGTTGCTTATTATTATGTGTATGTGTTCAGCTCGTGGAACAGAAACTGTGGCAGTTCCCCAAACAGACGGTTGCTACAAACTTTATGGCTACAAGTGGTTCACCTCCGCCACTGATGCAGACGTGACTCTCACACTGGCAAGAGCATGTGACCAATCAGGAAGAACCACACCGGTCGGTATAACTCATACCATGACTGTGATGGACGACATTTCACTGACGGTTGCACTTATGTCTTTGTCAGGGCAGCAGAGGTTTGTCCCTGTTCTACGCGGGGGTTAGCCGAGACCGCGATGGCCGTCTCAGCGGGATTGAGGTTCAGAAGTTGAAGGACAAACTGGGAACCAGACAGATGCCCACGGCCGAGCTGCTGCTGGACGGCCTCCGAGCACACAAGGTCAAATCCTGACGGCGGTCTAAATTGAATCCAAATGGAGGCTACGCCTTCCTGAATAAAACCATTAACATTTTGCCATCTATTTCCCCAAAAATTCTACCAGCTATCAGAAGAAGGAAGAGGTGTGGCCTCCATAGCGAACATGCTGACTATAACGAGGATCCACAACAGCATCTCTGCAGCAGCGGCAATGAGAAGGCACAAGCGCTCATATTAATCAAGCGGATTCTCTTTTACTCCAAATGAACTGATTTGTGATGCTTATTTGCTGACAGGGTGGTCCAATTAGCATGTGACTACGCAACTCGCCGCACTGCCTTCGGAAAGCTGCTCAAAGAGCACCCGTTGCACGTGCAGACCCTCGCTAGGATGGAGGTAAGATGGCCATGAGTTGGCAATATCCTCCATCATTCTTTGGTCACACAAGAAGAAGAACACAAGGGCTTATGGTATGGCTCCCATTCACGCGCACAGATCGAAACTCGTGGCGCTTTCCTCCTGGTGATGGACGTGTGCCGTTTGCTGGGACGAGAAGAGAGCGGCATCGCCACTCAGCTCGATGCTCATCTCTTACGTCTGCTCACGCCCGTTGTTAAACTCTACACTGGCAAACAGGTGAGCATTTATTCCTTGAATGGGAATCAGGACTCCTGATATCATGTTTCATTTCAGGCGGTTGCGGTGGTGTCGGAGGGTTTGGAGAGCTTTGGTGGGCAGGGATACATTGAGGACACCGGGCTACCTGTGTTACTTCGAGACGCACAGGTAACACTTTTTTTTCACCTTCAAATGTACATAAATCTGTATAATGAAAAAAGTCTATCATCTTCATCTATCATCAAAGAAATGTCACAAACATAGATGTAACAAATGTTATGCTTTTTTTGTTTTTAGGTACTGAGCATATGGGAAGGTACGACCAATGTTTTATCCCTGGATGTTCTGCGATGTGTGGCTCGAAGCTCAGGAATGGTTCTGCCAGCTTACTTCACTCATTGCAAGGTAAAATTGGAAAAACGCACCAACAAATCTGTAAACTAGACAAACCGGACCGACCTGACAAAAATGTGTTGTGTGTGTAGACCCTGCTTGCAGGAGCCTCCAGTGTGTCCTCTCTGAATCCAGCTGTGAAAACAGTCCACAGGGCTCTAATTCAACTAGAAGGATTTGTCCAGGAGGCAACCAACAAGATGCCAGGCTACCTGGAACTTGCAGCCAGAGACTTGGCATACACCCTGGCTCGCATCTATATGGGTACAGATACACAAAATCCAATCATACATTCACATCACAACTTTTGCCTTCTTGATCGTAGGTGCCCTTCTCATTGACCACGCAAGTTGGAATGAAGCGTCTCCAGCTGATGTCTATGCAGCGCTCAGGTAAAAACAAAAAGTGAGAAATACAACTAAATGAAAGATTAAAGCATATGTCATCTTTTTATGTTGATTCTTCAGGTGGTGTGAACAAAATCTCTGTGTGGTGGCATCAAATAATGCGAGAGGACACTACGATGCCACCTCACTCGGTGTTGATTCAGTTCTTGTGTATGACCAGGAAACGGAAGGCGGAAACTGATACACAATGTTGGCTGCTGTTCTTCTATTTTGGTAATTAACATACACACACCCCTTTTTTAAGGCGCATCTGACAAATGGAATCTATATTTAATTGCGTAACCAATGGAAATCATTGCAGTTAGTATTGTAGGAGACATGGTTAATTTATATGGTAATGTTCATTCATAGCCATGATATCTAAAAAAAAAAACAACAACAACTTGAAAACATGCAAATAGTAAAAGCCGCCAATAAATGAAAGTATTTCAGTATATATACTGTTGTATGATATACTGTTTCATATTAAATATTGCTCAATGTTTTCATCACCAACAATAAAACATAAAATCTTTCAGTACTGAGTTAGAAGTAATCATTCTATAGTTACTATAGAGATACTATGGAATACTACATAGAAAGTACAGTGAGTGAAGCGAGCTAGGTTGGACATTACAAGAGGTCATTGAATGCAGCATACGTAGATGGTGTTGTGATGGGCGGACCTTCGAGCGTAGCAAATTCCCGGACCTTTTTTCTTCCTTTTTTTTTTTTTTAGCAGTCGCGTGTGTAAAGACAGTCAAAGAATCAAACTAGATTTCCGTGCGAATGTTCCTTTTTACGGAAATTGGTATTTTTTGTCATTTTAATGTTGATCGACACTGTCTTTGGTTCAGTTTTAGCTGAAAACTGCTTAGGTTTGGAACGTTTGTTGTCGTCTTGCATGTAAGCTGTCAACAGAATGGACGTGGCGCCTGGATAAAAGACGAAGACGACAACAATACCAAAAAAATAGTCATGTTTGTGACTACTCCGTTGCTTCTTCTGATCGCGACATCGTTGTTCCAGCAAGCCGCGTCGAACTTGACTGTGTACTACAAGAGTGGGACAGGTGTTGAAGTAAACGGAGGGTCCCTAAACGCTTCACTCGCCGTCATGTCTCCCCCGATAAACAACGACGAGGTGGGTGAGATAACAAGTGCACATGAACTGTCACTCACTCCTCGTGGGAGATTATAGGGAGAAAATGTCTCCTAACTGTCTTTAGGGAAAACATCCGTGTTAAATTGATGCCAAAATGTCAGCAGGTTTTAGTCACATGACTTGCAGGCACGAGCAACGACTGTTGAAATCATGTACCCATTTGTACATTATTTGGCAAAAAATGGTAAACAAACCTCCAAATTCAAAGTACACTAAATACCAGGAATTGGTTGCTGTAATAATCTTTTTATAATATTAGATATAACTCACTTTAGGTGTGTGGATATTCATTTTAGATAATCTATTGTATAGTATAAAAATTTAATGGTTCAAAATAATAATAGATCAATATCTGCCTTGCAAAAAAATTCAGTTAAAGTACATTTATTGAATTGTATTAATAGCATAATAATAAACTAAAACTGATTGCACTTTTTATGCTTCATGTAAATTTCAGCTAAGTTTTCATAATTTTGTAATAAATCATTCAAAGTTCCTTGAATCTCATCTTTGCAGACTCATGTATAACAATATGATATCTTGCAACGACAAGATTGTCTGAAGAAGAAAAAAAGCAAAATTGGTATTTACAGTGTGTGTTAATCTGTGTTTTTAGTGTGATAAAGTGATGAACGTCAGTGCTGCAGAGCGCTGCACGTTTGTCAAGAACACACCGGACTGCAGCATAGAAGATGGCTTCATCAACTACCTTCAATTGGTCTTCTGTCTGCTTCCCCCAAAACTTACACCACTCACAGTCATCCTCTGTGTAAGCCCCCCCATATATGTGTGTGTGTGTGGTACATTTGAGCAAGTTGGAGAACTTCAGTTTATCAACAATGGGGTTTTCCTCCATCTTGTCATTCCTGTGGCAAACTCTAAGCAAGTGTTGAAATGATCAGCAGATGCTTGGAGCGCCTTCTTGCCATTCATTGTACAGATAAATGTGAAATTACATAATGTATGAATAATTTATTGAATTTCACACAAGTCACAAATCCTGCTAAAGATTTTTTTTTTTTTAAACTGCGGCTTATAGTCCGGAAAATACGGTACAAATGTTTGCATCCTGGGAAAGAAAATCGACCATGTCTGATATTTCTTCCTTCTTATTTTTCCACAGATTGTGTGGCTGCTCTTTTTGTTCGTCATACTCGGCCTCATCGCATCTAAATTGTAAGTATCTCTTTAAGTTTCTGGGCCCCAGATATGATATTCCATATTGATTCCGTCCAGCCATAGAGCCTGTGAATTGACCCATTCATTGTCTGACCACTGCTCGGGTCACATGAGCATTAGACTGTAATGTTTTCATTTGTTTCACTTCACATGTGTCATTATGAAAGTGGACTTTGTTCCTTTATTTTCTACGTCAGGCCATTGACCGTGCTGCTATATTAAAAGTCCTTTCTGTGTGTTTCCCTCTAGTTTCTGTCCCAATCTGTCGGCCATCTCCACAAGTCTACGTCTGACTCACAACGTAGCTGTATCCTTTGCTCAAAATCAAAAAATAAAACGCCCTTGAATGGTTTTATCTTCAATCTATATTCCTTGACTAATGTTTGTACCAAGGGCGTAACCTTCCTGGCTCTTGGAAACGGCGCTCCGGACATCTTCAGTGCCATCGCTGCATTCTCCCACCCTCACACCGCCGGGCTGGCCGTTGGAGCTTTGTTCGGTAAGTTGTGAGATCGGAAGCCGAACACTCACCCGTGCTAATGATTGGCCTCGTTGCCAGGTGCCGGTATATTTGTCACCACGGTGGTCGCGGGCGGCGTGGCCCTGGTCAAACCTTTCACTGTGGCATCTCGTCCTTTCCTGCGTGACGTCATCTTCTACATGGTGGCTGTGTTCTGGACCTACCTCATCCTGTACAGGGGGACCACCACGCTAGGAGAAACGCTGGGTAATTTAGGGGCACGGTTGGTCAAGCTATGCTTGATTAAAAATATGGGCAACTCTTTCTCATATTTAGCGCTATGCAATCTTTTATATGTGGTGTGAAATTTTTAAAATTACTTTTTTTTGCACATTTACTACAATATTTTGGAACTTCATTAATAAATGCTAAATCTAAATTGTAAGTTTAAATGTAAATTTTATATATTAAATCCAATCCGGTTTAGATTTAGCACTTATTTAGAAATAAATATTGCTAAATATTGTGATTCTTATTGCAAAAAGTGATTCTAAAATGATCACCACATATATGAGAAAATGTTGCCGTCTTTTTAACGGAGCGCAGCGTTACAAAAACACACAGAACTTGACGTCCATAATTTTTGTGTTTATTTGGTGTTGGCAGGATACTTGTCCCTGTATGTGGTTTACGTGTTGACAGTCATCATCAGTGCCTATGTCTACAGCCGGCAAAAACGCCTGCGAAACGGCACGATAGACAGCATTCCGCATATTCAAGGTCGACACGTCCAAATTACACGGACAACGAGACAAGTTCACTCAAAGTTTTTTTTTCCCCTTTTGCAGAGGCGTTTGAGTCGACGGACTCGTACGATAATGTTCCCTCTCTCTTCGCTGGGACAGACCAACAGGATTATGGTAGGGAAAAATGTCCAACCACGTAGCTTTAAATAAATGCATACATTTAAACGTCCCATCCATTCGAAACCTTCTGGTTCAGTGGATTGAATGTCTATTGGCGTCATTGGCAGCCAAAGAGTTTTTTTTCTATTTTATTTATTTAAAAAAAAAAATTGGGGGTGGATACTTTTTAAATGTATCACCATAATGTAATTTCTCAACAACAAAAAGATCAATTCAGGTTTTATACTCCAAAGGTGCATTTAAATGGGTGCTTTATTACATGGAACAAATATTATATATTTAAAGCAATTCAGCTGTAACATATTGTAGTTTTTTTTCCCTCAGTTCACTGTTTACTGTTGTTAGTACATGTGCAAAAACAAACTATATCTCGTTTGTTTTTTGAGAAAATTAGTATATTGTTAAAAAATAGACTTGATATGCTAGAAAAAAAAAACTGGTTTATTTCGGGTGAGAGCTAAATCATGAAAAATTGCAATGACTAAGAAGACTCCAGTGGCCACTTCCCATCTGGTGGCCAAAATGCTGATAGTGGATTCCAAAGCAAACAAACACAACTAATCTGTTCAAACACTATTTATTTAAAGCAAAAGAGCATGCCAGCACGACAATAAACACCGACAAATGCTTTTGTCTACACGGCAAGGCTGAATCGATTCAACTCACAACCAAAATAACATACAAGAAACAATTCCAAAATAGCCTGACTTTAGTTGTTGAAATTGGATTTTAACATTTTTTTTATCAGTCACATATTTGTTCGTATCTTTTGTATTTTAGAGTCTGAGTACAGGCCGCTCCTGCAGTACACCGAGTCCACCTGGCAGATTTTTCTGACCTCCATCAACCCGGTGGACAACAGGAAGTGGAGGAGGAAAAACTGGAAGTGGCGAGCTGTCAAAGTGTTGAAGGTGCGCCAACCACACGATCGGAAAAAGTGGCAACGCTGTGAACGCGCTATTAAGGGGCGGTTTCGGCCTCTCAGACCCCCGCGGAGGTCATGCTGCTGCTGTGCATTCCCGTTGTAGATCTCGACAAGGACGACAAGAATTGGAGACGGCCGCTCAACTGTTTTCATCTGCTCACAGCGCCGCTCGTGTGCATCCTCGCCCTACAGTCGGGAATGCGTAAGTGCAATGAACTCTTTGTAAATACTATAAAAAAAAAGAAAATATGAAAAAAAAATATGACTTACTCCAAAGTAGCCATTCTTTTTGTTGGCTGTTTTTTCAATGTTTTTTTTTTTTATACCTGGGATAAATGAAAGAAAATGAGGTGTATTGCAAATATTCAGCATGTTTTAGCTGAAAAAATTTCAAGTGACTTTTTTTTGTTGTTGGTCCATATCTCAACATTGAGCATTCTTTGCTTTGTCTAGTTGGGAATTATCTAATCGAGGGCCAGTTTCCTGTGTGGTTGCTGACTTTTCTATTGGGACTTTTCCTGTCTGCTATCGTCTTCTGCAGCACCACCAATGAGTGCCCCCCCAAATATCACCCGGTGAGTGTGTGTCCTTTTCTGGGCTTTTTGCGCCACCTGAACAGATTTAAGATTGCACTTTTTGCAACAGATTTTTGCCCTTTTGGGCTTCGTGGTAAGCGCCGTGTTGATCAGCGCGGCGGCATCCGAAGTGGTCAGTATCCTGCATATGCTGGGCGTGGTGCTTAGTCTTAGTAACACCGTCCTGGGCTTGACTCTCCTGGCCTGGGGGAACAGCATCGGAGGTGAGCACTTGCCGTGCCGCTAAGATTCTTTTTTGTTTTGTTTTTAAATCACCAATTAAGCCTTTTTGGCGCTGTCAAATTAGACTGTTTTTCAGACATCACCCTCGCCCGACAGGGTTACCCCAGAATGGCCATATCCGCCTGCTTTGGAGGCATTATTTTCAGTATCCTTTATGTCCACAAGTTTGGAATTTGATGTCAAAAGATGATTAGGAGACAATAGATGGGTAAAATGATTAGAGAAAAAATGCTTAACTCCATCTCTACCAGATATGTTGTTTGGGGTGGGTTTGGGCTGTCTGGTGCAGAGGATCAAAACACACATGGAAGTGCAGGTAACTCACACACAGGTCATCTAACCACAGGTAGAAATGATAGAATTGAAGTTTTACTTATACAGTTTTCTCTAAGTTTCTTCACTAATTTTGCAAAGAAAGCACCAACTACAAAACAATTAGGACTTAGCTCTAAAGATTTTAAGAAAAGGGCTGAAATGTGTGTTTCCACACTTGCTCTTCTAACACTAGAAGGGAGCGGGGACAACAAGACAGTTGGTCCCCTCCCGCCAGTGTACTGCACAGCTGTAAAAGTGGTGGCTTTGCAAATAGGATTTTAAAAAACCACCATGTACTGCTTTTGGTGTCAAAGTGGCAGCCCGGGGGCCAAATATGGTCCGCCACATCATTTTGAGCGGCCCAAGAAAGTAAATCATTATTGCCGGCCAATTGTGACCAATTCGTGATGTAGAAGTTAACTCACCTGTCTCCCATGTGGGAGACTGGGGTCCGAATCCTGGTAAGGAAACAAGTTCCCTTAATTGTTTCTATATATTTGTAGTCAAGACATTTCAATAATGACAAAGGAAATTGTGGCCAAATTGTGGCCTAGTGGTTAACTCACATGTCTCTCGTCTGGGAGGCCTGGGTTCGAATCCCAGTCGGGACACATTTTCACTTAGTTATTTCTGTGTTCTTGTAATCAAGAACCTCAAATGATGACAAAGGAAAGTGTAGCCACTTGTTTGGCGTACAGGTTAGTTCACTGGACTCCCGACCGGCAGACCTGGGTTCGATTCCCGGTCGTGACACTTTTTCCACTTAGTTGTTTCTGTGGACTTATTCTCAAGACACTCAAATGATTACAAAGAAAGGTGTAGTCACTTGGTTGGCGCAGAGGTTAGATTACTGGTCTCCCACCTGGGAGACCTGGGTTCGATTCCCGCTGTCGGCACACATTTTCACTTAGTTGTTTCTGTGTACTTCTTGGAAAGACACTCAAATGATTACTAAGGAAAGTGTAGTCACTTGGTTGGCGCAGAGGTTAGATCACTGGACTCCCGTCTGGGAGACCTGGGTTCGATTCTCGCTGTCGTCCTTTGGCTGAAAATAATTGGAAAGAAGACTTGGTAAATGGAATGGAACAAGAAGAAAAAAAAGAAAAAATGGAACAAGAAGAAAAAAAAAGAAAAAACTTTTTAATTTATATTAAACACTTAGTCATACTTTTCAGCAAAAGGTTATATTCCGAACTGCCTTCGGCAGTTCGGAAGAATGTTGGAGGGACCTGTCTGTGCGAAAGGCGTTCTCGGGTCGGCCTTCGGCCGACCCTCGACCGCTTGCTTGGTCAGTGAACCGCCGACACCGGGAAGCGAACTCACGTTCTCTCCGTGCAAAGGCGAGTGTGCAACCCACTACACCAACTCGTGCCCCACTTATACATGGGTGTTGAAACGTTTTATCCAAGGAAATGGGCGTAAACACTTAGTCATTTTTTTGACTAAATGTTTCATCCACCACTGAATACTTATTTAGTTAGACACTTAGACATTAGAACTTATTCTTTTAACTGAACAATTTTGGGAAAATCTTTGCCTGCACTGGGATTTGAACCCAGGTCCTCAGATATGGGAGACTGATGACTTAACCACTGGGCCACCACCCTGTGAGAGAAAGTGGTAGTACTTGTACTTTTGTCTCATTCATTTACCTGAAAATAATGGGAAAATATTTGTCTGCACTGGGATTTGAACCCAGGTCCTCAGATGTGGGAGACTGATGACTTAACCACTGGGCCACCACTCTGTGAGAGAGAGTGGTAGTACTTGTAGTTTTGTCTCATTCATTTACCTGAAAATAATGGGAAAATCTTTGCATGCACTTGGATTTGAACCAAGGTCCTCAGATGTGGGAGACTGATAACTTAACCACTGGGCCACCACCCTGTGAGAGAAAGCAGTAGTACTTGTACTTTTGTCTCATTCATTTACCTGAATAATATTGGGAAAATCTTTGCATGTACTTGGATTTGAACTCAAGACCAATGAGGTGGAAGACTGATGACTTAGCCACTGAGCCACTACTCTACAGGATTTAGCAGTGGTATCTGTTGTTTTGTCTCTTTTCACTCCCAGATCAGACTTAGGACTTGGCATTTGGACCTGAGGGCGAAAAGTTTGACGTTGAATAACTTAGCAAAATTGACTAATATTCACACATTATTATTTTTATACTCTTCTTTTTGTCATCATTGGGAGTTCTTGACTACTTCACGAAAAAAAACCTTACTATACTATGTCGTTTTTTTTTTACAAAAAAAAAGCCTTACTATACTTTCCTTAACCTGAAAAGATAGGAATGGCAAACGTTACACTCAAAAACTTGGATCATTTTTACACAAGCTCTGAAAATCAGAGGTCATTCCAAATAAAATTGTATAAAATCATTGACCTACAAAATCAGGTTGTTGTGGTCCAATGACTTCATGGTCGCTTGTTCTCCTCAGATGGAACCAGAGGGACTTTTGACATGGATCCTGGCGGGTTCTCTGGGTTTGTCTTTGGTTCTGTCCTTCCTCATCGTTCCACTGAGCCGCTTCCACCTGGGTCGGCCTTACGGCGTCTTTCTCCTCATCTTCTACGCCGTCTTCCTCTCCGTTGCCCTGTTGGCTGAGTTTCACGTGGTCTAAGCTGGGGGGGGGGGGGGGTGGCTCTCCTTCTGTAGAGGCCAGTCTCACACAAGGGAAGTGAAATAGACACACTGGAAGCACAAAAGCATTGTTTTTGTACTCCACTTATTTTATGCCTATAAATTTTGAAATGAGCGCTGTTTACCGGAAAAAGCCAGTTATATAAATATATATATTTTTGTCTTAAGCTGTAATGGTAATGTTAATAAGGACATGGGTCAAATCAATACAGGAGTTTTGCTTTTAAAGTCTGTAGTCACTGCCTGCACTGTACGTGACAATTATGTATCGGGACAACATGTGATGTGTTTTCCACTGTTTTGTCTTTTTATTTTACCACCAGCCAAAAAAAAATGGGTCTGATTAAAATCTCTTTACTGATTTAACCAATAACTTGTTCTATAAAAGAATGTTTTGCAGTAAGTGCTTGTGGACTGAAAACGGGTTGATACTCATACCTGGTGGTGATTTCCATAAGCCACTAATATAAAGGCATTTGGATGAAATAAATGATTTATAATCACCAATTTCAAAGGCGCAGTGTTACACAGAAATAATATAATTTAATACAGTACAAAGATTTGTTTAGTTACCATACAAAACCAATTTAACGACAAGTAATTCCACATTAAGAGAATTACTGCATTACTACATTAAACGGATATCCTATTTGGACTCGCTTAGAAAACCATCACTAGTAGATCATTATTCATTAACATCTTTCAGAAATGAGTTCTATTTGAATTGATATTTTCTACAGCAGCACAACTTTGTTGAGATCAGAGCGCACTCACAAAAATACGCCTGTGTTATTTCCCTTCACGGCCTACTAGGAGAGAAGGATTTTGTTAAATGTTGAGCCACCGTACCACCTGCAAGTCTGTGTGCGGTGGTCTCGTCTGTCCAGAAAAGTGTTCTCATCTCTTATCAGTTCAAAAGACTCCAGCAAGGCCCAAAATGAGGGGTGGGAGGTGGGGGTGTAATGGAGTTAGTTGAGAGTGTAACGCCTAAAATGTGAATTTAGCTGAGGCGCAGGCACAAAAGGCGGATTGGAGGTGGGACTGTCCGAGTCGGCTTCTCGACTTTGGTCTGGCTGAGGCAGGTTTTCCCTGGAATACTCGGAATACCATTCCTGTGAGAAGAACGACTTGTCAGGAAATGCAAGTTCAACAGTATGCAGGATTGAACCTGTAGCGGGGAACTCGCTTGACTCATTGGAAGCCATTGACCAATCAATTTTGACTCAATGTAATTATTATATGACATAATTGTCATTGGTCAATAAAATAAATACTGAAAATAATCAAATTTCGAGGGTGTTTGTCCAGTTATTTCTCCCAGTGTAAATTGATTTTGGATGGCTATTATTGTCAGTGGGTTTGGGTTAAATACTATGAAATTGAAAAATATAAATCAACTTAGTGTTATTGAGATCCATGTATTTCTGTTATTATGCATTTCAATTGTTTTCGTTTTAAGTGCATCTTAGAATAAAGAATCTTGATTAATAAAGTAGTACAATATTAGAGAACAACTTAAGTAACTTCCCCAGGGTAGGCAAAATAACCACTAATGAACAATTTGGAATGCAAGACTTGCTTTTTTTTAACATTTCTGAAGTATTGGATCAGGACTGTACATTAGCAGATCTAAAAAATCAGGTGGCTCGCACTGGCATTTAAAAATATGTGATCATCACATTCTCTAAACAAGTTTTGACAGTTCCTACCTCCATCTCCTCCTCATACATTTTCATGCTCAGGTCACACTTTGTCCTCGACCTTCGTCCTTGGTACAACATAGACGACGAGTCTTGTTCCTTCTAAAAATGAAAATAAAGGGCGCTTAATCACGCGGATGAAAACGTGACGGCTGTGCTTTTTCCGCTTACCCCAACGCGGTCCATGACTTGGATGACCGCCACCAGCGAGCCGAGCGACGCCGGACATGTCTGCTTGTACAACTCTAAAGTGGACAGAGCTTCCGCACGGCTGACTTCTACTTCAAACATGATTCCGTTCTCATCTGCAAAGCACGCCAGTTAAGCATCTTCTCCTTGAAAGGAAATATGGAAGATCCATCAAAAACGTCTCACCTCCAGGGTTGTCGAGGGTTTCCCGGTTCTTGCGGCTGTAGTTCATGCGGAACACAAACGCATCTAGGATGAAGGCCACAATGATGGTCATGACCACCTAAAAGAGGGGGGGACAATGTCGTGAGTGAAAAGAAAGTCACGTGAAAGGCGAAAGATGGAGGCGGACCATGGTGACGATGTAGAAGGTCATGAAGTAGAGACGGCTCCAGTGGCTCGTCATGGAGGTCACGCCTTCCTGCAAAAGGAGGGCAGTGGTCAAGTAGCCATATTGGTTGAGTGGTAAGGGATCCATTTCTCACCATTGTGATGTACCAGTTGTTGACCACAGTCAGCTCGAAAAGAGTCACTGGAGGAACAATGATTCAGCTCATTTTGTGTTATGCTCTATCACATGTAGTGCCATTTAGAAAATGTCCTTTCAAAAGTCATTTTTATCTCCAATTGATTAAAGGTATATTTAAAAATTTAGTTTTTAAATATAGCTTTAATCATTGAAGATGATCATTGAAAGTGTGGTGATACGGCGAAGATGAAAAAAATGGTTACCAAAACTGCTGAGAATATTGTTGAAGTTGTTGAGATAATAGTAGCCTTCGTCCAACACCGTTTTGTTGCCATGTGTAACGTTGATCTGCCTGTAGGAGTCGGCCACCGTGCTGGTACTGCCAATCAAAACACGCGTTACAAACATCTTTCCTAAAAAGGCACTAAACCAATCTCAATGAAAAACATACTAATACAAGTTGACCGACTTACTTGCAGCAGTTTGGGTAAACGACATCGGCGAATAATTCCATGCCCACAATGGCAAAGGAGTAGTAGAAGATAATTAATGTCAAACCCAGACTTGCCATCCTGGGAAAGAGCTCAAACATGGTGTCCAACACGTTGCGATATCTCTTCTTGATCTTAAACAACCTGCGGTGACACCTCGGTTGAAATTAGTCCGAAAGGTCTCTCCACACGTGCAAAATATAGACGAGCACCCACCTTAGCAGCTGAAGGGGTCGCAGTACAACGATAAAGTAGAAAGGCTCCATGTCGAAGGCCAGCGCGATCAGACCCAGGAATGCAAACACGGTAACAGAGAAGTCAAAGCTAGATACAAAAAAAAAAAGACACCAATCCAAATTCAAAGTCATGCTTTAAATTGCAAAAGTGACACAGATTGTACGATTGAGTACTCACAGATTCCATCCAGAACTGAAATAAGCCACTGGTCCCAAACCGGATAGTTTCAATAGCACCTCCACACCATAAACTACATGTGGAATGAGTAGTGTTAGAAAAGGTGGATTGATAAAAAAAACTAAACAAATGAGGTGAGAGCCTCGAGAATGATCTTAATTGATGACTAGAAGAGCATCAGTGGATTCTGCTCACTTGTAAGGAAGACAATGTAACTCCATGGCACCAATCTGGACCAGGAGAAGCTGCCTGCAGGAGAAATTTAGAGATGCATTTCTTTTATGTACCAATTGGGATTTCTTATCAAGTCATTTCATTTGGGCCAGTGGTCTCAAACCTGCGGCCCACCATTTGCCATCCGATAGTAGTATTATGTTGCTGGTATGTATTGTATAATAATACTATTTTTTGAATAAATCTGAGGAGACCACTGTCCCTTTTAAGAAAAGTGACTCACTGTTAAGAGTAAATGTCTCCACGAGAATCCACACACCATTGATAGCCACGACGACATCTATAATGGGAAAGCGTCAAGAGAGCCACGTCCACAATATCAATTCAAGCCTCGTAAATCCTTACATACTTACACATGGTGTATTGGAAGGCTTTAGATTTCACCAGCAAGTTGATACCTGCAAAACTGAACATTAATGGAGGACTGTGAGCATTAATAAAAGGGACGAAAGAACTTGCTTACCTTTCAGAATAATGTAGGCTGTGTGTGGGAGTTCATCAAACCAATGTTCTCCACTGCGCCGTGCCTGAAAAACACAATGTTTTTATATCCGCGTCCACAAAATCAGAAAAGTTAAATGTGTGTTGGCTTATTACCTTCCACGTAAGGCCTGTCACCTCATAGAACTTATAAAAGTCTTGAAGACTACAAAAGAGACAAACATCTGATTCATTTTGAGAAAGATAGATGTAAATCCATCTAAACTCCATTATTGGTACACAGATCAGAATTAAAGGGAAAGGGGGATTCGTAGGTAGGTATATTTACAGGACATATGCGCATCAATTAACAGAGCCCCATTTCAATTATCTTGTGTCTGAGACTTATTGTTGCCTGTAAGTTCTAAGTTGGCCAGGAGATGGAGCCAGGCAATCACAGGCTAAATTTATACACGTTTTTGAATTTTTGACACACTTTTGACACTAACCCATAGCATCAGGCAGTACGGTGGACAAGTGGTTGGCCCGCTGTCTTGATACTTAAAATATATATATCTCAAATAATGAAAAACTGTCAAATTTTAAAGCCTGGGCAACATAAAGTTTTTGATCAATTTCCTTAGTTTCAGTGTTGTAAATGATAATATGCCAGATCTATGCTGTTATGAATTTGACATCAGATCTTTCTTGAAACAAAACTGGTTTGTCTATTGCTGTCAATGACAGTAAAAGTAAAAGATTTGAAAAATTTGATCTGGAGTGAAGCAGGTTGAGTCATCCATTCACCTTAACATAGGCGCCCCAGACGTGTTAAGAGCTTTATAGGTGAGAAAACGGTCTCTTGCAGACATCCTCGGTCTGTAATAACGCATCAGGCCATCAAACTGTTTGAGGGAGACGCCAGTCGGCCTCTGAATTGAAAAAAAAAAAGTAGAAAGGCAGGTTATTTATTGGTACTGAGCACATAATGTCTTGCTATCATCATACCTGGCGACTGACTAAGAGCTGGAAGGCGTGGTCAACAGCAGAGTGCTTGTGAAGCAATAAGGACTTGAACTTCATTTTCTCCACGTCATTAAATGTGTCAAACACAACTGCCAGGAGCTAGAAGACCCAGCAGGTATAAAACTTGGTAAACCATTGGTGAAATATACGTGTTTTAATGGTAGAGCAAAGCAAACTATTTCTCATATTCCTGGTTCACTTTATGGCTCATTTTGCGCTTCTGCATCTTAAAAGAAGGCTCTACCAGATTCATGATGAAGTAGAGTTCAATGGAGAGGTAAACGATGAAAAAGACGCAAGACCAGCGGTTCTTGGAGTAGGCTGGCATCATCACATCTGGGAAACTGCAAAGAAAAGGCCAATAGATTGTGTTTTTTTGTTTATTTGCTTTTCACGTGATGCTTCAGTGCTTACTTTGCCGTGGTCAGCAGCACAAAAAGACTGACCATGCTGTTCTCCAAGGTGTTGAAGTTCTACGGTGACAAAAAAAAGCGCTCAGAATGTGACCACTGTATACATACTAACATCTTGAAGCCAGCGTATTGGCAAAAGAGATTAAACGGCCAAATTACCGGATCGGCTGCGTTTGTAGAAAAGAGGCAGAATCCTGGATTGAAACCAAAACACCAGTTGAATATTTTAAAGAGTGTGAGTGATGAGGTCAATGTATGGGTAGATATCGATTGAAACTTACCCAAGATAGCAAATATAACCATGAAGAAGAGGAGTAGAAGGAGGATGTCAATAAACGGTGGGAGGGACTGGAAGATTTGCCGCAAATTTCTGATTGGATGAGAGAAATGTTGTTTGTTACCTTTGGAGGAAAACATTTGACCGATGGTAATGCTAGAAAAACTCAGGGCCGATTACAGTAATCCCTTGATTATCACATCTTCTTCACTTAGCGTAATTTTTTTTACCCGTTCTTAATTATTTTAAAATGTTATTTATTTATTTTAAGTTTGTAAAAATGTGAAAATCCATGAAAAAAAACTCATTGGCGGAAGACACTTTTGCTACTAGGACTGAAGAAAAAGTTACAATGGGGGTGAACCTAACAACCATTCAAAACAGATCAAAACCATCTTACCTGCGGACAGCACCGCAGTACCTGCAGTCCACCAGGAATATTGGTCTGAGAGCTCGGGTCACTCGCATATGGGACGTCTGTCGGACCAAAACCACTATAGCCTCCACAAACTGCAGCAGCAAAACACACGACTGGGAAAAAAGACGGGGGGTGCAAGATGAAACGTTTGTACTACTTTTAACAAGACTAAGAATCCATCAGTTCCATACCTTCACCATGGTCCTCTTGTGTCGTATGAAGGTGTGGAAGCCCAGCCAGCGGAGCTTCATGCACAGCTCAAACGCCACGATCACCAAGGCGAGCAGCTCCAGCGTGGCGTGAATCTGCACGGGGGTATCCAACGTGCTCAGAAAATGGTTTTACAATGGCGTGCATGCGTGTGCGTGTGTGTGTGTTTTCTCTTACGTAGACATCCAGGCGCAGCGAAGGCACCGCAGGAGCTTCGCATAGCGACAGCGTCATGAGCAAGAGGCCCGTCAGCAGCTCCATCACGTAGAAGAGATGGTTATGGGCAAACAGATACGCTGCCAGCGCCTTGGTGTTTCGAGGGTGCGTGAAGAACTTGTCGTTGTTCTCTCCCTCCTAGCAGCGAACGTCACAAAAAAATAGAAAAAAATAATTCCATTTTAAATACATAGTACGACAATAATTGCATTTCAATGCTTATAATTCTGACTCAACTTAACGTGTTACGACAAATCATATTTTGGCTTTTAACAAAGTCTGTCTTCATATTTGTAACATCTGAACTGATTCTTGAACTCTTAAAAAATAAAAGACAATTTTGACAATTCTTCGTAGCAAAAGTGGCTTCTGCTCTCGGCCTGGAAAATCACATTTTTATTAACTTAATAATAAAGCAAACTATTTTTTTTTAAATTATGAATAGCGGAAAAAATCGGGAAGTAGTGAATTCTCGGTAAGTGAAGACGCCATGATCAAGGGATTACTGTACCTGCAAATAAATGGCCGCCTCCTGGTAGTTCATCTCCCAGCTTTGCCGTAAAGTCGCATTGGGCGTTCGGTGCGTTTGAGGCCCGGCTGTCGACACCGCGCCACTATTTGCTATGTCACTGTTTCCCACATCACCATCTGGAAGAGAAAGTTTAGAATCAGAGTTAACAAGGTTCTATTTGTAGACCCAAGTTGCTCCTACCAGGACAATCCAACTGTGTCTGTAAAAAACAGGGGGAGAGCACCAAAGGCATGTCATTGCTTCTCAAATCTTGCTGCAAAGAAGTGATATTGTTGTTCTCCATTAATGTACATGTGTGCGCCTCCATGGTTGAAGTCCACAGCATGTTATTTGCAGTGCTAGTCTAGTTTCATCCTCCCAACACGCATATTCCACAAACACACATGCTGCTCTTCTCCAGCTGGAGGCCTGCTCACTGTTTCCACGATTCAAGCGTAACGCCTTGAAATGTTGTCACAATCAAACACACCAATCTAAAAGAGGCAGGCACCGACCGCCTTTTGTGGTCCATTTGTGACACTGCAGTGTGAAGCTCAAATTCCATTTCAGCCTTGATGCGGAAAGGACTACGAGTAGTGTCCGCTTTGAGCTTTTTCAATCCATAATTTGTCAGGTAACAATCGCATTTGGAAGAAAACAGTGAGTGATCTAAGGAATGGCAAACAAGAGCTATGATCCCTGAACTCCACCCCTAAATGGTATCATGTGACCTGTCTTATGACTTGGAAGCACTGCAGTCTCTTTCAAGGAATCCAATTTCATGACCTCTCTAGATCGGCGATGATCTCCCAAGGACAGTTCCCATTAACAAAATGTTTTGTTTTAATCAGACATTCTTCAGTGTTTGGAATTCTGCAAAACAACGGTTCCTCTTCCTGTCCAAAATACACTTTGCATACTGCACACAGAATCAATTCACACACATGCTACACAGGCGGGGCTGACGATACTGCTGAGGAACACTTTTTTTTCCCCTCTGATGAGTCACTATGTAACTTTTAAGGACAGCAACACGGGTGCTGGGATGTGATGGAAAAAATGAACTAAACCAGCACTTTATTAAGACTAATATTGAACAGTGCACTACCTAACTAAGATGTCACAAAAAGTAAATAAAAATCTAAACACAATGTGAAATCTAAAAATAACTATTTGAAATGTGTTCTACTTATACAGTTTACTGGCAAAACCAAATTACAAAAAAATCAACCTGCCATATAAAAAAATATGAATGAGTCGTCCAACGAATCCATGTTAATAGGGTTATCTTTTTATTTTTTTGAGCCGCTTTTTTTCATGGGGGTGCTGGAGCCAATCGCAGGGCATGCCTAAGGGCAATTCAGAGTGTCTAATCAGCCTGTCATGCATGTTTTTGGAATGTGGGAGGAAACTGGAGTACCCAGGGGAAAACCACGACTGGACTTGAACCCAGGACCCCAGAGCTGTGAGCCCAACACGCTAACCACTCACCCTACCGGGTCGCCCTGGGGGTTAATTTACTTAATTAATTCATTAGTAATTTTATCTAGTTTTCACAACTACTGAAAATTGCCACTTGCTTTAAATAGGATCAACCTTCAGTATAAATCATCAAGATCCAATTGATTCTATCCAGGTAGTTTTTGTTATTTAGAAAAATCTGGGGGTATATTGGAGGATGAAGAAGGCCAATATTTGTGTGTTTAATACACTCACTTTCGTCGCCCCTCTCCGGTTCCTCGTGTAGTAAATCGCAGTTTGCGTCGTCCCAAGTGAGGATGAGAGGCACGTCATCGTCGTCGACTTCCATTCTAAATACACAAAAAAAAGGATTACGTACCGCCAAATAATTGGGCATATATACTTTTCGATCAAGCTAGCTTGCTACGTGGGTACAATGGGAAAGTACTCTTTACGCAGTTAACGCTAATCTAGAGCTAACAAGATCTACCGAGCGAAACTTAAAGGAAAAACAAGCAATGGCTATTAAGTTAGTAAGAACAATTGTTTGCTATTTACAGTGTTGATCGTGTTCTATCACGCAGGAAATCAATTGGCCTCGTGTCATAAAGCCAAGCTGTCCTCTTGTGTCCATCGTGGCATCTTCACAATGTAGAAGGCTCGTAAAATAGTCCGATTCCGTACTTATGTCGAGATTGTTTTTTTTCTTATATGTAACTAAGCCAACGATCGTAATGCAAATAAACCGAGTTCCTTATACACGTTGGATTTTGTTATGGGGTGTTGTTTTGATTTTGCGACAATTTCAGTGATTTGCGGCACGCGCTCGCAACGTGTTTTCAAAATAAAAGTAAAAAAAAAAATAATATAAACACTTGATTCCTTCATGTATTTGAATGGGCTCCAGTGAATAAATGTGATTATAAAATTAGGTTGATGGGTGAACATTTAGAGGATTTAATTTGGTCGCCATTGTTGTTGATTGTATCTTAGCAACAGTATGTTTGGGGGCCAACACATCAATGTAAGTTGCAAGTAAAATTTTTGATTCTTGATTATCTGCTTGTTTGTTGATATGTTGACTGTTTATTTATGTATTGATTATTTGTGTCTGTTTGTTGTTATTTTTCCACTTTGTGGTGACGCTTTAAATCTCACTATAGTAGTATAATGACAATAAGAGCATTCAATTCTCTCCATCAGTGACAGCATGTCTGACGTTCTGCTGCTGGAGAGGGACAAAGACAAGGACAGCACGCCGCTTGTGTCCCCCAGTCTGCAGCAAGACGACGATGGTGAAGGCGGTCTCGTCAGTGAGGTGCCCCAACAGAGGCTCCTTTCCCTGGAGGCCCAAACAGTCTCAAACATTGTGGAGAACTGCATCAGTCAAATAGAGATAGCGACATCCCTGCCTACCTTCTCCCACTTCGCCTGTCCATCCGGGGATGCAGAAGAAGAGTACACGAGACTTCTCGATGTGCATCACGAGCTGAACAAAAAGTTGGAATCTTCAATTGACTTCAAGGAGATCACGTGCGGGCCCGCGGGAGAAGAAAGTGCCAGGAGGAAAAGGAAAGCACAACTCCAGAGGGAATTCAAGCACTCCGTCAGGGACTTTTTCCGCTTTTTCCGCAATTACCCCGATACCATTTGGGGTGTGAGACCCGAGGTCGCCATTAACGTCGGGGAGACCGAGTCCACGCTGGTGGCGGGACTGAAGAAATTTCATGTGCATATGATAGAGAGGTTGCAGATCACCCCAGAAGAGGAAATTATGTTAGCCCTTGAAACAGTGTTACCAGACACAGAACTTATCGTCAAACTAGAAGAAACGGCAGCAGCTATCATACAAAAAGATTTGGAGGTGAGCCATGGTGTAAAAGATCAAATGTTGCCATAGAAACAATGTTTTGCAACGGCGTTCCTTTCATCCAGAGCATTTTATGTGAGAATTTGGGGAAAAAAGTATTTGAACTGGGTTGTGTCCACTGTTTAGTCAACCCGAGTTAAAAGGAGCAATAAATTGCTGTGACTCAGAACACTTGCGTGACCTCTCCCAACTCTTGGATTGGATTTTTAGATTTCCGAGAAGACAGATGACATCCAAACTTTGGAGCGTCTTCTGAAAGAGAACCAGATCGAACCGGTAGATTGGCAGCTGCTCGCCGACGAGGAGTGCCAGTCCATCATCAAGACTTCGCAGGTGAAGCAAGCCAGCATCCAGCAGGAAATAGACCGACTCAACATCCGAATCCACACTTCGACACTTAAGTTCAGAGAGGGGGAGAAAACGCTCCAAGAGGTGTGTGTGTGCTTTTTTTATGGCTTTTAATGACATCATTTTATGTGGCCGGGATTGAATGACCCTCCTGTTTTTCCTCCTCGGGCAGATAAATGAAAATGTGGAAATGGAAATTGAGTATTTGATCCAAAAGTTTGATGATGAAATCGAAGAGCACCAGGTAAAAACTCTATTTTTGTTTACATTTACTTATAATAGAAAACTTTTCAAAAGTTGACACTTAACCCTTTCAAGAGCAAATGACTATTTCTGATTATTAAAAATAACTTTTTTACCATCAATTTTTTAACCACTTACAGAGCAATTTGGTCATTAAAAAGTATATGAGCAATATTTTTTGATTAACTATTGTATTTGTAAATGTTTTATAATTATTTATACATAAATATTACACTAATACAATGTGAAAACCTCCATTTAAAAACTAAAATGAATGACCAAGACCCACGTGACAATAAGTAATTAATAAAATAAATTTAAAAATAGAAATGCATGCAAAATTGAGCCAAGCAGTCTAAAGTTATTTAAGTAATTTGAACCAGAAAATACTATTAAGGCCTATGCTTCACTGCCATTGACGGTTGGAGACGTCCATTTCATTATGACTAGGACTCTTCCAGTTAAAATAAATTGGATGTCTAACGCCATCCATGGCAGCCAATGAGTGTTCTGTAGTGTTTTTTTAATCATAAATTGAGCCTGAAAGGGTTAACTGTAGCCTTACGTAAACTAAATTAGAAAGGAATTGGACATTGAATTTGGACAAACCACAAAGTGATCAAATCCACTTTGTTTCCCAGGCTGAACTGGAGTTATGTCAGATGGACGTTGAGAGGGAAGAAGGAGAACGTAAAAGGTTGGAGGAGCCTTACGCCGACCTGGAGAAGGAATACGACCACATTATGGAGAAGCGGCGGATTGCAGATGAGAAAAGACTCATGGAGGTTAAGAACAAAATTGCCATCTACTGTCAGAAATGGTGGAGGGGCTACTGTTGTCGCAAGATGTTGTTGGCCAATCCCATCATACCTTGTCTGACCAAGAAACCCAAGGCCAAAGGCAAAAAAGGAAAAGGGAAGAAGAAGAAATAGTCCAGATTTTTTTAAAAAGACATTATTGATTTTACTGTGCGATACAAAGTCACACTCAACTTTTCCACTTTTTTTTTTTAAACCCAGGAAAATTTGCCCTTATGAACTGTTTTTATTACACAGGCCATAAAGTAAATGGAAATATTGGTAATAGTAAGGAACGGAAAGCAGGAAAATTTAGTCTGATTCCAGAAATGGGTGGAAAAAAAAACACCTTTATCAAGTGTTATTACACTTTTTAGTTGATTTATGTGGCTAAACTACATTTGTTGCTTTAGAATAAAATAGGTAAATGAATGAATCAATGGTGGAACAAGAGTTGGCCTATTAGTTGCTGTTTTCTTGTTTAATCACATGATGGCAGTATGCGATTGTCGAATACTAGTGACATCCAACGTTAATCTCCTAAAATATGATGCAAAACTCCAGAGTTGGAACAGCTTTTAAAATGCTATCAAAATGTCTATGCCACTGCATTTTGATTAAAATGATCAGAAATGGCTTGAATTTAAAAAGTCACTCAATTTGAATATATGTTACGGAATGGTTTGTCTTCAAAGTATTTACATTATTACAATTAATGAGGCACACTTTAGACATTTTCAGCATTTCTTCTGTTAATTCATCGCGAAAACTCAAGTATATCTGTGAAAGTAGTTTTAAGCGACTGGATTGTTCTTTACAATGTTATGTTGAATTCCTTTTTCTATTTGTTTCTCTTAACTGTCGATTAACTGAGATTTCGTTAGAATTCAGTAATCTGCTAAGAAGATTGTGTACTTGTGAGACAAAGAAGATTATTTTGGATGTATATTTTTTTCATTTGGAAGGATCATACTTAGATCAAACATGAATAAAAAATCCCCCTGTCCTATAGAAGTGCTGTTTTCTAATAAAATTGCAAGTTAAATGGATATATCTTGTAAAAAAAAAAAGTGAATTATTTTTCATAATTAGATTATGTGATTCCACCATTTCTTATGTAAACAAGAAATCTTGTTAGCAGAAGATCTAAACATGAATGCAATAAAAGTGCAAATCAAATAGTGGTCTCGGCATCATTCTTGTGTGAACTACTTTGACGCTGTCTGACAATGTCCTTGTGGTCCTGCATGAACATCTTGATCTACAGAAAACACAGATGAACACGTCGATCTAATCTGCTGCTACCAAAACTCCCGTCAGGGTACACACCTTCTCCAGTTGCGTGTCGGTGTCACTCAGAGGGACGCCTTTCTCTCCGTCCATGTCACCACCCGTCGACTCGTAGAGGTTGAGAGTTGCCATCTTGATCAATCCCAGCAGGAGCGTTTCCTTGGCGGCAGTGCTCTGAATGTGTTTCCACTTTATCTCCTGGACAATGAGCAAAAGAAAAATGAGACAACATTCAATATGGAGGCCCCGTTCATGAACATCAGACCCAGTGTTCCACTTCAGATTGTGCCTTGTCCAGTTTGTGGTGCATCTGTGACAGCTGGTTGTTGCAGTGCAGATGCGCCAAGTCATGCTGGCTGTTAATGGTCAGCAGGGCTTTCCTCTGCTGGTCCACCTGATCATCTGCTAACCTCTGCTTCTCACAAAGCTGCTCTCTGATGCGCAGAAGATTCTCCAGATGAGCTGCCAGCGAGGCTTCATCTTCAAACTGCTCACGTACACAAACATGTTAGAGAGAAAACTAACTAACACATTGTGTGACTCGGTCAACTTACCCGAGTTAGTTTCACCACCTGCCGCAGGAAGTCCCGATGCACTGCGTGACGGTGCATGTGAAGAAAGAGTTCCTGTTTTGTGTCCTGCAGTCGAGCGTACTCTTCCTTAAGCATCTTCACCTCCACTTCTTTCTCGTTTGCCTCTTTCCTCATTCTCTCTGCTTTTTGAACATTTTCATTTGCAGCGTGTTCCTTAACAGGGGGACAGTAGTAATTCAAAACCCACAAATGACAGTGAGTTAATACAAATTGATTTTGGTACTGTGTATTGTAAATCAAACAACTGTTATCTTTGCTCTTGGAGGATAATCTATACTGATCTTAAATTGTCAGTTAAGGTTTTCTTATAGCTTACCTGACCAAGAATTGATACAGAATGTTTTAACTCATAAAAATAGAAAGGGTGAAATGGAGGTCAAATGTCATTATACTATTGTATCGTTTGCAATTGATTTAGGGCCCCAAGAAGAAAAAAACACCAAAAATTCACAATTGTTATTATATTATATATTGAGCATTATGATAACGTCTTGGGTAAAACATTTGTGTGACTAATGTACCTTTGGAGAATGATGAATGTTTGAGAGTAAATTCTTGGCCTTCTTCCTTTCATTCAGTAGCTCATCTTCGCACCGTCGCAAATCGGCCAATTTCTACATAGAAAACAAAAGGCACATTACATGAGTCATTACCTTTGCTCTTATAATAGATATGTACAAAAATATAAATATATATCAATAGATAGCTTTAGTTGTCAGTAAAAATCCACGTCTTATTTTCTTATTTATTTATTATGAATTTGTCTGTCTGTTGTTATTTGTGCTCTATGTGGTGAAAGCTTTAAATTCATGATCCAATCCAATCCAATACTTGTATAATGACAATAAAAACATTCAATTCAACTTGCAAAACAAAATTGATGAATATTTGCTTTGATATTATGTTAATTTGACATTTATTCATATACAGTCATCTGTATAATATACATAAAAATATACTATTGAGTGTTTTTGTATCAACTCATTGAATGCCATTGACGGCATGAACGTCCAATTCCATCTGACCGCATTCAATGACAGTGGGAGATTGGAGTGAATGAGATGAACTTGGATTGAACCACCTGTGCGCGCTGCTCCAGTGCGGCCACTAGATGTTCTTCCTCGAGGCGAGCCTTTATGAGTTCAAACAGCGTATCGGTCCCGCCGTAGTTCCCCTCAAAGTCGCTCCTTCTCGCCATCACAAAGCAGCGTTTCTTCCCTCGGACATGTTGCTCGCACTTCACCCTTGAACAAACGACACGCCATTGAAAGAATGTTAAGCGTGTCTGAGTTTCAGTTTCGAGATCACTTACAATGAAATGTTCTCCTCTGGAAGGCTCACATATGTTTAAAAAACGATGTCCAATGTTTAAGTAATGATCATCAATTCGAGGGTTGACTCTTGATGGTGTACTTTGGCCAGAATTGGCGTCACTTTTCCAAGTCTGGGGTGCTTCCGCTCGTTGTTACGGTAACCATTAGACGGTCGCTAAGTTTTTCACGCAAACAAAAACCTCGACTTGGACCTGATGAGAACGATTTTTTTGTTATTGCATTTTCCATTGAGATTTTACATTTTGCACTGGAAAAAATATATTTACAACCTGCCATCATTCATTCATTCATTCATTGCTTTTCTGAACCTCACAAGGGTCGTTGGGGGTGCTGGAGCCTATCCCAGCTGACATCAGGCAGGGGACACCCTGAGTGGCCACCCAATCACAGGGCACAAGAAGACCAACAACCAATCACACTCACACTCATAGCTAGTGACATTTTAGAGTGGTACCCGAAGAAAACCCACGCAAGCCCCGGGAAAACATGCAAACTTTGCCCAGGAGGACCGACTTGTGATCGAACCCAGGATCCCGGGACTGTGAGGCCAATGCACTAACCACTCCACTGCCGGGCCACCACCTGCAAAAAAATGAGGGCATTAAAACCATAAGAAAATATAATATACGTATGTCTAAAATAAATTTTGAGATTTGTACTCACCTCTCAGAGTGATGCGACTCACCTCAGTTACACGGTTCCAAACATACAAAAAAATGTTGCATTCAAACACATAATGGAATTGTTATGTGCAGCTTTTTCCATAATAATGACCAGGTGACACGGCGATGGTGATGCAGACAGAAGAACCAGAAAAATGCATCTGCAGACTTAAAATGATTTTAATATGTACACATGCACTGGAGAAATAAGTCATGCTTGGGCAAAGAGCAATGAAGAGGAAAAACAAAAACACACTGAGATGCCTCTATATCTATATTTCATGAATGGACAGCTTACTACTTACTACACACAGGGAAATTCATAGAATGTACTTTATTAATACTAATGGAGGAGAATGCTATTATAATAAAAAGCATGTTGTGTGAGGTGATGGGCCAAGTGTGAAACTGAGAAAGTGGTGCTATCACACCCGTGTCAACCTCAGAAGACCTTTTTAAGTGCTGAAAGGGAAAAGAAGATAAGTCAAAATATATTATATGTTGATGCAAACTGTTTGGAAGAATTTGAAATACTGATAACCTAGTCTTAGTTTGAAATATATAATAAAATCTACCCTGTTTTCTCCTCACTAGAAAAAAAATGGAGTCGTTTAATATTTAAAAGCACTTTTTAATCAGCCACATATGATTCGGAAATAAAGCACCGCAAAAAAAATTCTTGAATGGATTCGAAGAAAAGTCCTTAATAAGTCTCAAAGGCATTGGTTGTTTCTTTGCCTAGCTTTGTCACAGATTTACAGTAGTTGGAAACGTTTGTCATAGGTTTTAGTGAGCATTATCACGAGTCAATTAAAAAAGAGGAAACACACAAAAAAAGCTTGCCCAACCTTTGACTCTGTTGAAGAGTCTTAAGAGAACACTGTCAGCCAGCAAATATGACAACACATCATTTCCATAGGCATCTATGGAAGAAACCCAATAGAACTCCATATAATCAAACATTTTGGCGATAAAAGCACGGAAAATCCCCTTTCCCTTTCCGACTAACATCTAACCCAGCTGTATTAAATTCATTTGTCCTATTATTAGAGAATTTCATGTAGGACATGACCCTGACAGAACAAATCTGGCTCTAATCTAAACACATTAAAGGTTAAAAAACAAAAAGTTAGGGACCGCAGGTTTAACGGATGTATAATTATAGGGTAGAGTCCTAATTCATCACAGTTGACACTTTCATTCTTATAGTGCGAGATCAAACTCTTAATGTAATTGTTTGACAGTCAAAAAGCAGACCTGGGATCAAACCTGTGGTCTCAGAACCGTGCAGTCGGCGCCATATCCACTCATCCAACATGCCGCTCCATTGAAATGCTTCCTTGAGATTCTCATTCAAGGGTGAAAACGTCACAGAGACACGTGCGGGAAATATTTAGGCATCAATAATTGATGGTCAACAGTGTGTTGCAAAGTGATATTGAGAGGAACTCTATGTTTATGCAAATGCATTGTCAGACAGAGAGGCCAAGGCGTCCGTGACACCATCTTTTATTAATGAGCTATACTGGCAAAGATGCATAGTGTGGGGACCCAAAATGTATTGTTGCCGCCGGAAAACAAAGGAGGCTGACAGCAAGCTGAGTGAGAGCCATAAAATTGGGCTTGGTGTGCACTCAAGGGATTGCAGTGTAAGAATAGGAAGAATCATTTGTTTGTGTGTTGATGTTTGTGTTTTGTATTTGTCTCACAGCAGTGGGCTTGTTTGGCCTGTTTGCAAACATGTTGAAACATGAGCTAGTACAAGGCTCTTTTGGTGGGCTTCACGCTAAAAGGAAGTCAACCTGAAAACAGGCCCAAAAGGCTCCACTTAAATACCATATGGTGTTATGTTTTCATGTATCGGAAGAAAATAACAAGGACTTTATAAATATAGATGTTACAAATGGAACAAAAAAAAAACTTTTTATTAACAGTTAGTGCCTGGATGATTAATTTAATGAGATGAAAAGGTAACTTTGACATGTTGATATCGCATTTAGTTGACTGTAACACGAAAAACAAGTCTAACAGCTAAAAATCAACTAAATTTACTAATTGTCATCAACAATCAATAATATCAAATGTTTCAGAGAATCTGGAGATGCAAGATCTTCTGAAATGAACTGATGTTATAAATCAAAGATGTTTTGCAAAAGGAAAAATAGTCATCTGGATTGTTATGAGCACAAAATTCATAAGTATCATCTGTTATGTTATTTTTTTTCATGACAATGGAATGGCTAACTTGGAGAGGCTTCACTCCTTATAATGAAAGTCGGATAATAACCCCTGGATGTGCAGCAGTCGCACATTAAAATTTGGGATATCGTAACAGCAATGGCAAGAATTCGCATGTGTAACTCTTACTGTAATTGTTGATCTTTGCTGTATTTTCAGAAAAAAATGTTTTAAATCAGTTTCTCCTCACATAGCCATCATGCCTGCAAAATCTGTTTGATTTTCTTATATTTTGACATAATCACAAGATGATAGAGAAATCTTTTGAGACATTGTTTGTAATTATAGACTATGTAAAAGAATGTGACTTGATTTGACCTGGTTTTGGAAATCAGAAAATAAATCTTGAAACAGCCCAACATTTTCAATTGTGACAATCTACATTTCTTAAATAGTAACAATACTAATCTTAATAAAGAGTCTTAAAAATGTGTTTAATTTTATCTTGTAGCTCTTAAATTCCTCCAATTGCATGAAATTCTGACATTGGAGAAGTTACAGATTTTTTTGTGCAGTAGTCTGAAAACTTTTCCCTGGTAGGGGCATGAAACTCTATTATTATTTTTAATACCGTCTTTTAAAATCTTAAATATCACCTGTGGAAACCCTGGTTTTGCCATCATAGAACAAAACATCAAATAGACCCACTTGATTCACTTTTACAGGTCACACAAAATGAATTACAGTTTCAAGGCCTCATTTTTTTCAATGTGTGATGAAGCGAATCAAATAAATCTAAGAACTTATTTTCTGCTTTTACAATGTGCGGATTCCTAGCTAAAACCCACTTAATTACGCTGCTCTGGATTGTAAGGAGCACAGTGACATCCTGCTGCTATGATATCATTATGTGCTGTCTGGAAATGTGGGCCGACGTGGTAGGTGTCCCAGTAGCCATGTCTCGCTCTCCTTGGTTGTCTTTCTTTGTGTGTGTGAGTGCGTGCGTGGACGTGCATGTGTGTATGCGACGGATTAGCGTGCCTCTCCAGTCCTCTGCTCGTAATCAGATGGGACATTGGCTCCACGACGGCCCGCAACCCCCACCGCGACCCAGGAAGGCAGCACCTCCGCTGTTATTCCAGTTTGACTAGCAGTCGTAGACCTCGGCGGTATGCTGGGAGCCCCAGCAATTATTCCCGTGCCCATCAACCGTGCGCTCTCACCACATCGCGACTTCGAAGAAATCCGACACGCCGACGCCTCCGCCCGGCTGGATGGAAAAGTGAGAGTTCAGCGAGAGATACGACGATAAAGCGGCTCAATAAGGCAGATAAATGTCCATTAGTCATTAGGTTAGTCTAAGAACTCTGACCCTTCACTGGCCCGTCTGCTGTTGGTTTGACCTTTAACCCTTGACCCTTCGTCTCTCAGATACAAGACGTACACACGTGCCTCTTGAGCTCTTTTCCTTGACAGCCTCGATGTTCATATTAAGATGTACGTGGCTGATTTCCAGGCAATTTCAGCCATAAACTCTCATTTGGGAGCGGAATTAGTTTGCCTCAGAGTCTTGTGGCTGCGCTCCGCTTAACAGCATTAGCCCGTTTGTGTGGCTTTTACATATTAGCAAGGATGGATTGTACTGTTCTAATCAACTAGCCTCTTTTTAGAGACATGCTTATTGTTATTGCAGATGTATCCACTGTAAAACTATTGTATATTTAAGGTCTTGTACAGAAAAGACAAACAAAAAATGCCTTCTTTTCCAGGTTGGGCCCATGAGGCATCTCATGGATTTGTAGATGATAATCCTCACAAATGTTTTTCCATTGTGACGGCATACAAAAGTCATGTATTGTTGCGCCCAGACAAAAGAGGACCGTCACCAGAGGATGCTGAACCATAATGAAATTTTGGCAATTACACTCCATCTCGACTCACTTATTCTACCCAAAATGACATCATTAATGAGGGGCAGTGCACAAAAGTCCTTTACCGCCTGCTAAACCATCAATATGTACTACTATATATTCAGACAACACTTTAGTCTATAATCAAATACGTTAGTTATTCTTAATGAAATTTCTTGTCATAATTATATGGCCAATAGTAATCATTTACATTGTAGGTTACATTTTTGGTATCATTTTGTGAGACTTAAAACGGAAATATAACGAATAATTCAAAATATAATTGTTATTATTATTTATGTATTTGTCACATCAGGTCCAAGTAACGTTTGTATTATAGTTTGTCTCTTAATGAAAAGTTGACATTAAAAACTGGAATTCTTACGTACTAAAAAGTCATGGGATGACATTTAAGGTTAAGGATTTACACTAAAATGATAGATATCCAGTTCAATATAATTATTATAAATAATCTAACAAAAATAAATAAATAAATAACATACCATCTTGCAAAAACAGTAAAAAAGTGCCAACACTGTTAAATGTCATATATTATAAATATTATAGTATAGTATAAAATATATGCTTATTTCTTCATTCGTGAATTTGGAGACAGGAAAAAAAGGATACATTAGAAAAAAAAATGCAAGGATATGTGCATGTGTTCAAGAGTGTGTTCAAGAGTGAGAGATAACGATAAGCACCACTTAAGCGCTTTGATCGCCAAAGTCCATCAATCTACTGTTCAAAGTCTATGGGAAAGTCATCCTCTGATTGATTACACATGCAAACACGCATCTGGACTGGTGTGGTTTTATTCTTTATATTATATACTTGCCCTCCCAAAAACATTCTAAAATCCCAATGCACCATTTAGAAAACCAGGTCGCAATCTTAACGTAGTTGAAACTTTCCCAATGTCCAAAACATATCCTGGGTCTGAATATTCAAATTGAATTTCATCTGCCTTCCCCCCTTTCATCAAACCGGTCTGGCACTGAACAGTTAAGGAGGAACAGAAACTCCAAAGCGCTCCCTGCTTAACCTCTGACCTCAACTTGTGTAAGAAAAAAAATCAAAGTCAGACATGCGATCAAAAGTAAATGGACCTACTTTAAATATGCATTCTTCTATCAAGTAGTCTATAAAACCTGCCATATTCCACTTTTGTCCCCCTTCGCTGAATACATGTGCATGTATCAGCCAAACAAGGCATCACCGGCCGGATAGGCACCCCTCCTCAAATGCCTTCATCCCACACCCCAGTAGACTCCTCCCCTCTGCGGGCAGCAGGTTGTCAGTGAGGGGGTCCAGCTGGTGGGAGACTAGAGATGCCAAACAACGTGTCAGAGATAAGACAAGCCGGCCAAGGTATGTACAACGACCACTCTCGGAGGGTTGTTGATGAGTGTGAGGCTTTGGCGAGTCTCTTACGTATGCGATAAGACGATATATTGTACATTATTACACGGCCAAGCGTCGTCTGTTGCTGATGAAATAGCATTGTTGGACACATTACAAGTATACTTTTAGAAAAAGGTTGCGGGCTTGCGTGCTTATTGGGACCTTATGTGTATTAACGCACTGTAGACTGCACCATTTCCGCTATGGAGGACTGAATATAAATAACTCCAAGGAATGTTAATTACCGATGTCATGTGTTCATAGGATTATACAGAATCTAATCTATTGAAAAGGAGCCATAACCGTTTTGTTATTCTCATTGTGGAAATTCCAGACAAGAGAGTATACTACGCTGCAACTTTGATATCTTTACTTAATTCTTGCTAATGTTAACAATAATACACTAATAATATAAGAATGGAAAAATGCCAATTGCATGAAAACTAAAATATTCAGGGGAAAATGATGGCAGATTTGAAATGAGCAACCAAAAAGTGTATAGAATCAGTTTCAAAATAAAACTCATGTTTGAATGAAAATCATTAAGTACTTGGTTAATGTAAATTTACCTCATTAAATGAGAGGAATGTGACTATTTTAGGTCATTAAAAATACCTAATTCCCATACAGACATACTTTTCACATATGTAAACATCATATTTTGGCCATGTACACCACAATAAAAAATATTACTTATTGATCATTATCGTGTTTTAGATCTTATTTTTTGTATAATTGTTTAGATACAAAACCAAATTATTATTGTTTGAAATTTGATAAAAATAAATGAATAAACTTAAATAACAACAGAAATTTTGTTGGCTATTTATCCCAAGAACACTAAAATGATATATATTTTTTTAATGAAATTGCTTGCCAATGACAATGATAGACATCAAAATCATTTAAACTAAATGAGTGCCCTGTAAATGGTTAAGATAACACTGAGCAACAGAACAAAACTGCAACCAACTCCTACCAAAATTCTCAAAAACTTTATTCAATTCTGTATATAAATTTAAAGCCAATTAAACATACCCCCCACCTCCCACCCCAAATACCACAACTATTTATCACCAGGTGGAAATAGAGGGTGACCGCAACTTCAGAAGAAATCTCTGCACGACATCTTGTTTCACAAGATTGAGCAAAAAAATAAAAAATCAAGAGTAATAAATACACAGAAAGAGTATTCACCTTTCATGCCTTCTCACAAACATTCATATATACACACACCGTACCAAAGCAAAATGAGTACTTTCTCATGTTACTGCATATAAAACCCGGGTGGAAATAAAAAAAACTAAAATCTCAACTTGCTTCAATTTTGCACACAGCCACAGTTGTCGTTTTACAGTCGGTATAGGCAGGAAGTAACACTATCCAGATGTGTGGGGGGGAAATGGGTTTCCTCTAAGAAATACAGTAAATGTGCCACTAACGAGGACCAATTGGGATGGCAAATACCAGACTGGTACCAAACACGTAACCCTAACCTGAGTGGATCAAATATCACATTTACAGCACTGTTTACAAAGGTCAAAGGTCAATCTTTGATTGTGGGGCCGCACAGAGTGGTCAAGTCGAAAGGAGGGAGGAGCCTGATCTGAGATGATTGGTCAGCTTTGACGGAGAGAAAAACAACAATAACAGATGTGCATGTATGCAGAAATGCGGTTTAAAAGAGCACGTTCAGGTCCCTCAGCCTTTAGCGCCATCTAAACAAACTGTTTATCTGGGTGCTGCGGCGCCCCGTGGCTATTTCTGCTCGTCTGCTTACAAATGAACATGTAGCGTTCTTGAGCTGAGCTGACACAGCCTTTACACACACACACACACACACACATGCATGCAGACACACACACAGTGTGTCACAAGGGTCGCACGTGGAGCCGTGCTTTCTCCGCTAAAGAGACTTCCAAATAAAATAAAGGTGTCCTCAGGCTTGTGCCATGAGATTATTTTAGTCCGTAAAAAGCCCGACGACGGGTCGCAATTTACATCTATCGCCGTGACGCAGAGCGGGCGGGGAGGGGGTTTCGTTCAGTGCAAACATTTGGCGGACATCAGTCGTTGGGTTACAGGAAGACAATAAAACACCACTTTTGATGTTCCGAGTGCTGTTCAAATGTGGGGTTTTTGTTCCGAGTCGGGACTTTTGTTGAAATTGGACACGGGAGCCCGCTTTTTAACGACCCCAGAAGAACACGTGATTGCTTCTCACGGCACAAAAAGGACAAGCGAATCCAAAAAGGATGACGTCCTTCAGGAGGCGGCGGTCCATTCGGGAACTCCACACCTAATGTGTGCGTGCGTCTCTAATGTGTGGTACAGCGGGGGGGACAAGTTGGGGGTGAAGCGAGGATACTCTCTGTGGAGGGGGGGGCTGTGCGGCCTACTTTGATTGCCTTCAGAGCTCTGCCTCTGGTAAGGGTCGTGAGCGACGGCTTCCCCCACTGGCGGCGAGCCGTGGTGCGCCGGGGCGCTGAGCCGGGAGCCCCGCGGGCTGGAGCTGTAGGCGGGGTGCGGGTTGTAAGCCGGGTAGGGCTCCACGGGGGTCATGGCGGAGGGCAGCGGGCAGGCGTACGACCAGCCGCGATCGTCCAGTCTGCTCTCCGAGCCGGCAAACATGCACGCTTGACGCTGGCCGGCGTTCGAGCCGTAGGGGGCGTCCGCCGGGGCCAGGCTGGCCGGAGGGTGAGGGGGGAAGGGAGCGGCGTGGTAGTAGGAGTCCCCCGGGCTGCGCGAGCTACCGGGGAAGGCTCTCTTGAACGGATGCTGGCAATTCCCAGTGGAGCAGTTCTCCTCGGCTGCACAGGATAAATGTTGTGACATTAAATCAGCACGGAGAAAGTTGCTGCTACTTTAAAAGCATTTTATTGCTCGACGGAGCACCAAAAGTGCACATAAAAGACAATTGCGTTGGTTTTGCAGTTTGACATTTACTGAGGCACAAAAATAAAGAGTGGCTGATTCATGTTGGTCAGATGATCTTAATGGACTGCACGCATTACGCCCTACTTAAGTACTACTTTGTCTCGTGGTAGAATTTAGACATAAACAATCTTTGCCATGTTTAGAATATTATTGCACATTGTTCTTACGGTGTTTGACCATTGAATAAAGAGATAAATTGATATCCTCGATAGAAAAGGCAATAAATTCTGTAACCAATGCCCTCTTTAGCAACGCTTGATTCATTTTGTTGCTTTACTTACAGACTAAAACTTGCTATTCGCATGTAGAATCCAAATATAATATATATAAAACTGCATAGGAAGGTGGCCTTGATCTGATTGGACAACACGTGACGCGGTCCGTTCCGATCGTTTACCTCGACTCAGAATAAGGCGAATAAAATTGGAATGCAGCTGTGAATATCCAGCCCATGTGGTACAGAAAATGCAGTAATCTCTCCCCTTTTTTTAGCTTTGCATAAAAACATCAAGTAGATCAGAGGGATAAATTTCCAATGACAGTTGGTGGAATAGCGGAATTCTGGGAAAAGTCACAGAATTCTACAATTTCAGAATAAATCTGATCGGGGCCCATTTACATTAAACACCATGTACAACTTTTCATTTTCCCCCTCACCTTTTCGGGTCTCCACAAACCGCCCCCCCCCTAGCATCCTTAGCCCCTTACCTTTTCTCTTGGTGTTGTGGTAAAGTTGTGTCTGCTGGACATGCTGAGGATGAGCCAAGGCATAGTGAGCAGACGGAGACCCCAGCAACGTCCGGGGGCTGCCGCTTGGGCCATTCTCGCAACTGTAGGGCGACGCGGCCGCTTCGGGCGAGCCCCTCAGAATGCGGACCTCCCCTCCGAAAGGACTACCGGCGGAGCACGTTCTCTGACGACTCGTGCTGCGTGGCACCACCGGGTAGTCTTTCCTGAAATATAAAGAAGCCACCGGAATGGAATATTAGAAATGTGGCGTACAGGTACTTTTGGTGCATCTGTAAGCGCCCCCTCCATCTTTGGCTTTCAAGTCTACTTAAGCGCCCTCGCTCTTTTCAGCTCTGATCTCTCTTTGTAAACAAAGCCCTCTCGGTGAACTCTGTGGTATGTAGGGGACAGCGGGCCACATCTCGCTGACTGGCGCTGAGCTTGTGACACGCACAAGCAGACACATGCACGCACAAACACAGCCGGGGCCGCTGTGAGATAATTTGCCGTTCTAAAAATAAACATCCAGCGATGTGTCACTTTGGATATAGGCCCATCTCCGCAAACCAAAGCAGCACAATAACACAGAGGGTGGTGAAGTTGGGGACGGAGCGTTAAACCGCAATGCACAGCGGAAAACCCCCACGCCGTCTCGTTTCTGAAATGAGCTAGCTCATTGGCCCGGTGACACTCCGCCAACGAGCCGACACGGGTCGAGATCGGCGGCCGTTTTGGAGATAGAGTGGTTGATGAGCAGTGACTCGTAAGCAGCGACGTGCTATCATCGGTCAAACGCCAGCCTGTTCTTGTGTGTTAGCTCGCGTGATTAATGGTGGACGGGTTATGGGTCAAGCAAAACCTTCAGGTGACAGCAGCTCACGTCTATTTTGCCACTTGCTTCAACTCAACAAGCACACGCTCATGCCATATGTATGTCATCATACTATAGTGGGAAGCAGGAGGAGGCGTGGCCTGGCTCCACAAACAATGCACACTTGCTAATCACAGGGAGAAAGACTCAATTCAGTCTTAAAAATACAGTAAATTCAAACGTCTAACAAGAGTGGTTCACAAACACTGTTTGACATCTGTCACTTGATTGTGACAATGTCATTTAGTTGTCATAAATATGGCAAAGCATATTCATTCATTCATTTTCTGTACTACAGCCAACTTTTGGCAGTAGACGGAAGAGACCCTATATTGGTTGCCAGCCAATCACAGGGCACAATGAGAAAACAACCATTTGCACTCACTTTTACTATAGTATATAAATAAAAATAATTGAACTATCTTTTTCTAGAATATTTTTCTTGAACAAGCTATTTTAGCCCTGATAAGTGTGAATTATTCATCCATTCATTTTTCTGGACTGCTTATCCACACGAGGGTGGGGAGGTGCTAGAGACTATCCCTACCAGCCACGGGACACTCTAGATTGAAAACTAGCCAATCGCAGGGAACAATGAAACGGACAACCACTCATGCTCACAACCACACCGGGTGGCAGTTTTTTTTCCAGATGACCCAAATAAGTAATGACCTCTATGAAGGGTTAAATATCTGAAGAGTCAACTGTCCTATGTGTAGTGAACACTGTTCCTGAAAAGGTTGAAACAGAGAACATCTTGTATTGGAGCCACGAGGTTGTGGCGAGACCATAATAAATACTGTCATTTGCTTCTTTTGCAATCAAATTCCTATCTCACATTGACCTACGGATAAGATGAGAAAAAGATCATGTATAATACCACCATAAGGTGAGACCGCTTTCGAACCAGTTATTGACATCACAAACGCAGAGACCTCACTTCATCCACAGCTACTAAATTGGGTGATTTGTTTTGAGTGATTGACACGTGCAGAGCGTACTCACCCTTGCAGTTTGGCCATGCGGTGCAGTTCGTTGTCATCGCTGCCTCTGAAGCCTTTGGCAAAGGGGTTGTTCTCTATCTTCAGCTGAGTAATCTGAGGACAAAACAAAGGATCTCTTTTATAGAGCGGTGCTGACATTAAAGCCCAGCGCGTCCACAGGACCATACATGCACAAAGACGGAGAAGGCAAAGGCCCTTTTAAACCTTCTCCAATGGAAGTCGACGGTTTATTATGAGCGGGGGCCCCGTGGAAGTTAAAAGCAGCCCTACTGAAGCTCCTCTAAGGCCAACATTCCTCAGCCGTGGACCTTTTCTGACGAAGTGTTCTCGCCAGCTGACGCTGAATAAACTGTTTAGCCAAACAGTCGCCAGGTTTAAGCATTTTCGGGCCAAAGCTTTTAGAGGTCTAGTGCTTTGATGTTAGGTCTTCCAACTTTTCTCATGGAGGGGGAACCCTGTGTGTGTGCGTTTGGCTGCAAACACGCAGGCGAGCGATGCAGGTCTAGTAGCTGAGAACAGAGATAGCAGCTACAGGGACTGAAGTCAATCACGCTTTATTATAAACAGGCATTTTTGCCCTCCTATATCCTCAATAAATTAATGCTACTGCTTAAATATGAATTGTAGTTTCAATCATTATACATTACTGCATCACTTATTTTTCACTACACGAGTCAGTCCAGAATTGGAAGACAGTTTACCTCCCATCACATGCAAAATACTAAGAAAAGAAGTTTCTGGGTAAATAGAATTGTTCTGAACTAAAAATAACACCAACAAACAACAACAAAAACCCACAAGATTTTTTTTAAATGAATTGGACCATAACCGGTGTGTTTAATTTGTATTTGTATTTTAATTTAAAAAAAATGCTTCAAGAGTCTCTTTTTCTATAAACCTATTGATATTATAAATATAATTAGGACTTATTAACATCATACAAATAGATTCTTTAAGCATATTTTAATGACATAAAATAGTGACTTTCCCTATAAACGTTTAAACGTCTTGGTTGTCAACTTTTGAAAAAAATGGATTTTCATTTTTCTTGACTTAGAAAAGTTTGTCTTGTTGGTGCACAATAACAGCTAGATAAACTTTCTCTGAGAAAATTTTAGTACAGATTAGCAAGTCTGTTATTGTGATTCTATCAAATATTGTTAATATCAAATAAATTATATTCAATAAAACCATAACTATTCATCAGTAAAAAACGCAATAATCAGGTATCATTTGATAGATTGTTATCTATTTTTGATAAATATATTGTTGAAACTAAAACAATAAAAACTATTTTGGTCTATATTGTCCTGAAACAACCCATACGTTGACCAAAGAGCAGATGCAAAATTTCCAAAGTGAAAATGATTGGAGTTCTACAGGACCATAACTCTTGGTTTCTACATATAATGCAAATAAAATATATTATGGCACATTTTTCTTCTGCTCAATTGCCCTTTTCTATGTAAATCTGGACATGAGCAATTGCAAAGCGAACTGGATGAAATAATAACTTTAAATGAGTTGGTAATGCCGGTATAATTTGTTGTCAAATTTACGACTGGCTGGTGGTAATCACTTGAAACTCGTAGAGGGGCTTCGGGTGATCAAGTGAGTGTTTTGAGAGTTAATATGCTCGAGCCAAGATCAAGGAAAAGAAACAGGTCATTAGTGACACGGACACATGCACACACACAATTTTTCCCACAAGCATTTAACAAAGTAGAGTCATTACAAACAAGCAAAAATTATGCAGTGGCCTTTTTTGTTTGTTTTTGCAATCAAATAACAAAGTATATTTTTGTATGTAATTTTGTAAATCTTCGGGGAGGATGGCAAACACTTGAGTAGAGCACATTTTGGACCAAACTTTGTTTTAAGGTCGAATTTGGTCTAGAAGTGTAAAATTAGGGATTAGGAACCCTGTCGTTATGGTTTTAGTTTGAACAAAAGGATAGTGTATTATGTAAACAAATGTCTTCAGGGGACCCTAGAAATACAAATGTTTTTTTTTAGTGTTTAAGTTGAATTTGTTTGATTTGAACGCACATAAGGTGTCAATTTTTTTTAAAGATGAATATAGAAGAGGAGCACATCTGTCAAATATACTTTTCGATAATTTTGCTGTGGATTGACTAGAGTTGTATCTTGAGTGGAACTGACCTTATGGTTCTGGTAAGAGGTTACTGCAATGAAGGCGGTTTCAGAGAAGACATGAGTGCAAAAAGCCGTATTCTTCGAGCCGAAGCCGTTGTGCTCGTCCGCCTTGACGATGTGGACGCGGGGCTGGTATTTGTGCATGGAGTTCAAGATAATCTGTGCAGGGGGTGAGAATGAAAGGGTGAGTTTAGTTAACCAGTTGCACTGCCACAAGAAGTAGATGTGATTTGGATCAAAAAATATAGGTTGGCAGAAGATGTTTATTTTTATCCTATAATTATTGTTACAAATATCAAATTTATTTTTTGTTAATTTATTAAAAATTGTATTGACAAAAAATTGAGGCACTTTCTCATTCTACTGGATGAGAAAATGTCTCAATACTTTGGAACAAACTTACTTACAAAGGTACTTTTACGAGTTAGGAAAATGTGGATCAAGGGTTATCAAATGTATCCTATCAAAAACTGTCACCAACAAATGTGAAATTGTTTTTGTTTATTGGTAGTTCTTCTTTGTGCACTATGTGGTGAAGCTTTAAATCTCATTATATTTGGTCATCCCTTCAAAACTATTTTCCTGACTGTGGAGATCATGTGAAGCATTATTATTATTAATAGTTTTCACTTATATTACATTGACTTCTTATTTATGTATTGATTATTCCATGATTTGTTTATTCTTGTTATTTGTGCACTATATGGTTAAGCTTTAAACCTCATTATACTTCTATACAAGTGAATTAATTATTTTTGGTTGATTTCTTAACGTGCGTAGGGGTATTTTGTATTTAAAAAATATCTGTTTTTTTTTTTTAAATCCGTGGTATTTCTACACGGTATTTTTCCTTCTCGTGCCTTCATCCAGAGGGGCTTCATTTAATCGCAGTGACGTGTCCACTGCTGACATGTCTCAACTAATGGACTTGACGAGTCTTCGGGATCATGACTTGAGGGGGGCTACAGGGGTCTGTAACTGTGCATGGTTTTGTGTGGGTTTCAAACAATGCGGGTCGACCTGCTGTTAGTGCTGCTGGTTGACTAATTGGCGATCCAGCGGGACGCGAGGAAAGAGAAGGGAATGAACGGCGAGGGACAAAAGTAAATCAAAAAAATGGGGTGGATCTAGTTTATTTTAAAAATAGATATGATATCGTCAACAGAGAAGAAAAAGTAAGTAAGTAAATCTCACGTGTCCAAACGGATCCAGGTGGTTGTTAGTGAGTTTGAGCTTCTGGAAGGACACCAGCTGGCGACTCCAGTGTGCCCCCGTGGCAGGAGAGTCCGGGTGGACATAAAGGCGGCCCGGCATCGCTGGTTCCGCCTTACCGGTCACCGACCTATTTACACACAGACACGCGTATAGACGTAAATATGGGTGTGGTGTTTTGGTGTATAGGCGCACCGCAGCCTGACATTGACATTCAGTGGGTCACAGTGGTTGGTCTGACCCGGTCGTTGTACGACTTTGCTCCACTGCGTGCTTTAATTACATTCACACGTCAATATTTGAAATTTTAAAAAGGCCATAACATCACTTTTCACTTTCAAATGATGGATCATTTTCTTCGACAAATAACAATAAAATTTGCCGTTTTTGCTCCACTGCATGCTTTAAATACATGCACACGTCAATATTTGATATATATTTTTAAAAAGGACATTCTTTTTTATGGATCGTTTTTACGATTAATAATAATGAAATTGCCCATGTTTGTCAACAAATACGGGGTTAATGATTAATAACTGTAAACTCCCATTTACTTGAAAACATAATAATATACAATGATAAAATCCCCCAAAATCTAGCCAGAGATTTAATTCTGCGTTTTCTTGATGTGGCTTTTTCGCTTGAGTGAGTGCACGCCATTGTTTGTATTCTTTTGCGTGCGTGTATATGTAAAAAGTGCATTTCCATTTACAACGACCAGATTCGGGATTCTATTTGGACGATGCACGCTTTATAATAAATACATGAATACATTTGGGAGTCCAGAGAGGCCAAACGGTGATGCATCAGTGGGACTCGGATTTCCCCCTCATCTGAATGGGGGGCTTTAATCCGTTCCGTGCCGTCTGTCCGCCCGGTGAACCCTTGGCAGAATGATTTAACCGGCGGGTAGATGGAGGAAATAGGCCAGATCGCCTGACTTTTAGGCAATAGAACACACTGATGGAGAAGAACACGATTTAAAAAATAAATAAATAAATAAAAAACTTCAGGGACAGGGGTCAGTCACTACAGTGGATAACTATTAAAAATGCTATTCAACCTTTTATAGAGCAAGTAACTATATTTTCTCGACCTTTAACCCTTTGTTTTTGATAATAAAAAAACATAAAATATGTTTAAAAAAGCCAAATGAATGAAAGTAAAGTGAATAAAAACTGAAATAACTTTCCATAAACGCTCTAATGGTAGCAGCTCCAATTCATTTAAAAACTGGGAATACTGGCCCCCTAGTCAAAATGAATTGGACGTCTAATGATGTCAATGGAAGACAATACATTATCTGAGTACCCTGCAAGAGAAAAAAAACATAATTCGTGATAAAAATGGTGTATATACAGATATATCTCTCAGACTGTTGAGCCATCCAAAGGTTACTTAAACATTCCCATGAACTCATGAAGCAGTTCAGTAAATATTGTCATAAATTCATGAAGACAAAAACCCACCATTTGTTGTCTGCAAACTTATAGCGGTGGTCATCCCCGGGCACAATGTCCATTAGGAGAATGTATTTGGTTTTCGGGTTGAGACCTGTGACCTTCACTTTATAACTTGGAAACATCCTCCTATATTGAAAACATAATACTATTATTTCAGAGTCAAAGCACAAATAAGTCCCTCTTTTATTTAGTTTCCCCTTTCCCAACAATATGAATTCATCCTTGCCTTCCAGCTTTGGTGATAATCATTTCAGTTCCCACCTCATCGAACCTCGTCCAAAGCTCTCTGTCGTGAAGAAAAACTTTGATTCCTTCCAAGCCCTGCATAACACAATACACACAGAAATGGACACTTGTTATCAAATCCTATGGAGCCAGCCGTAAATTATTTCAATAATAAAGCAATACAAAATGTTTTCACACACCATCTGACTGCAATTTGTTTGTGGCGAAGCAGGTGATTTTAGATGATAGCTGCTGAGATTGTCCTGTTTATTCTCCTTTGGAGAATCCATGCAGTTAGAGTCCGGGCGCTCAGCAAGGCCGAACTGGTCCCCTCCGTTTGCCATGTCCCCCTATACACACACAAACACACACACACACACACACCATCATACCATCACACACATTCCATTAGTAAAACACAAAATCAGTCAAAATCAAGTTCTGGAAATATTTTTTTGGGGTGTCCATATGGGGCAGTGTATGTAACCAATTGTAATATGTAAACATTATATCCTTATATGTGTGATCATGACAGCAATCTAATATTTTTATAGACATAGCAACTAATCTTGAGTAACATTGAAACTATGTGCATTTGAGTTTAAGGTGATCTTTATGATTTAGCAGTTCATATGTGAAAGGTAGCATGCATTACATTGTTTCATTTAAAAATTAAAAAAATCATGCATTTGACCTAATTAAATCTTTGCAAATTAAATTAATGCAAGACAGCCACTATTCCAAAATAGCATAGGCGAGTGAAATCGAATTGAAATTGTCTTTTGGTTGTTTAAAAAAAAATACCTCAAGCGGTCCAACGTGCAAAAATCCTGCACATCCTCTTGATCCTGGTTCTCTCCCTCAGGAAAAACTTCCTCAACTTCAATAAATGACTTGAAGCGCTCCACGTGTTTCTGCAAGATGTTGTAATAAATTCAAACGGCCAAAATACAGCATAATCCACGGCGTGTTGATCTGAAATCACATCAGTTCCGATTTGATTGTTTCGTTCGAGGCTAAATCAGATCATCGTCGCTGCAATTTGCAGACTTTTAGCGTGGTTCATCCCCCCCGGTTGCCCTCGCCGACTTGGTGCCAACACCGATCTGCACCCAGCTCATCGCATCCTTCATCCCAAATACAGTTCTCATCTAGCCACGCCCTCTTTCCTCTCCCGTGTTGCTATTGGCTGAGAAATACATTGGGTCCTCCCTTTTGCCTCTTCTTCTTTCATTTTTATATATTTATTTTGAGCTACGACCATATTCTCCGTCGAGAACGATCGTATGGAGAAGCAGGTGTTCTTAATCCTAATCCCAATTGATGTGATAAACGATAAAGGTGGTAAATGAGAATAAAAATGAACAAAATAAAATAATATTCCCTAACAAAGGAAGCCCACGGGGGGTGCGTGACGTCATTGGCAAATAGAGACGTCACACAACAATCATGTTTCATCTCATCGTTGATTCACGAGGATCATCACACTGACCGGATTACAGGAGAACCTCATCACCGGGGGCAACCACCAAAGGGTCACCGGGAGGTTACACGTCCTTTTTTATCCTTTCTGTATCGAGATTGGAGACATTTACGCATCGTTGGCTATTGTGAGGCTGACTGGACCCAGGATGGACATGATATGATCTTATTATGGGGTCTTTTGTTGACATTAATGGGATCTATGGGTCATGTGACTTGAAATGTCGTTCAGTTTATCTAAATGTTGGATTCAATCCAAATAAATAATTCTGGGGGTATAGTTATGAAAATATTTATTTTTAAATGCCATCAAAAGTCAAGGAAAATATCTCAAACTCGCTTTATAAAGAGAGAAATAGGTTTAAATAGGGTGAATACTTGAGGTTTCAGTCAAAAAGCAACATAACTGTAATCCAAAGTGATAACAATTTATAACTAATTGACAAAAAGTGAGCAAACTCTTAAAAAATATGAAAAGAATAGAAAAAATGTCAGTAAAGTAATTGAGACACACTGTTACACACAACATAAATTATTTGTCATACTTTTCTATTCGCTCGAATCACATGCAAAAATGAAACTCAAGTACTAATTGTATTCATATATACTGAACATTTGAGGCAAACATAATACATTTCCGTAATCAGTGTAAATTGTATATCATAAATCCTTGGCAGACGTAAATAAGTGTAATTTTACTTCATGTACATGTTACAAAACTGTTTAAATTGGGGTAGGAGCTAATTTAAATGTTTTCAATTGGACTGTCCATTTTTATGAACTGTAATGTAAAAGTACATACTTGTATAAATGTGCTTGAAATTTACATATATGAATAATATGAATGACACACATCCTTGATACTTCATTTTTTGTATCCACAGGTTGTTAAGTCAATTTTCACTCATAACATCAAAATATAACTCTTTGCAGGTAGAAGACCCACCAGGAGTTATTATTTGATGTTATGAGTAAAACATTGTACTAGTACTTTAAAATATTTCCTTTAAAAAATTACACTGGGGTAGTCTCCGATAGTAAATATCAAATGCCATTTGCACTCATTTAACTTAAGACGTAAAAGGCAGCCAATGTATAAATGGCAGCCGATGTAACATACAAATTTAGCAATCTCAAAACTGCACGCAAATAATCGCCCAAGTTGAAATGGACTAAACTTGACTTGTCTCCTTTTAAATTTCTCATTGAATGCACGATTGGGTTCCACCGAGACTGTGCAGCTGCCTGGTCTGGCCCGGTCTGGCCTGCTCTGGCCTGGCCTGCGAGGCAGATGAAAAGTGAGAGGAGAAGGTTTCAATAATACCTGAAATGAGGTGGCGCTGGCGACTGCACTGCTCATTATTATCGTCCCATCCGGGCTTCAGCTGACTGGCTCCTCTGTTCTCCGTCTGGAGGAAGTGGCGAAGGGGTCCCGGACCTCCTGCACTCAGCAGGTCCGTCTCACACACCTAGGGCTGGACCACAAAGAGTGTGTATGTATGTGTGTGTGTGTGGCATGGGAGGGTGAGGTCAAGCCAGTTCTCTGCAAACAATCACATCACACAGGGCCAAATACATTCCACAACCCCTCCCTGCCCGCTTGCATCCAGCCTGCGAGGTGGTCTCATGTGGGAAAAGCGCAGATTTCGGGGGGGTTGGCGGAGATCCAGGCAAGGCGTGGGTCCAGTTGAAGGAAAACCTGGTCTACATTAATAGGACTTTATTGCTAGTGAGCATTTAGGAATTCCCACCCTGAAATGGTTTGTAAGAATGATCTGCTCTTCTTCGGAGTCGAAACACAAAAGATCCACGTTGGGGAGCCCCAAATTTTAGTAACCCATGATCACATTTATGATTTAAACAAAAAAAAAATGGATTCTGTCAAACACCAATGTTTAATGTCCCCAAAAAGTTGAGTAAGATTTGCTTATTTTCATTTTTTTTTTTAAATTCTCGTCTCGATTGTTCTCCTCAATCTTTTTTCAAAAACATATAGAATAACCCTTCGCTTGGTGATTGTTTACTGTTGGATCAATGATTTCTGCAACAAATATTTCCCTATGACAAGGTGGGCATGTTAAGATTGCCAACATTTAAAGCCGGAGGCCTGAGTGTCAGTCTTCCCAGTTGAAATTAGTCGGACGTCTACGAAATCAATGTGTTTTCTATACAAATTACTTAAACAACTGGTTGCAATACAAATTAATTGATGCGTAGAATACACAAATTGAAGCTTATACCTTCTTAAAGTTTACATCCAAGCTTCAATTTAGTATCACGTTTGCCTTTTTCTACGTATTTAAATTATGAAGCTTTCTGATTTCAGGTTGAAAATATATTGATTTGTTTCTAAGCACACATAATCAAAACAAAAAAATGGTTATTTTGTCACGATTTGATTGTTGGTTATTAAATGTGAAGATGACGTTTTCCATCCACAGTCTCGCGCTGCCCTCTTGTGGCCTCCTCATTTAAAAGCAAGGCCTCAACATGAAGTGAGAAAGTAAAAGAGAATAAGTGACAAAGTGGAAACGAAATAGATCAACAGCAGCAGGACTCCATCCAACACTTTAGGTGGTTCATGCATTCTTTTGTGCAAGAAAGAGAACAACATAAATCCTGTCTAATTTCCCCAGGAGCATGCTGGGAGTAACATTTAAACATGGCTAAAAAGGCCCAGTAAGGGCAGAGTGATGCTGCTTATTCATGTGGGAACATTAACATTTGGGGATGCAGAGTGTCTGTCTGCCTTAAGAAAGGCTGTCACTCCAAGGCGTTAAAGTCAAGTGCCAAGTGACCTTTTACACTGCGCGAATGCAAAAACGAGCAAATAAAAATCAACCTCGGAGGCAATTTGGGGAAAAATATATATTGTCAAATGTGCAAATTTGGATGTTCACATCCAGCCAATTTGAATAATCCAGTTTACTTTATCTCCATTGCTGCTCAACTTGTTAGTATACCTGCACTGGTTCTGTCGTTACCTGACCAAAACTCATTTCAACACAGCTGACATTTGGCAGGTGTTCAGGGCGTCAGCTGACACAATTTAAACTGTTGGACTGAGACATTTAAGATTTGGCAGCCCGGTGGACACAGACGAGGACAGGGTCAAGGGTCGGGACATAGTTTTAGGCTCTTTACCTAATGGACCGCTACACTGGACGTGTGAAAGTCTTCAGTTATCACAAGTGCCGGGCTTGGTTGGACACGTTTGTAAGCTTGTCTTTGGGTCTTCACCACAAGCACATCTGAGGCGACAGGGTGAAAGGTCAAATGAGTTAGCCCAGAGGGAGAAAACGTTCAAACTTGAAGTAGGACTTCACTGAGTGTTGCCCAAGGTCACTTCGCAAATAGTTGGAACAAAGGTTAGTTCAGTTATTGTGAATTTCAACTCAAAAGCATGAATGACAATTGAGACAAAGTTTTCTAATAGAGTGATGAAAAAGAAACAAACATTGATTATAAGGCTACACAAAATGTTGAAAGTAACATTACATTTTAATGGGTGGAAAATGAAAAGAGCTCACCTTAAGGTCTTCCTCCACTAAGCCCTTAGGGGGACACAAATATGCAGATAGCTGATGACTGTACCTATCCATATAGAACATGTTTTATGCTTGTGAATCATATACATATGAAGCTATATGTATAAATGACAAAATACTACAATATCAAAGCAAATATTCATCTACATTCCATACCAGTTGTCCATGTTTTAATTTAAAACAATTGAATTGAATCAATCTAATTGAATTAGATTTATTCTATGGAACCTGTATGCTATACAAGTGACTTCTTCAGACCAAGCGGAAAAAAACAACGGAATCCACCGAGAAGGGCGTCAAGATCACTTCTCAAAAGGCCGCAATGATAAACTGACCAAACTATATTCCTAGTTTATATACTTAGACCTTAAGGACAAAAATACAAGCCCCATGACATTAACTTTAAAATTAATAACCAAATTCAGTCATCCGTTACCATTTAATATGAGCAACCAACTATAAAAAGAAACAGAATTTATTATAAAAGCAGGCAGAAACGTGAACAAAGCAGTTGAAGCCGTACACAAACTACTTCAAGTTATGACAGTGATGAATATTAAACCGTGGGAAAATAAAATAAGTGCAAAAAAATGCAAATAAATTACCAGAAGTGGCAGCATGTACACCACCAAAATAATGCAGGGTGAATGTGGTGGCTATCACATTTCAACACATAGAAACCTTACTTTCTATCCTTCATCGAGTACCGTATAGTGGTCATTTTATTTATATTCGCACCACTGTTTGGTGTACACCAAGCACTGATGGTTTAATCTTTAGGCTTAACTTGAAGTTGGCAGAGGAACACTTTTACTGGTCTTGTTTGTGACCAGGAAACGCATGTCGAATGTTAATGAAGGTCACTGCCAGGACTTTGCGTCAGATGTCTCTTGTGAACAGAATGCTAAAAGAGAGGGCTCTAAAAATAGAAGTTGTTATGCAGAGAACATAATCTAATAGAAGACAAAGGGTTAAAAGCATGTGCAATCATTTGTAACCCTGCAAGATCGATTCACATCATAATTCAAGTTTTTAGTGGAAGCTGCACACACACACACACACACAAACACAAATAAACCCTCAATAAAATGCTTCATCTTATTTTCTAACCACACTGACGATCCAATACTACTTTGGTCCCCACTTCATCTGTAACACAATCATCAGGGGGGGGCTATCGCCGCTTGCCATGTCATTGACGCTGGGTGACCTTATTAGTAAGGGTTAAAAAAACCACAATAAGCAGTCACATTCATGTTAACGTAGGTAACAAGAATCACACAGAAGCGCAGATTTCTAGACATCAGTGGTACGGATGCTTTCGTCATCCAAGTTGAAAGGGAACATGCAGCCCGTGGGGGGCTGAGGCTGCGAGCGGTGCCTCCGACGGCCGCACGCCACGTCCCCTGAGGACGTGAGGATGCCCAAGCCGCTACTGGGCACGCCGGGGCAAGAGGATAGGGTCGAGAGCGAGTTGGAGGAGGAGGACGTGGAGGAAGAGTTGGGAGAGGAAGACAGCGAGGCCATCGTATGAATGTTGCTAAAAGCACTTCGGTCATTGTCCTCTGCGTCCAAAATTGAGGGCTCATTTGCAGGCATGGGCGTCCATGGCTGCCAGCTTGGTGCGATGGAGCACGATTTTACAAGCATAGGGCGCTTTTCCACCATCTGCTGACTTCGACTTGAAGAAGGATTGTGACTTCGATAGAGAGAAGAGCCTCGTTTGAATGAAAATCCCTTCAGCGAAAAATGACAAGGAAAAAAAGACACATCACTATGGTTTATGACTATGGATAGATTCTATTTACAAACTAATCTAGAAAATAGCTCTCATTTTTGTAGTTAAAGACATTTTTTTTAGATTGACTGGTGACATTTCTAAATAAAAATCAGATGGACATATTTGCCTGAGATGAGATCCTGTCAGAACCAGTTTGTTTGAAAAGGCAGGAAGAGCTGGCAAGAGAACCAACCATTCAAAATGATGTCTTATGTACACTGAACCAGTTTGAGAGTGACGGGCAAATATGTAGCATATTCACTGTTTGTAGTGGCACACTTGAAACTCATACCAAGGAAAAGACATCAGTTTCGAGCGAGCATTGTGCAAAAGAATGCGACCAATTCGAGATGAAAGAGGAAATCCGCGGACAAAAAAAAAAGTTCTGTAATCAAAAACATTGCATTATTGAGTAGCTTGGTGACTTTCCCACCGTTTAAAAGAGAGGACATTGCAGCCCGTGAATAACACCCATTGATGGACAATGCTGATTATGCAACAACAACAAAAATACTTCCTTGCAATTGGTAATACTGGTGTTGGGGAGAGTGGCAGAATATACCTTGGTAGGACCTCGAAAGTCTTGAATCTTCATTTCGATGTCCCTGATCCAGCCATGCATGTCCTCTGGAGAGTCTGTCTGTGGACAGATGTGGTCACACATTACAAAATTGACAAGTAAAAAATATGTCAGTATTCTTTTGTTTTTGTAAACCCAGCAACAAAAAGACGAATGTTTATCTCCAATAGAAGGCCTGAATCACTTCACTGTTCTAAAATAAGTACTATTTAAACTAAACTGCAGAAACAGGTCGAATTGAGTAACAGTTATTTGAATCCCTTTGACTGGGTTAATACAAAATAGACTCAAGTTAAGATAGCGTGCGCAAAGTCTTAACTGTTTATCTTTGTAAAAAGGTTCAATTGTATTTCAATCATTTGGCATAGACAATAATTTTCCATTCAGTTGACAGTGTGTAGCAGGCTTCCCCTATCTAGCACAAAAACAAATGTGCTTATGCTTGCCATTTCTTTCAGCTGTCCTCCCATGGGAAGGAATCAACAGGATGTTATTATTGTTATGGTAACAGATGTCTGTGGTTGCTTCAGAAAAACAACACTCAAAACTGAGTTTTGTGCTACACTTTGGCAGCAGAGCATTTCAAGAAAACGTCTCAAAACACACACGCACCTGCTTACTGCCTCACAGATTGACATCACTGTGACTTATGGATTATTGCATAAGGGTACTAGCACATATGTGGCATAACTCTTATATATACTGCAATCCCATTGAGTGAAACTTGCATTTGGAACTATATGAGATCATAAGCTTACCTGGATATAGAATGTCCGAGATCCGGTGATGATCTCAAACAGATTGTCTCTCTGCAGGAGTTCTCTTATGGAAACAAATTTTTACACAGTATTACAAGCCGTTTTTTAAGACTCCTTATGTTTTTATTTACAGGGGAGTTGTAAAGTTTAAACTTAAGACGTTTGCCAGATAAAAACTGAAAAACTACTGACAAAATACTGTTGCACTGTGTTTATAGTACCAATTCTTGAAAAGTTGACACAGAACATTATCTGGCTGAGCACATACTGACTGCATGTGTTTATAATCAATTACCAGGGAATGAGAGAGGTGGTGAGAGAGTATGTTGGACTCTGCGGTCTCATTGACTCACCCTGATTTGACGAGGCATTCATGAACTTTCTGAATGTCCCTGAGGGGAATGGCTCGCAGAGGCTCTTTGTCCTGATACACACACACATGCGCGAAAGAGGGGTGAACAGACAAGGCAAAACCCCGATAGAGATCTGCCAAAGACGTCGCCTCACCATCTCGGACTTGTAATAGCTGACTGCATTGTTATCCAGGGTGAAAAAACGTCTCTTCCAGCTTTTTCTCTGAAAGAAACATTGCGTGACATTTCAGTTCCTCATGCAACTCCTTCATTAAAACACTTTAAATGGGGACGCACACTCACAACATTGCCTTGTTTGACACAGTAGCCGAACCGCAGCACGCCAGGCTTGCTGCCCTCGTTCTGTAAAATTATAATCTCTTTATTGCACCACAAAAAGTCAACAAAACCTCAGCTGCATACATGTTTGATCATATGTTTGACTTGTGCATGATCACCACAAAAGTAACATTTGCTAGTATAAATGTTTGAAATTATGGGTAGCGTTGTGTTTACCAGAAGGGGTGTGTGCACCACCACACCTCCGTGGATCTCTGCCTTGTACGCATGCTGCTTCCCACCTCCATAAATATCGCTGATAAATGCGGCCACATCCGATCTTGGGGGTGCAGGACCAGATTTAGGAACCTTAGTAACACAACATTGAGTTCAAGTCATGACTTGGTGATTGATGCAAAAGATCTCAATTCAGTGGACATCAAAATAAATGAAGAATTATTTAAATTAATTATGGAGACAACAGAATTGGACAGTGGAATTTAGTCCTAGAAATTGTTACATAGGCGCATTCAAGGTTGGAAAACCTAAGCATTATAATACATTTGACTTTTTTTTGACTATTACAGTATGGTAGAGCACTTTATACACTGGTGTCAATATTAAGCGAGTCAAGAATTTAAGGCAAGTGAAGTAAATTATCTTTCTGACATTTTTTTATGATTAAATCAAGGACTGTACAATTATTTTTTACCACATTCACTGCCTTTGATGGCCAATAAACTGGAATTAGCACTTATGTTATTATGGTTTTTACAAGTATGAAAGTCAAAAATGTCAAACTGCTTCTTACAAATTGTCAATAAAAGCCTTTTTGGCGTCATTTGACCTGTAATTATGTAATTCTCCTAAATTTTCCTTAGGACAAATCAAATGACTACTTTGGGTTTTCAATATAAAATGGGAAATGTATTATCAGTACAGACTAAAATAAGACTAGATTGTGTTGGTAACTGCCATTAATCAGTTCAACCATAATTTAAAACAATGTCCCGTTTGAGAGATTTTTCTACTCACTCGTCACATTATTAGCAATAATGAAGTTACACACAATATGATAAAATTAGATTTTAGGACCCCATTGCATTTGACAAAAAAACTCAAATTTAAGTGTGGAGAGAACAGTTGACGTGCGGTTTTAGGCTCTCATTGCAGTAAACAAGAGCTAAACAATGTTGTTAAGCATTTGTAAAGATGTCAGAACATTGGCAGCGCAATAGAAAAACAGCACTTGAAATGCCTTGTTAATGGCAGACTTGTCACAAAATGGCCAAACTGGTTTAAGATGAGAGAGGCACATGACATAACTACTCATTTCAAGACAAGTATAAAAGAAGAGATGATACTTTATGTTGTAAAGCACAACAATGTCATACGGGAATGAATATAAAAAGGCAGCTGAAGTCTTACTTTCCCATTAAAACAAGACAAGTTTGCATAAAATTAAACATTCAAACAGGTATGTAACATTTGTTTGCATTTCCCTATTTACGTGAACAAAATAATAATACCTTGGCAAAAAAACAGTCCAATATTTTAAAAAAAAGTATATGTATGAATATATATTACTTTCTCTACTTACTTATTACCTATCTGTTTTCTCACCCTCTTGCTACTGTGACAATGAAATTTCTCAAATACGGGATGAATAGTTATCCAATCCATTCCAATACAATAAAATATTCTAAAACAAAGGAATTGTTTTGGTGTGTGCTATGCTTACAGTAATCTTGCTGGCCTGATTGAGAGCAGTGACCCAGTCCCTCATGTCAGTCACGTCGTTGCCTTGGAGGAAGTACCTTCGGGAAACTGCGTTGATGACTGTGAGGAAGAAAGAAACAACTTTAATAGTTTATCAGTCTAGCACATGTATAAAAATAATTTTCTTTGACAGTATGTGACTGTGACTCGGTTTCCCTGAGGACCTACCAAAGCAGAACTCTGTCTTTGGCTTCTGCTTCCCTGTAGCTTCATTTACCTGCCACAGCAGAACAGAATTAAAGTCAAACATGACTGAGTTTGCAGTAAAAACTATTTTGGGAGCATCGGACAGTTTTGGTTTTGGTTACGATAACAAATCTGGTAACAATAAATCAAACCACTGGGACAAAAATGTCGGTTGAGTCAGATAGTGATAGAGCATCGTAAAATATTTATAAATATAGAACATTTCTCGAGGAGGTACCCAAATTGCTTGATTTAATACATGAAAAATAAGTCATTTACTGTGTGTATCATTTTTAGCATTATTTTTACTGGTCTAAAAATACAGGTATCGGATTGGCATCAGATTAATATCGGCAAAATATCAGAAAATAACAATATTTTTCCAGTTAAAAAAAAAAAAAAAAAAAAGCCGACTGTGGAATTAGAAGTTGATATCTTTGATTTCAAGTGTCCTGAGAGAAGCTGTCAGCATTGAAGCCAGATGTGATCTGCTCAAGTCAACATCTGGAAGTCGTCAGCAGCTCTTTCGCAGCTCAACTCTGCATGTGACCATTAGCTTCAGCTGCAGATAGATCAGATTCTTTCTATCTTTCAGACTGCACCAAAGCCATCTATCTCCGTACGCCCACTGGCCCCATCGTTCGGTACACCAGCACATTCCAAAAAGACATCAAATGCACGAAGCGGCAGAAAATATATTCTCTTTACAAAGAGAATATAGATTATCTATGAGGTGGAACCAAAAGTCAGCAGATGTGAAGATAATCACTGGAGAAAAAAGTTACAAGCCAGTTTGGGAGAAGTGGGGAAGTTGAAGAGTAAAGTTTCTATCAAGATAAATCTGGACTAATCTAACTGTATTAAATCAATGGCAACCAATCAGTTTCCAATAGGCCAAATTATCAATATAATTTTGATATGATTTTGGTTGGACAAAGACTATTTTGAACACTCATTTTGTTTTTTTCAGACCAGTTGGGGGCAGAAGTTAGAATAAGCCTGCTATCCCCCAATTCACAAAACCAAACAATTCACCACTTCCTGCAAGATTTAGCACTCAAGTTATAAGAAAATGCAAATGAAACCAAGAAAAAAATAGTGTTCTAATAGTTAGTTGATCAAACTTTGGTATTTCAATCAATTTCATTGTCTCCTAGCTTAACTAATCGATTCAAATCCGTTAATCGTTACACCCCCTTGCGAATTCCATGATCAATTTTACCCAAACGAATCGATAACTCTTTAACCCTATCACAATTAAATCCACTATTTGAACATTTCAAATTTCACATGTACAAATGTGAACAACTTTAACTTTTCATAGTTGAAAAACAATTCAAAAACTAATAGGAAGTTTACCTTGGAGATATAAGTTAGTCTCAGGCTGCCAACAAAACTTGCTCCACTGGGCAGGTTCTGCATGACAAACACACACACACACAGTCACACACAAATGTGTCACAGTATCACAGTCCAAGGTTATCCCGGCTTGTATTGGTCACTTCCTTTTACAGTTTGTTCCAGCATGTTGTGTCATACAGTACGACGCACCTGAGGGTTGTCCATGTACCAAAGCAAAGCATTTCCCTGTGTATCCAGGATGAAGTAACGTCTCTGGAAACGACTGCTGTTCTCTTTCTCCTCGATGTCCAAGAAGCCACACACGCGGTTCAGACGATCCACGTACGGCATCCTGCCGCTGCTATCACATATCACTGGAACATTAAAAAAAAAAGTCACGTTAGTATGCTCAAGTGGAACAGGCCTCAATACACATGTGCGTGCACACAGGAAGTGAGAAAGCGCAAGAGCATCTCACACTCAGCAGTTTTTCATGTGACATGATTGAGGCTGAGCAGCAGCTAAAGCCTGAGGCGAACTCGGGCCTCCACCAAAGCCAAAAATTACAGACTGCACTCAAGATCTGCACACATTTCCACTGGCCAGACACCAGACTGTTGGTAATGGAGGAGGTGGCTGCATGAAGATGCTGAAATGTATTCATTAAGACCATGCCATACGTGTGAATCAGACAGTCACTCAGTGACTTTGGTATG